>NC_073305.1:80540639-80907306 GCF_027595985.1 Sorex araneus
CCCAGAGGTATTTGGTTTTTACTTTTGGGGCTCCCAGGAACTCATGGGAAGGGGGCGTAACCGGCACGCCCTCAGCCCAGATAAATCCGGAGCCGCTGAGCGTGAAGCAGACCCTCTGCGCCTAAAGACTTTGATTCCAGAGACTTCTTTCAGCAATGCACTGGGACTGTGAGCTGGGCTATGTAATTTCTGGCAGAATTTTCCCTGGACTTTATACAGAAATCCAAAACCGTGTGGACGTTGCCGTGTCCGCGCAACTTAACATTTATAATTGTCTGCAATGTGAAATGGTTCCTTTTGAACAGGTCTGACTTGGGGGGGAAACTCCAAATAATAACAGTAAGTTTTTGCTGAAATATTGAAGGTTATTAATGTAACAGCCACCTCTCTGGACTGTGAACTAAGCAAAAGCCCCACGCTGGCCGACGCGGCGTGGCATACACCATACTATGAGGCGCGGGAAGGGGGATGAGGGGGGGAAAAAAAAAAGAGAGAGTTATGTACTTGTAGTAGTGGGGCTACATATCTCTTCATTTCCAGCAATGGAAAACTAATTATCAAATGCTTCCTTGGTAGTAGGTCTGTCTCTCTTGGGTGGAAACTCCAACAACTATAGTGAGTTTTGTGTTGAATTATGGAATGTAATCAAGGTAAAGAAAAAATGAAGTGAAATTCATTAGTTATACAGTAGGGGGTAGGGGGTGGGGGCGGGGGGTATACTGGGGTTTTTGGTGGTGGAATATGGGCACTGGTGAAGGGATGGGTGTTTGAATATTGTATAACTGAGACATAAACCTGAGAACTTTGTAACTTTCCACATGGTGATTTAATAAAAAGTTTAAAAAAAAGAAAAGAAAACACACAATGCCCTGAAACTCATAAGACTTAAAGATACACAGCAAAGTAGCAACAAAGGGCCAAAGCCAACATAAGAGACCTTGACAACATAACTGAGAGCAGAAGCAGGGGGTGGTAGTGGTGGTGGTAGACTAAAAAGGGAAATTGGGACCCTTGGGGAGGTGCGTATACTGGTGATGGATATGGTATTGGAATTATGTACATGGTAACTACCAATAACAGTACTGTAAATCACAGACCCTCAATCAATAAATATTTAAATAAATAACATAAATTTGAAAAGAGAAAAAGATGAGAAGAAAACTAATTTGGGCTTCTAGTACTGTGAGAATAAATTCCTTAAGTTCCCAAGTTTATGATAATTTGTTACAACAGCTCTTCTAAACAAGTACAAAAATGCTTGAAGACCTACTTTAATTCTAGCTGTAGACCACTAAGACAAGCCTTCCTCCTCCTCCAATGTCATAAGGATCCTGGGAGCAACTTAGCCCCTCTATTCATCCATTCAATCATCATTGAAGTAGCCATAAAGCAGATATATGAGAATGGATTAAAAGCAGACTTTAAGTGTTCAGAGTTATAAAGACCTAAAGAGGTAATTATAGTGTTAGCTAGTAGCACATATACTAAAACTGAAACAATACAGAGAGTATTAGCATGGTCTCTATTGTAAGAATGATATGCAAATTCAAGAATGTGTTCCATGTCATTTTTATTAAGATATAATTTTAGCATTGTTATAGGCTAAACTGTGTCTCTCAATTTACAATTGAGAGTATACAATTTGTATACTACTCCCTGGTATAACAGAATCTGAGTATATTTAGAGGTAGTTTTTTTAAAGAGAGAAGAAAGAAGATGCTCTAGGCAGAGGAATCATCATAAAAAGCACCTAATATTTGGGAGTTCAGTATGCCTGAAGTTGTTTCTCCTGGTTTCTTAGATGCTAACTAGATTTAAGAAGTGGCCAATTGCACAGGAATGGAAATGAGTTATCTAAAGTTCCCATTGAATATCTGCTTCCTCCCACAGTTATATATACAAGGCATAAAAACAGAAAGTATTACAGTGAGAAATAATATTGAGGGCTCATGGAACTTCCAGAGAAAATCTTGCACAAAAAAAAAAAAGATTTTAGGGTTTTATAATTATTGTTGAATCTCCTGGCACATATTGATGGTTATCAAGGGCCTTAAGTTAAAAATTCCAATAAAAACAAAGTATTGGATCAATCAAAAAAACATCAGTAATTAAAAAAGAAACTTGAAATGGATTTGGAAGAACTGGGATTAACAGATATGTACAAAACCCTCAGCCTCTCAAAAGCTGAATATACAGATTTCTTCAGTTCACATGGAACGTTCTTCAGGATAGACCATTTATTGTGAGCACATTTTGAGTTTCCATAAATTATTAAAATATAAACCATATCAAGTATTTCTTCAGACCAAAGTTCCATGAGTCTAGAAATTAGCCATTTAAAGGAAATTGGGAAAAGTGCCAACATTTTGAAACTGAGTAATATATTGTTAAAGAACAACTGGGTCGGAGAGGAAATCAAATAAAACTTTTAAATGCTATCTAGAAGAACAAGAATGAAGACAATAACTACCAGAACCTATGGAATTCAGCAAAAACACTACCAAGAGGGAAGTTCAAAGCAATACAGGCCTACATAAGGAAACGGTGAAGTTCTAACAAGCACCTTAATTTCATAGCTTGAGAAACTAGTAAAAGAACAACAAATTAATCACAAAGTAAGTAAAAGGAAAAAATAATTAGAATTAGAGCATAAATTAATAAGAAATTAAGAAAACAAAAACAAAGACTAATAGAACTAGGAATACTACTTTTTTTTTCTTTTTGGGTCACACCCAGTGAAGCACAGGGGTTACTCCTGTATTTGCACTCAATGCACTCAGAAATTACCCCTGGTGGTGCTCAGGGGATCATATGATATGCTGAGAATCGAACCCGGATTGTCTGAGTGCAAGGCCTACCCGCTGTACTATTGCTCCAGCCCCTACGAATACTACTCTTGTTGTTGTTGTTTGAAAGGATAAAAAAGATTGGCAAACCCTTAGCTACTCATAAGGGGAAAAAAGAGAGAAAATCCAAATAAATAAAATTATAGATGAAAGTAAAACTACAAAATATCATGAGGTTACTATGAGCCCTATGTCACTAAACTAGAGAACCTGGAAGAAATACATGAATTATTAGGTTCATACTATCCTCCACTATTGAATCAGGACAAAGTAGAAAACCAATCATGAGTAAGAAAATTAAAAAACAATAATTAAAACTCTCCCCATGAACAAAAGCTCAGATCTAGAATGGTTCATTAGAAGTTTTATCAAACTTGCAAAGAAGACTTATTGCCCCAACTTCTTAAAGCATCCAAAATAGCAATGAAACAATTCTTCCTAACAGTTTCTATGAAGTGAGTATTACCCTAATATCAAAAGGAGACAAAAAAGAAAACTACAGACAGATATTCCTAATGAACAAAGATTCTCAACAAAACCATCATGAACCCAAATCCAACAATTTATCAAACTGATCCTATAGTAAGATCAAGTGGAATTCATTTTAGGACTGCAAGGATGATTTATCATATGAAATAATACAATATAGCATATGAACAAAAGGAAAGAATAAAAAATCATATGATCGTATCAATAGATTTAAAGGAATTTTTTGGTAAGATTTACCATAAATTCATGATTTAAAACCCTCAACAAAGTAGGGATAGAGGAATACAAAAGCTATTTATAACAGACCAATCCTAACATCATTCTCAATAGACAAAAAACAAAGCCTTCCCTCTGGGGTCAGACAAAAGGCAAGAATTTTCACATTCTCCATGATTACACAATACAGTTTTGGAAGTCTTCATTTCAGCAGTTAGATATGACAAAGAAATCGAAAGCATCCAAACTGAAAAAGTTAAATTTTCACTATTTACTGATGACATAATAATATACATATAGTAACCTAAATACTGCATTAAAACTCTTAGAAAAAGTAAACCCAAAAGGTAGAAGACTAAAAAAATAATACAGAGAAATCAGTTGCATTTGCATTTGCAAATAACAAGAAGAGAGTGAAATAAAAGACAGTCACACTTATAATAGTGCTTGAAAAAAATAGTGCTTGAAAACACAACCTAGAAATCAAGGATATCCTTTAATAAAGGATATGAAACACTTATACACTGAAAGCTATGTTAGTCTTGAAAGAAATAGGATACCAAGAAGTGGAAAATTATTTCATATTCATGGACTGGAAGAATTAACATTGTCAAAATAACCACCCTACTAAAAGCATTACATATATTCAATGCAATTTGCATCAAAACCGCTGAAATTATATGGAATCATAAAACTCACAAACACCAAACACAATTCTAAAAAAAAAAAGAGAGAGAGATCCCTGTCCCAAGTTCAAATTTTACTTTAAACTTATTGTAATCAGAACTGTGGTACTGAAATAAAGACTCTCAGATCAATGGAAGACAATTTAAAGCCCAGAAATAAACCCTCAGAAATACAGATTTACTGTTAGTCTAGAACAAAGGATCTGGAGGCATAAATTGCAGTAGGGAAAAGCCTCTTCAACAAATGGTGTTGGAAAACCTGGTTAGACATATGCAAAATAATGAAGCTGGTCCCAATCTCACACCATATACAAAAGTTAACTCCGAGTTGATTAAAAACTTCAAGATTAGGCCAGAATCCATTAAAACACACACACACACACACACACACACACACACACACACGCACGCACATGCACACTAAGGGAAAGATAGGAAGAACTCATTCTCAGCAATGGAGAACAAATTACCAAATGCTTTCTTTTCAGCAGGTCGACTTTAGGGGGGAGGAACTCCAAATCAATGATAGCGAATTTTTTGTTGAGATATTGAATGTAATCAAAGTAAAGTGAAAGTAAATTGAAATTTACCAGTTACACATGCGGGGTGGGGGGCTGCGAAGGTGGGGGGAAGGGGGGAGTTATACCGTGATTCTTGGTGGTGGAATATGTGCACTGGTGAAGGGATGGGTGTTTGAGCATTGTATAACTGAGACTTAAACCTGAAACTTTTGTAACTTTCCACATGGTGATTCAAGAAAAAAAAAATTTAAAAATTCAAAAAAAAAAAAGATAGGAAGAACTATCCAAGATATGGGTCTCAGAAATGTGTTAAATAGTTTGACTCACTAGCATAGGTAACAAAAACAAAAGTAAATTTTCTAGATAGGGGCTGGAGGAATAGCACAGCAGGTAGGGCGTTTGCCTTGCACTCGGCCAACATAGGTTCGAATCCCAGCATTCCATATGGTCCCCTGAGTACTGCCAGGGGTGATTCCTGAGTGCAGAGCCAGGAGTAACCCCTGTGCATCGCCAGGTGTGACCCAAAAAGCAAAAAAAAAAAAAAAATTCTAGATATAATTTAAAAGTTTTACGTTATAAAATAAACAGACTAAATTCAAAAGACACCCTAATTGAATGGGAAAATATATTTGCACACAATACTTCTAGTAATGAACTAATATCCAAGATATAAAAAGCACTTACAAAGTTAAACAACAAAAAATCCAATGACTCTGCTCAAAAAAAAGAAAAAAGGAGGGGCAAAATAGCAAACTTGTCCTGAAGAGCAAATAAGCACAGACAGTAGACAGATAAAAATGGTGTTCAAATATCACTCATTATCATGGACATGCAAATCAAAATGACAATGTGATATCATCTTACAACCACTGAGAATGGCCAATATTATAAAGTCTGGAAACATTTAGTGTGGGCAGGGACTATTTAAAAATTAAGAACAGAGCTTTCATATGATACAGCAATTCTACTACTTGTCATCTATCTCCATGAAGCAAAAATATTAATTCAGAAAAATATATGTACAGCTATATTCATTGCAACATTTAAATACAATGGCCGAATATGGAAAGAACCCAAATGATAGAAAGATATATGCACATCTATGTTCATTGCACCACGATACAATACCCAGGATATAGAAACAACTCAAATAAAATCTGGTAACTGCTAGTTAAAACAGCAGTAAAACTGCTGTACAGTTTTAAGTAGAAACCTTACAGATTTCCGAGGCTTGGACAAAACTACTGAGCATCATTTTAAGTGACCTAAATAGAGGGAAAAGAAATACCATCTAGATCTCAACCATCTGTGTTGAGATCAGGAGAACAAGGGACTAGACAGCAACAAGCAATGACAAGTCTTTAGGTCAGATTATAAAATGTATATTAGCAATAGGTGGTGGGAGAGAAGAATAAAGAGGTGGATAAGAAGTAATATAAGGACAGTGGTGAAAGGTTGATAAAGTACAATAACCTGATGCTCACCAAAACCATGAATATCAACTGTATTGTAACCATGCTACTTAATCAATAATAAAAACAATTAATAATAGTTTGATATTTTAACTAAAAATGATCAAGAAAAAGAAAGGGTCCTGCATTGAGAGTCCAAAACCTGGACCTGTTAATAATTTTTCATCAGGCAGGGAAAATAGCTTACTTCTCTGGATTTCAATAGTCCTAGGATTCTGTTGATTTTATTCTGCTAATTTATAAAGCAATCTAACTCCAATCAGCCTTGTGAATAAGATGTTTAAATAATATTGGGCCTTGACTGTGTTCCCAGAACCCTAGTTAAGAAGACATCATGACACAAGCAGAAATCTTTGTTCAAATATTCTTACTGTTCCATCGTATGCTTAGCTGGTTCCATGACAGGGCACTGGCACATGCAACATACTAAGATTTGTGTCTTTTCAGAAATGTTTCCAAGAACATGTTTTGACATGTTCTTATGACTCTTATTAGAGTAGGCTGTTCCTAGGCCTTGTGAAACAAACAGAGTGCCCCCCTTCCAGGATCCCAGCTATTTTGGGATATGTAATTAATGTCCAGCATTAAGTAGACTAGTCAAGGCTAAATTAAGATCACACAAATATTTATTTATTGGAAACTATGCTAAAACAACAGTCATCAAAACTTTGAATCCATATATCTACTTTTCAACATTTTTAAAATACTTAGGTGTATATAGATGATATATAAATCAGCATTGCATCGGCTAGATGATTTTTTTCCACTGAAATTTGCCTATATGAAGTTGGGGATCTAAGTGTTTGGACATCTCCAGAGAGTCTATTGAATATGTAAATCATTTGAATAATATTATTCTCAATGTACATTTATTTAAATATTTGTTTGGGAGCCACACTGAGCCAATAATTGAGCAGCTATTTCTAGCTGTGGTCAGGAGTGACCTCTGTCTGTGTCTGGGAACATAAGTGGTTCCAGGAACCTGAACTGGAGTTTGCTGCAGGCAAGGCAAACTCTTTCCCTCTATAATATCTCTCCAGTCCCAAAATACATGTATTTAAGTACTTACACTAATCCTTAGAAAGCAAATTTAGTATCTCTCTTTTGGGTTCAGCTCTACATGATAGATAGGAAAGTTTTCTTAGTTTGCCTCTCTGTCAGTCTTAGCATTTATTCACTAATCATAACTTCTTCCCAAATGTTGTTTTTATTTTTTCTTGTCACTTTTGTTTTGGGGGTCATATCCAGAAGTACTCTCAGGGGCTACATGATGCTGGGCATCCAACTTGAGATCTTGAACATGTAAGATAAGTTTTGTTCTATGAGAACCACGTCCCTCATTCTCTAATATTTTTACTCTTGTGTCTTTGGGATAAAAATCTAAAATCCTTACTTTTTCAGCAAAAATTACACTTTTAGAGTTGGGGAGATAGCTCACAGTGTTGAAGCACACACTTTTTGCATGCAGGAGTCCAGGTTCACTCCCAAATACGTTTAGCATTAACCTGGAGTAGCCCTTGATTACCGCCATTTGTGACTCAAATAACAAAATTAAAAATATTTCATTTTTGCGCATGTACAGCTTCACCATCTGTTAGGCACATACTTTCTCTCCATTCCTGTTACAAAACTGACTGGCTAATAGGTTTGTGTGTATACACATACACATGCCTATCAGCTTTGCCTTTGCTTCAGCTGAACATATTCTCTGCAACATTGGCTCCTAATTTGAGTCATATCCCAATTAAAAAAATCTGCATTTCTCTCATTTTCTTAATGGAATTTAAAAAAATTATTGATGTAACATTGATTTACCTTCTTGGGATTTTATAATTTATCACATACAATGAAGAAGATTTATTTGCTTCCAAGTCAAATGGACTAAAATGCACTGCTTTGAAAATTTTCAAAAAGAATCTAAGAGACAAGATGACCCATTCCCATCATATCTCAGCCCAGGAAAGAGTCCCAAGCCCAAAGATGTGGTTAAAAAAAAAAGGGTGGGCCCAGACAGAGAAGGGAACACCAAGTAAAATGTGATTGGAGATCCGTCAAGGGAAGGGAGATGCGTGCTGAAAGTAAACTAGAGACCGAACATGATGGCAACTCAATACCCCTATTGCAAACCAAAAGGAGAGAGAGAGAGAGAGAGAGAGAGAGAGAGAGAGAGAGAGAGAGAGAGAGAGAAGAAATTGGAATGCCCTGCCACAGAGGCAGGGTAGCGGGGGATGGGATTGGGGGGTGGGAGGGATACTGGGTTCATTGGTGGTGGAGAATGAACACTGGTGGAGGGATGGGCTCTCGAACATTGTATGAGGGAAACACAAGCACGAAAATGTGTAAATCCGTAACTGTACCCTCACAGTGACTCACTAATTAAAAAATAAATAATTTTTTTTAAAAAGGTAGGCAGGAAAATCTATGGATCAGCATTCATTTTGTTTTAATTGAACATCTCTATCATATTAAATTTAAGTGTTTATTCAAAATTGATCCATACATATTACATAACACATATTCGTTTGAAAATTAAATTAATATATTACAGGAAGAGAACAGAATTTACCAAGGGGTGGGAGGGTGGTGAAAGGTATGGGAAGACCTGAGAAAATGGAGGAGAGAAGTGGGGACTGTGATGGAGGTACAGTATTAGAACATTATATGTATGAAACTATCATTAACAACATTATACCTCATGATGCCTCATATAAAAAATTTTATTTTGAGAATACACTGTATGTAACATGAAATATAAAGAATATTAACATTTAAGAGAACTAGATAAAATTGAGTGAAATTAATTGCAACTATGCTTAATTTTTGAATTTGAATATAATATTTCCAAATCCCACAAATTACGTTACATATTTTATTTTGGATATGGTGACCTCTGCAAGAACATTAGTGACTAATGACTACTACTGACAATTCTGTGGTCCTTTCCACAATACCGAGCCAAATTATTAGGAGGCACTCCTTGAGAACAAAGATTCCAGACCGTGAGTCTAAGAAACATTAACTAGGGTTTTATGTTTCCTAACTTGAGGGTGTGCCATTTACCTTCTCTGTGAACAGTACCTCCCAAGGGTGCCAGTGCACAATCTGTGCAGTACAGCATGGGGAGGCTGGGACAGCCTGGTAATGGCAGGTGCTTTCCAGGGAGCAGCTTCATGAGCACAAAGGGGAGAAAGGAAGAGTCTCATTCCTATTGGTCTTACCAACACCCCTGAATTTAGAGCTCATAATCATTATCAAACGTTCTTCCAGAGTGCATGATAGGTGGTTCATACATGTGCACCCTGATAAAAACCATAAAGTCTGGAATCAAACTACAATTAAAACCTGAGAAGGACTGCATACTAGAGAAAAAGAAATGGGTTCAAAAAATGTTGATGAAAATTGTTGATCCTAATCTCCTCACAATATTACACTGGCTATATTTGGATTAACTAATGAATTTTTCTTGAATTTTCACTAATTATGCTTAAACTAAACACACACACACACATATATATATATATATAAAATATTGGTTTGGGGAAAAATTAAGTTGGCAGGGCTTGGAGCTTACTCCTGGTTCTGAGCTAAGGGATCACCCCTGGTGGGGCTTGGTAGACTAGATGGGGTGCCAGGAATCAAACTTAGGTTGGTCATGTGCAAGACAAGTGCCCTACACACTGTACTAACTCTATGGGCTTGAATTGACAGTGACACTGTCACTGTCACTGTCATCCTGTTGTCCATCGATTTGCTCGAGCGGGCACCAGTTTTATGGGTAGTTCAAATTTATCCCAATAAATAATAGTTCAGATTCCTATATATCGAGCATTTATTTGGTTTGGGAGACCTCACCCACCCAGGGTGCTCAGTGATTGAACTCAGGTCAGCTACATGCAAGGCAAGTTCCTGACCACTATACTACCTTTCTGAAATCCTATATTGATTGTTTATTATTTATATACTTCTTCTAGACAATTTGCATAAATTATATTTTTAATATCCATATCTATCTTAGAGAACTAATCATTATAACATGCATTTTACTAGTAAGGATTTTGAAGCTGAGAGAAGCTCAATAGTATAACAGAAATCAAATTGCTAGTCTAGTTTGCTTGTTTTCATTTAGTTTTGTTTTGTAACTACACCCAACAGAACTCAGGGTTTACTCTTGGCTTTGCACTCTGGGATCATCTCTGGTGGGGCTCAGGGGACCATTAATGGGGCCATGGACAACATTTTGTGTCTTGTGTCTTGGACAAGTGTCTTTCCCACTGCACTATACCTCTAGGTTGACTCCTCCAGTTTTCAAATCACAATGACAGTAAAAATGGTCTTACCATGTATATTGACCCAGGTTCGATTCCTCCATCCCTCTCGGGGAGCCCAGCAAACTACCAACTACCGAGAGTATCCTGCTCGCACGGCAGAACCTGGCAAGCTACCAGTGGTGTATTGGATTTGCTAAAAACAGTAACAAGTCTCACAATGGAGACATTACTGGTGCCTGCTGAAGCAAACTGATGAACAACTGGGAAGACAGTGCTATAGTGCTATAGTGTATACTGCTTTCCAAAGTCAAATCATCAGTTCTATTGGTCTTGAGCAGGATAATTGGTATTCATTCGAACCATTTTCTTTGCATCGGCACATTACTTTTCTTCTTTGCATTAAACAGATTACCAAAATTCTCTATCATTGTTATCTGTCTGTCTCTCCTTTCCTTTCTTGTTCTCTCTACTTATGTCTTTTCCTGTCTCTTTTTCTACAGACCTAACAGATGCAACTGAAAAAGTGTTTACAACTGCTTCAATTTTGACAGAAAACATCAGGACAAGTTTCAAAATCGACACACAAAGTTCTGAACCATTAAGTTACCTTAGAGAATGGATGCAATTCTCACTGGAGACCCAGTGTCTTCACTAGCTCTTAGCCAGTGATCAATAATAGATCTCTTCTTATTATCTGTAAAAATTGTATTTCGGAGAGATAGTAGAGTGGTTAAGATCTTGCATTGCATGCAGCCAACCCGGATTCTGTCTTGAACACCCTAGATGGTCTGCTGGGCCCTGCAAGAAGAGTTCCCTAAGAATATTGCCCATAACAAGTTTCTGAGCATCTCTGGATTTAGAACACTTTTTTTAAAAAAAGTATTTCTGATTTTTCTCTCATGATATTCATTCCTACTATGTGCCGCTTTTATCTACTCTCTGGAATCTGCTATGTAGTATATTGCAAATGCTAGATAGATAAAAGGATAAAACAGGAAAAGCTGTTCTGAATAACTATCTGCACATTTTCTCCATCATATGTATCCAGAAAAGAGGTCTGTAATTGGAATGGTAAAAACATCATCACTCACACAGTAGCTCTAATCAAAACCCCCGAGAGTCAAAATTGGTGTTTTATTGTTTTAACTCCACCAAATCTATCAACAAAATGTCTGGGCTCTGTCTTCCAGACAATCCTAATTCTACTTTCTGAGCCCTCCACTGCTGTTACCTTAGGGCAACCTGCCATTGTCTCTTGCATAGTACTTCAGCTGCCCCCAAATTGTTCTGCTTGCTTTTTCCCCATCTCTACTAAGGCTTGTCCAAAAAAGATAGTCATAATGTTGACTCCCATCCACTTTGTGTAAAGTGACAGTCCTTCCAGTGACTTACAGGGCCTGGCATGGATTGTGCCTACTTTACCTTGCTGTCCATCTCCCCTGATTCCTTTTCTCCTCTCTCTCCTTGATCTGTCACTGCCATCTCCAACCACCATCTACTTCACTGTGGGAAGCAGAATAGTGGCTCCCATACCAGTCAATATCCTAATCCCTAAAACCTGAGAATGCTAACTTTGGCGTCAAAAAGGATTTTGACATTAGTGATTTTATAATGGGGAATTATTCTGGCAGACCGCCATCTAATCAATGGGTTCCTAAGAGAATGGAGGCAGGTCTAGGTCTGAAGAAGAGAAGAGGGTGAGTAAAGGATATGAGGTATGAGCCATAAAAAAAAAGCGTGCCATACAGCTCTTGATGCTAGAAGGAAGGAAGGGGATTTTTTCAAAGCTTCCAGAAGGAACATATACCTGATGACTTTTAGGACCCTAAACTCCTTTCAAATTCCAGACTTTTAGATCTGTAAGAAAATACATTTGTGTTCACTCACACTACGTAATTTGTGTTGATTTTGAACCTAAGTAATAGGAAATTGAAACACCCATTATCTTGTTTTATGTTTCTATGCGGGAAGGTCTCCCCATGGTACTTGGGATTCAGAAGTCACTCTGGGAGCACTCAGCCTCACAGTCTCACCTGATGGTTCGGTTGTTGGGTTGCAAGTTGCTCAGAGCCAGCAGCATTCAGAGGGCCCTGCAGTACTCAGGATCAAAAGCAAGTCATCATGCACACAAGACATGCACTCCAGCCCTTTCAGCCCTCTCCCTAGCCTCTGGTGAATATTTCTTTATATCACCATTGCACAGGGCATAGTCTATATTTACTCATTTCTTTGCCTATCAGTTGTTTTCCCCACTACAATGCAAAATTCAGAGGAGCCAGTATTATGTTTTCCTTGTCCTTGTAAACCCAAGACCTAGCATAGGAACAATTTGTTGAATGTATACAGAAACAATATGTTTTTATTAAATAAGTTAATGGCCAAGCAACTAAAACAGCTGAGGCTCTATAGAATTTTGATTGAACATATGTAGTCATAAACAGTGTGACAATCTTACTGACTTGTCTAGAGGAAGTGAATACATACACCCATGAATACAGGTATAGATGCAGCCCAGTGATTTACACCTAAACATCCCAGAAAATCAAGAAACCCAGAACTGAAAAGCAAGGCCTTCTAAGAAGCTGAGTCCAACGCAAGGGTTCCTGTACCTCCTCTGGAGAGCTGAGAGAACTGAGTCTGAGCAGACTATAAACACAAGCCCCAGCTCTCATGCAAGAGGGGCACTCCAGTGTTACTCTGTTTTACATGTTGCATTTCCATTCAACATTGAACGAAGATGCCAGCAAGGGGCAGGCAGAGTGGGGGTTATAAACAGGGACTATAGCTGCAACTTTTCTCACTGAATGCCGCTTAAGATCTTGAAAAAGAAGTTCACCCCAAGGAGCTGAGGCAGTTGGTACATTCTATGTCCTCCTAATTACCATAATGATGATATGAAAGAAGAACACAATTTAAAGAGTTCATTAAAACTAATATTCATTTTAGGGAAGTACAGATCCTAACCTAGAAACCATGTATTATTAACAAGTAGTTTTTCCAGTTGCTGGTCCCAAATGGAGATGCCTCTATGTGTTTTTCCTTGGTACATCTGCTTGGTTCAGTAGCGAGCTCACTTCTGATGAAATCAACACTTGGCCAAATTTACAAATATTGTTTTGATGTGCCAATAACAACGATGTATCATCTTGCCTGTTGCATGAAGCTTCATGGGTACTTCTATCCTGATTCAAATATACCTTGTTCTCACATTTAGAAACCTCTGGGACCTGGGAGACTAGCAGAAGTGAATTGGAAATAAAGGCTGGAAGGCTGCTTACAGCATCTCCTGGCCCCTCCACACATATGTCTGCATCCCTCCTGGAATTCCGACAGCATTCCACTATGTCCTTTAGTCATCCAGATTTACCATATGCAAGTCTGTCTCCTAAGTCACTTTGTTGATTTCTTGAGAACAAGGGTACTGTCATTTCCTCTCCTTTGAAAGCTCAGCACAATAGCCATTAAGGTGTGTTGGATACCAAACACTCTGTTGGCTGTTTAGTTAAGGAATTAGATAGGATAAAGGAGACTGAGTTTACTCAGAAAACAATTAAGAAATAATTCAAAGTAAAAGATAACATTGTACTAGCTGCCTTGCTTGCGACTTACCTGGGTTCAATCCCTGGCATCCCATATGGTTCCCCCCTAATCACCATCAGGAGTGATTCCTTAGTACAGAGCCAGGAGTAAGCCCTGAGCATTGCAGGGTGTGGCCCAAAAAGAATAGCAAAAAATATAACACTGTACTAAGTTAACAAATAAAATGTTTTTGTCTAGAAGAGTTATTTGGAATGGAAAAAGAAGAAATGAGTGTGAAGCAGGTTTTTGTAAGTTCATAAAGTAGTTTTACTAGCAAGAAGTGGCAGAATTAGTAACATATTGTCTAAACAAACAAATATTTATATTGTGGGGATATTTAGGGGAGATTTCTTAATTATACAGATGTTTTTGCAACCCTGACATATTTTTATATATTGATTATATTCATAATCATAACCTTCATTCTTATTCAAAGGTCAAACCAAAGTTCTTGGTTTGAGTATTATGAGCACTAACATCACCAATGGCTTTAATATCTTTCTACTTTGATAATCATTTTACTCCATCATGTAATTCATTTATATCAGGACAAAGGGCAAATTCCATGTCAGGAAACATTTATTGACCTTATATCTGCACTATCTGTGACCTTCGAAACATAGAAATTAATCTGGCACCTATCTTTATTGATTTCTCCTGTAAGTCTTAGTTTCATTTCTAAAGACATTGTCGGTGAAGGAAATTTAACCAGACAGAAAAATATATTTAACATTGGTCAAAAAAGTAAAGATTCTACCAGCAATTTATGCTCATTTATAAGAGAACTCTTGTTCTAGTATCACTAGTATCACCAGTGTTACATAACAGTCAAAGGTTTGTCACACATGTGTGCACTTTCTAATTTTTTTAATATTGAATATTGCTGAAGAAACTCTGAAATGACTCATTCATCATCCCTCATCTTAAACTGCATAGTGAGGCCCAAAGAACATGACTCTGTACATCATTCCCCGGTTATTCAGAACAAAATCAAACACCAAGTAATGTCATCTGCACAGTGAGTGGTCTCTGTAAGACACAGTCCTTACCTTCACATAGAGGTGAATCTCAGGGTGTAAATGATCTGATTCATTTTCTTCTTCATCATCAGGTACAGAATAGCCAGTGGGGGCATCTCTAATGGTCGAGAAATCCCTGCTTTCCTGGATGGTGAAGGTTGAAGGAGAGAGATCTTCTTCCATCATTAGACTCCCATTCTCCTGGTACTCCTGTGGGCCAGATTTCTTGTACTCGATTGATGAGTATAATTCTTCCACCAGGGTGACCCCATCCTCTTGGGGGGGTCCTTGTTGAAGATCTTCAGTCTCAGAATACACTGCATCAGGCAGGAGGTAACCTTCTTCTTGTTCTCGGTCTCGGGAAGAGACTGAGCTGTTCTCATTTGCAACTGCATAAGGGGACACAAAGTCATACTCATGGGGTTCTTGCTCATTGACATATAAATTGTTTTCTGATCTCTGCTCTACATTGATGACATCATAAACATCACCTTCATTTTCTTCTGGAACGTCATATATTCTGTCTTTTTGGATTGTGTCATATATTCCGCTGCAATCTTCATCACCCATGGTTATTGATTTGATTTTTTTGCAGGAAGACCTGAGTATATCCAAAGCAAGGAAAGGGAGAGAGGATCTTGTCCTGCCCTGCAGAGGAATCAACTGGCGTTTCAAACACAGCTACTAGCAACACCTATCAATGACAGGTCTCTAACAATCATTTACAGGACTCTAATCAGCAAACCACAAGTCCATTGGACACAAGATAAAGCTTACACACTCACTTAACTCCTTCACTACTAAGAATATTTTTTACTAGGTGCTCATTGCCAGGAACCCCCAAATTTGTTGTAACAACAAAGGATTGAAATTAATTACCCATTCTTGTTCTTGTTTGCATGGAAATTCTGAATGTATTTAGCCTTTTATCACTAAAAATGTTGGACAGTTTTCAAGAAGCTCCTGCAAGTCAGCAAAGAGAAATTCATACAGTAGCTCATCTATTTAGAGCTAAATTCATCACAAAACAATTTGTTCAGGTCTTATTAGGCTCTGATAAATGATCTATTTATGATCCAGTTAAATAATACATTCCATTTACATTCTCGATCTGGAAACACCAGTGGGTGATTAAAGTGCAGACAAAAAAAAATAAATGCCCTGGCCTGTGGATATATAAATGCAGACCACCAAAAAATTAGAGACTCACAGGATTTGAGGCTTTTTTTCCCCTCCAAAATCTGTGTGATCATAATAATCAACAAATATTCACTAAGATTCTACTATGTGAAAATAGGCCCTGATAGTAAATAATATTGCAAACAAAATCAAATTCATAAAAACCACATCAATTTGTAAAAAATATATATATAACATATAGGACAAGGTACATTATAGAGTATCAAATATATGAACCTAAGGATATATTCTCTGTTACCTAGGGACTGTTAGTTGAGGAGATATCAAGAGAAACTAAAACCTTAACACAGAGAGAACAAACCTGTCAAGGTTTTCTCAGTGAAAATTCTTTTTGCTACCCATGGCAAGCGTCATTATCAATGGGGAGAAGCTTAAAGCCTTTCCTCTAAGATTGGGGACAAGACAAGTTTGCCCGCTCTTGCCACTCCCATTCAATATAGTACTGAAAGTTCTGCCCATAGCAGTTAGGCAAGGAAAAGATATCAAGGGCATACAGATAGGAAAAGAAGAGGTGAAGCTGTCACTATTTGCAGATGATATGATACTATATACTTAGAAAACCCTAAAGACTCTACAGAAAAGCTCCTATAAAACAATAGATCTGTATAGTAAAGTGGCAGGCTACAAAATCAACATCCAAAAATCCATGGCTTTCCTATATACAAATAGAAAGAGAAGAAAGAGGCATTTAAAAAAAATCCCATTCACAATAGTACCTCAGAAAATCAAGTACTTCAAAATCAGCTTAACTAAAGAGGTGAAGGACCCATACAAGGAAAATTACAAAACAGTACTTCAAGAAATAAAAGAGGACACTAGGAACTGGAGATACATCCCCTGCTCACGGATAGGGAGGATAAACATTATCAAAATGGCAATACTCCCCAAAGCACAATACAAATTTAATGCAGTCCCTATCAGGATACCCATGAGATTTTTTCAAAGAAATAGACAAAACACTCCTGAAATTCATATGGAACAATAAATCCCCATGAATAGCTAAAGTAATCCTTTGGAAAAAGAAGATGGGCATCACCTTCCTCAACTTCAAACAAAGCAGTAGTAATTAAAACAGCATGGTATTGGGCTAGAAACAGACCTGCAAACCAATGGAACAGAGTTGAATATTCTGTCACAGACTCTCAAATATATGATCACTTATTCTTAGGTAAAGGAGCAAGAAATGTGAAGTGAAACAAGGAAGGCCTCTTCAACAAGTGGTGCTGGGAAAACTGAACAGCTACCTCCAAAATATAAACTCTGATCTCTGCCTAACACCAGGCACAAAAGTCAAATCAAATTGGGTTAAAGACCTCAATATCAAACCTGAATCTGTAAGGTATATGGAGGAAAATATAGGCAGAACCCTCTGTGACACTGAAGCTAAAAGCATCTTTTAGGATGAAACACCACTAATAAGCAAGTGGAAACAAACATAAAGTGTGGGGTCCCATCCTGTCCCGCAGGGAGGACCCTTCGTGGGGCTAAGGAGGGGACGTAACCGAATGAACAGACACAGAGCCAGAAGGAGGAGGAGGAGAGAGAGAGAGTTTATTCACAGCAGTTACAATACTTATACCTCTTGGTGGGAGGGGGCGGTATGCATGCTTGGACCCCCATAGGAACAATAGTAAAATGCAGATCAGGCAGGCATGGGCGTTGGGCAGATCAGGCATGGGCATTGGCTAGTGAGAGGAATGGCGAACTGATAAGATCAGTAAGGTCAGCAGTGGTGACCTTGTTACAGAAATCCCAAGTAAGCCTCCACTTGACTAGGATAAGAGCCAGGCTTGTAAAATGGCTCCCTACAATAAAGAAGTGGGACTACATTAAAATAAGAAGTTTCCACACCTCAAAAAAAAAGTAACCAAAATACAGAGAGAGTCCATGGAATGGAAAATAATATTTACCCAATACCCACCTGATAAAGGATTCATATCCAGGATATACAAGACACTGGTAGAATTGTACAAGAAAAAACCTCCAATACCATCAAAAATTGGGTAGAAGAAATTGAACAGAAGCTTCCTCAAAAAAAAGAAATACAAATGACCAAAAGACACATGAAAAAATGCTCTACATGTCTAATCATCAGGGAGATGCAAATAAAAACAACAATGAGATATCATCTCATACCACAGAGACTGGCCCACATTCAAAAGAATAAAAGCAATTAGTGCTGGCGTGGATGTGGGGAGAAAGGGACATTCACAATAGTACATCTTTCACTGTGGTGGGAATGCCAACTGGTCCCGTATTTTTGGAAAACAATATAGACATTCCTTCAAAAACTAGAAATTGAGCTTCCATGTGACACTCCAATACCACTTCTGGGAATATATCCTGAGGGTGGAGAAAAAAAAAACAGTAGAAATAACATCTGTACCTGTGTGTTTGTTGCAGCACTGTTCACAATAACCAGGATCTGGAAACAACCCAAGTGCCTGAGAACAGATGACTGGTTAAAGAAACTTTGGTATATCTACACAAAGGAATACTATGCATCTGTTAGGAACTATGAAGTTATGAAATTTGCTTATAAATGGATGGCCATGGAGAATATCATGCTAAGTGAAACGAGTCAGAAAGATAGGGACAAAAATAGAATGACTCCACTCATTTGTGGAATATAAAATAACATAATATGAGACTGACACCCAAGGACAGTAGACACAAGGGCCAGAAATAATGCTTCATAATTGGAAGACTGTCTCATGAGCTGGGGGAGAAGGCAGCTGGAATAGAGAGAAGATCACTAAGTCAATGATGGCTGGAGGGATCGTCCTGGATGGGAAATGTGTGCTGAAAGTAGATAAAGCACCAAAGTAGATGTGTGCTGAAAATAGATAAAGGCTACCAAACGTGATAGCCTCGGTATCTATATTGCAAATCATAATGTAGAGAAAGTATGGGGGAAATTGTCTGCCATAGAGTCAGGGGGAGGGCTGAAAAGGGGGGGGGATGCTGGAAACATTAGTGGGGAGAATGTGCACGGGAGGAGGGATGGGTGTTCGATCATTGTATGCTTGAAACTCAAATATGAAAGTTTTGTGACTATCTCATGGTAATTCAATTTTAAAAAAAAGAAAATTATTTTTGTTAGTTTTTTGTTTGTTTTTCGGGGGGAGGACCACGGCTGGTGGTTCTCAGGGACAATTTCTGATTCAGTGTTCAGCTGTGACCACTGACAGTGCTCAAAATGCACCATATCTGATGCGACTAATCCGGGTCAAAATGAAAAAAAGAAATTTTGTTTTGATTTGAACCAAACCAAAACCAGGGCCAGCCACATGAAGGTCAAGCATCTTAACCCCTGTACTTTATTTCTGGCCCCATCTGGGAGAATTCTTAATGAAAATTGCCTTTTGGGGTTGGAGCAAAGAACTCCAAAACAGTAAAGAACTCTATGCACATTGCTGTACAGTCCATATCATCCATCTATATGAATATATGGTTTCTTCAATAGTTTTACTTGGTTTCTCTATTCTGCCCATTCCTATCTCCTTTTACTGTGTCACATGCATCTTTAAGAAATGACAATGCAGATAGAGTATGGAGGCATTCTAATGTTCAGAAATTCTATGAAAATTAAGAAGCAATGCAACTCTGAATGACAGAAATCAAAGAATTTGCTAATCATTCAATAAATGAATGTTATTGTTTAGCTTAAATATGTACTGCATGCAGAAAACTTCTAGTGTGATTTAAAATAGTATTGCTAGAATTCTAGCTGTGGGGATAGCTTAAAGATTAGGTAAGATGTAACAGATAAGAGACAGACTTTAAAAGTTTTTAATTCTACTAGCCCAATTGTTCTTATTGAAAAGTGAAAGCTTAAGAGTATGAATACCTAATAAATTTCTCTAAGTTCTCCAGTCATCTATCATTCAATTGAGCCCCTGCTCAAATCCTCCTCCTATTTTTTGTACAAGAGACAACCTAAGAGAGCTAATGTTTATTTCATAATTTGGAAAAAATACAAACAACCAACAACCAAAAACCTAAAACCTGAAAGAGGAAGTAAATGGTCCAAGTTCACATAGAGAGTTAACAGAGGAACTTTTTTTTTAACTGAATCACCTTGTCACCATGAGATAAAATTACAAAGCTTTCATGATTGAGTTTCACTCATACATTGTTCCAACACCCATCCCTCCATCAGTGTACATTTCTCACCACCAATATCCCCAGTATCTCTCCTGCCACACCCACTCCCCCCGTCTGCCTCTATAGCAGACACTTTTCTTCTCTCTCCCAATCGAGCAGATTTTATCATCGATCCCTAATCTCCAGTTCAGCAACCTTTCTGTTACTCTTACCATTTATTTAAGTTAGTTTTTCAGCCCAATTTTATGATCACACAACTGCACCTCCCAGACCCATCATTATTTTTTTAGATATTTCCTGTGAAATTAAAATACTACCATTTCACTACCTAACTATACATCGGGTATATTGCTGTGCTTTCTACATTAAAAATTATATATTTTCTTTTAAAATTAATTCTTAGTCCTTTTGATAAAATGTTTTGAGTGTGAACTCAATCTATACTTCAGTTATATTCTATGGTATTACCAAGGAATAATGTATATTTTAAAATTTTATTGAATCACTGTGAGATAGTTACAAACTTTCATGTTTGGGTTACAATCACACAACAATCAAACACCCATTCTTCCACCAGTGTACATTCCCCACCACCAATATCCCTGATATACCCCCCTTTCCCCGCCCTCCTTCTGCCTCCATGGCAGACAATATCCCCCATACTCTATCTCTACTTTTGGGCATTATGGCTTGCAACACAGACACTGAGAGGTCATCATGTTTGGTCCATTACCTACTTTTGACACATATCTCCCATCCCGACTGATTCCTCCAGCCATCATTTTCTTAGTGATCCCTTCTCTATTCCAGCTGCCTTCTCCCCTCCACTCATAAAGCCGGCTTCCAGCTAAGGGGCAATTCTTCTGGCCCTTGTATCTACTGACCAACCAAGGGATAATATTATTCAACAATGTGTGTTTTACAAAGTCCTTGTCATCATAACAAGCAATTGAAGCTAGTTAAGCTCAGGACCTGAGATCACAGAAATTTAATAAATTCTTTGCCGCTCTTATCTCAGAACACACCCATTATGATTTATGAGTTGTAAGATGAAATTAATCACCCTATGGAGTGGAAGACAGGTAATTTTGTTAAGGAGGAAGTGAAGTCAGATAATTAAGTCAGATAATCAAGATCTCCAATTGGTACCTCACTTACATACAAAATCTGATTGGTCAGTTCCATAAGCACTCTTTTTGGATAGGCCATATGCCTTTAGTGACCTTCCCATTATCTAGGGTAACTTTGAGATCAATTTCTGGTCTCTGCTTTGCATGACAAAACTGTTTGCTCACACAGAATTTTTCAAACACTGTAGGATGTGGTCACTCTAAATGAACTCATAATACATTGCTTAGAAAATGAAATGCTAATTATTTGTTGTTGTTTTTGGATCACACCCAGTGATGCACAAGGGTTACTCCTAGCTCATGCACTCAGGAATTACTCCTGGCAGTGCTCGGGAGACCATATGGGATGCTGAAATTGAACCTGGGTCAGCCATGTGCAACACAAACACCCTACCCACTGTGCTTTTGCTCCAGCCTAATGCTAATTTATTAATTTGCCAAAAAAATAACTGTCAGTTTGAATATATGCATGGCCTTACATCTGGACTATGTATCTTATAAGCAGAATATAAATGGATCCTGGATATTTGGCAGGGGAAGGGGTTCTTTTTCATATCTAAGCCATTCTGACTTTTGATTTTCTTAAATGTTCACTTGAAAACACAGGATGGAGGTAGAGCAATAGGACAGCAGATATGGCTTTTGCCTTGCATACAGT
This sequence comes from Sorex araneus, assembly GCF_027595985.1. Classification (NCBI taxonomy): domain Eukaryota; kingdom Metazoa; phylum Chordata; class Mammalia; order Eulipotyphla; family Soricidae; genus Sorex; species Sorex araneus. Next base: position 80,562,831 of record NC_073305.1, read on the forward strand.
AAACCCGCATTCTATCCACAGCACCCCATATCATCTCCTGAGGCCCTCCAGGAGTGGCCAGATGTGATCTAAAAGCAAGCAAATAAATACCAAATGGCCTCACTCATCCACGGAATACTGTATCACTGTATCACTGTATCACTGTCATCCCTTTGCTCATCGATTTGCTTGAGCGGGCACCAGTAACGTCTCCATTGTGATACTTATTGTTACTGTTTTTGGCATCCACGGAATACAGAGGGAGAAAATAAGAGACTGGACACTACCAAAATAATAATCAAACCTTGGCATTAAAATATAAAACAATTGCTAAGCAATAGGAGGGAAGAGAGGAAAACGCAGACCTAAACTAAGTAAATGTTAATAGTAAAAAACTACTCTCTTTAGTATTACTTTCAGGTTGGACTTGAAATCCACAGTGAACCCCAGTTGCTGGTAAGTGACTGTCAGCAGTGAATACATCAAGAGTCTGAGTTTTGGGGGCATCTTACATCTGTTTATATATCCCAGGCACCAGCACTCCATCCCCTTCCCCCGAGTCCTTATACAAAGCATGAGTAATGTGCCTTAAACCCCACCTTCATAGTTATCTTTTTCATTCTTTCCTCTGAATCTGAGGTTACCCATGTACTACTCACCTACAAAATGTCATCCTTTTGCAAATTGATTTTTAAATTTCACATTTGAAAGTGGCATACAGAAAACACCAAAACAGAGATTTGGGTAGTCTCAGGGAAACTCGTATTGGTTAGAACCATTTCATTAGCCCAACCTCATTCCCCCCCTCCACTCTCTTATCCTCTGCCACTCTTAGAGAGACAGTTGACTCTTCCAATTCCTCCCACAAATATTTTTCAAACTTTACATCTACACAATGGAATACTATGCAGCTGTTAAAAAGATGAAGTCATGAAATTTACATATAAGTGGATCAACATGGAAAGTATCATGTTGAGTGAAATGAGTCAGAACAAGAGAGACAGACATAGAAAGATCGCACTCATCTGTGGAATATAAAGTAACAGAGTGGGAGACTAACACTCAAGAGTAGTAGAGATAAGGACCAGGAGGTCTGCCCCACAGCTTGGAAACTGACCTCACATGCTGGGGGAAAAGGCAGCTGAGATAGAGAAGGAAACACCAAGTAGAGGATGTGGGGAAGACCCATTAGAGTTGAAAGATGCGTGCTGAGCCCCATTTCTCCGCGCCCGCACCCCCAGAATGACTGACGAAGAGGATGGAGCTGCTTGGGACACCGGCAGCCCACCAGCAACCTGCAGTATGTGACTTGAGAGTTTCCGCCAGGTCCCCCGAGCGGGGGCCTGGCGTTTCTCTTTTTTTTTTTTCTTTAATCTATCTCTCTTCCCCTCAACCTCTGGGCACAGCACAGCATCTACCCCACTTCTGAGCACAAAATGGAGAGACGCACCCAAGTGCGCGGCGCGGCTGGCGGGGGATCGAGGGCGGGGAAGTACCGGTCTCCGCCCACATCGGACACTTAAAGAGAGTGCAGCCACGTGGGCTTTCCCATTTCTCCGCGCCCGCACCCCCAGAATGACTGACGAAGAGGAAGGAGCTGCTTGGGACACCGGCAGCCCACCAGCAACCTGCAGTATGTGACTTGAGAGTTTCCGCCAGGTCCCCCGTGCGGAAATCTCTCTCTCTCCTTCAACTTTTTCCCTGGACTTTAGACAGAAACCCAGAACCGCGCGGCCGCGGCAGTTCTAAGATGACCTAATGTCATCTTAGTATCAGCAGTATGTAATGGTTCCTTCTTAATGGGTCGGACTTTTGTGGGTGATCCTAACAAGAATAGTAAGTATTTTGTTGAAATATTGAAGGCAATCAAAATGGTAGCCATCTCTCTAGACTGAACTAAGCTATATCCCCACGCTGGCTGAGAAGAAATATCCTTCTTTCTCGGGAAGAAACGTGGCGTGGTGTCAAACATAGTGTGATGTCCATTAAGCAAACAGACCTGGTGGCGTGGGAATGGGAAATAAGGGGAAAAATTAGGTACATGGACCAGCGGGACGCTGGTGGTATCTCGAGCAGAGCCGATATCAGCGCAAGAGCTTTGGTTCCAGAAACTGCTTCCAGACACTCTACTAGACTATCAACTAAGCCAGAGCCCCACGCCGGCTGATGACGGGAAATAACCATCCTCTTCGGTTTTTTTTTCCCTTTGTCAGACAGCGTGGCGATTACTAAACAGGCGTGAACTCGGTGGCGCGGGGCAAGGGGGAAAAAGAAAAGTTATGTAACAAACAGCAGGACTTAATATCTCTATATGCTTAGTAATGGAGAATTATCAAATGCCTCATTGGCAATAGGACTGTCTTTTTCTTTTTGGGGGGAAACCCCAGCAACGGTAGTGAGTTGTGTGTTGAAACATGGAATGTAATCGAGATAAGCGCAAATGAAGTGAAACTTATCACGTATAAGGGTGGGGACTAGGGAGGTGGGAGGGGGCGGCAGATATACTGGGGGGGGGTGGGGATGGAAGATGGGCACTGGTGAAGGGAGGGGTGTTTGAATATTGTATAACTGACATAATCCTGAGAACTTTGTAACCCTCCACTTGGTGATTCAATAAAAAAAAAAAAGAAAGATGCGTGCTGAAAGTAGACTATAGACTGAACATTGGGGGCCACTCAATACCTCTATTGCAAACTACAACACACAGAGAGAGAACAGAAGGGAATGCCCTGCCACAGAGGCAGGGTGGGGTGGTGTGGGCTGGGGTGGGGGTGGTGGGAGGGATACTGTTATCATTGGTGGAGGAGAATGGGCACTGGTGGAGGGATGGGTAAACAATCACTATATGACTGAAATGCAAACACGAAAGTTCATGTTTGTAACTGTACCTCACAGTAATTCACTAATAAAAAAATTTTTTAAAAATTTTCAAACTTGCTCCATCACACTGGAAGAATATCTCTCTTCCTAAACAGGCTTTACCAAGAATGTCTTTAAAATTCCCCATCACCTCTCTGAAGAGAACGCTCATGAACATGATGCTCTCCACCATGCCCCCTTGAGATGTGACCTTTGTCTGTGATGAGATTTTTCAGGATATTATAATGCCAACTGTGACCACAAATTTCCAAACATAAATAGTATCTCTGAATTGCTTAGTCTTTAGGGCACAGGCATGGCTCAGTAACCAGAAAAAGTGGGCACAAACAGGGTTTCACCTCCAGCCGCTACTGTGGGAGCAATCCATGGCCCTTGTTCTGCCTGGATCACCCTCCTCACAGCGGTCTTTTTGGAAATGTTCAAGTTCTGGGGAAAGAGAAGCTAAGACATATTAAAAACAGCTGTTTTAGGGGTGCCTAGTATTAAACAATTCAAGATGAAGGGGATGAAGACAGTCATAGGACTAGATTTACTATCCACTGTAACATTGTCGTCCCATTGTTCATCGATTTGCTTGAGTGGGCGCCAGTAACGTCTCCATTGTGAGACTTATTGTTACTGTTTTTAGCATATCGAATATGCCACAAGTAGCTTGCCAGGCTCTGCCATGCAGGCAGGATACTCTCGGTAGCTGACTGTGCTCTCTGAGAGGGATGGAAGAATTGAACCCGGGTTGGCCTTGTGCAAACGCCCCATCCGCTGTGCTATTACTCCAGCCCAGATTTCCTATAAAGCCCAATTTTCAAGCATTTTTATTGATAAAATGTCAATCTTTTATGAAATAAGCATACCATTTTTAATCATTTTACTAAGGTATCATCATCTATAGTAAAATAGAAGTCATTGTTTTGTTGTTGCAGAGCTGATACACCAATCCCTCCACTGGTGTTTCAGATCCCTCCATCATTTCACACATCCCTTCCCCTTCTACACTTACCTCCTCAATCCCCATTTCTATGATCAAGTCTCAGGGTTTATTTGCACTGAGGATTGCCTAATTCCTTTATTTTTTCTTTATATTCCACATATGACTGAGATCATCAGATATTTTTCTTTTAATTTCTGCCTCACTTTCTTAACCTAACAGACCCTCTAGTTCCATCCAAGTTGGAATATATTGCAAAACTTCATCAATTTCCCATAGCCGAGTTGTAATTTATTGTGTATATATACCACAATTTCTTTATCCACTCACCTAATTACTAGACACTTGGTTTGTTTCCAGATCTTGGCTATTGCGAACAGTTCTGGGATAAACATAGTAAGTCTTTTTAGATTGTGTTTGGGGCATAGATGCCCAGGACTAGAATCACTGGATCCTATCTAAGTTCTATTCATAATGCTTTGAGATGTCTCCCAGCCATTTTCTGAAGTAAATGGGTCATGCAGCAGAGCCACCAGAATTGAGTTTCTTTTATACCACAGTTATGCTTCTGTTCTTTTTCATATGGAACACCATTTTCACACCATTCTTGTGTGTGAGGTTACATATCATTTTTATTTTGACTTGCCTTTCCCAGATAGTGATAATTGACAGTTTCTCATGCACCTGTTGTCCATCTTATATTTTCTTTGAGGAGATATCTGTTTTTCTAATCCATTTTTCATGGTTCTGTTTCTTTTTTGTTTATTAAAAACTAAGGATGCTTTATCACGAATCACAAAATCCTGTTAATCACCGATTTCTCGGGCGGGCTCAGTAACATCTCATTTCGCCCTTTCCCTGAGATCTTAGAAGTCTATCTCGACTCAGCCCTCCTAACGATGTTGCACTGGGGGCTCTTCAGGGTCAGGGGAATGAGATCCAGCTTGTTACTGGATTTTGCATATGAATACACCATGGGAAGCTTGCAAGGCTGTCCCATGTGGGCAGGAAACTCTCAGAAGATTGCCAGTTTCTCCCAGAGGGAGAAGTAGGCTAAAGATATTGCTTCTGGGAGCTCGCTTTTAAGTCTCTGGATGTTGGCAGTTGATGGGATTACATACACCTGGGTTCCTCTGCTGGTACCTTCTTGCATGAGGCCTGTCCGAACGTGTGGAGAGGAGCCTCCAGCATGGCTATAGCTAGGTTCCAGTGGTCTTTGGCAGCCGGGAGCTCTGCTCAGGGTGGGGAGGAAAGCTGGAGCCCATCTCCTCCGAGGGGCCCCGGGGAAGACAGCCAGGCCTGCGGGCAAGAGACTCTGCATCACTCTCTTCTGAGAGCTTGCTTTTAAGTCTCTCTCCGGATGTTGGCCGTTGATGGGATTACACACACCTGGGTTCCTCTGCCAGTACTTTAGATATAAAAAGGATGCTTTATATATCTTGGAAATCAGCTTTTTGTCTGATATATGGTATACAAATATTTTATCCCATTCAGTAGGGTGTCTTACTTTTTGTTTCTTTTTTATGGTACTTTTTCAGTTTGATACAGTCTCATTTATTTGTTTTTGTTTTTAATTATTTTGATAATGAGGTTATATCATTGCAGACTACTATGTGTTCAAGATCTTGAAAAATCCATTGTTTTCCTCAATGTATTTCATAGAGAAAGTTTTCATATCAAGGTCTTTGGGGAGGGTGGACATTTGAACCATACATAGTGGTGCTCAGGGCTTATTCCTAGCTCTATGATTGGGCATCACTCTTGATGATGTTTGGGGTATGATATGCAATGGCAGGGATAGAATCAGGCTCAACTGCACGTAAAGTTAGTGCCTTACCCCTATACCATTTTTCAGGTCCCCATGTCAAGGTCTTTAATGCATTTTGAATTAACCTTTGTGTATAAAGTACTAAAGGGGCCTAATTCCCTTTTTAGAATGTGGCTGACAAATTTTCCCAGCACTATTTGTTGAACAGTCTCTTCTCTTTTCATATGCCTCATCCCTTTTTCATAAATTAATTACCCATATATTTGAGGGTTTACACCTGGATATTCAATTTTATTCCATTGATCAAGAGTTTGTCTTTATTGCAGCACTATCGAGCATACAGTTTTGAATACCACAGCTTTTTAGTAAAGATTAAATACTGAGAATGACAGTGCTTCTCATCCTTTTCTTTCTCAAATGGCTTTGGTTTTCTGTGAATTTAATGAATTAAATGAACTTTAGAAGTATTTGTTCTATGTACTTAAATAATGCTATGGGAATTTTGATCGGGATTGCATTGTATCTGTAAAGTATTTTGGGAAAGATGATAATTTTAATGATATTGACTCTCCCAATATATGAGTAATAAATGTTTCCATTTTTATATATTTTATTTCTTTTATAAATGAATTATTATTTTAACTAAATAGGTCTTTCATCTCTTTTATTATATTGATCCCCAGATACTTGAAGATTTTTTGACATGATGATACATGTCATTTAAATTTCTTTCTCTTATACATTATTGTTTACACATTAAGAATGACACAAATTTCTGTTGGTTGTTTTTATAGCCTTACAGTATAGGTTTATAATTTGCTGAAGTTTTCTTTTAATAGGCCTAATGCTAACTCTAAACCATAATTGCTTTTTATAGTAGTTGCCACTTGTAAAGGACATTTAAAAACAACTATTTTGTATGATTTGTGCAAGAAGGTTAAAAAAGATATTATAAAATGTGCTATATATAAAGTAGTGCCTTGGGTTAATTTCATAGTGAGTGATTAGAATTATGGCCCAGTTCCCCCATAGCTCACACTAAAGTTCCTCCATAGTTAGACTCTAAGGATCATTTAACAAAAAAAAAAGTTTAAAATATATGCTCTCTAAAAGAAGGTCTCTAGGGTCAGGGGCATATCATATATCTATAATTAAGGAAGAATTGTGATAACAATTGTTTTAAAAATGTTTAAACCAAAGGCGAACACTGAAATTGTGTCAGGACAGATGAAATTCAGCTATCACCCTAGGTCTTGAAACATTTTTTTTTTGCAATCAGAGCCCACCAGGGGGCACTGTCACCCGTCCTTTGAACAGACAGCATTGCCTCCCAAACGTTGCGATTCATAAAATAACCTGATCTCTGAACTTTTTCCCATTTTGTCCCAGTTATTTTGCTCTGAGGATAAGGTGCTTCAACTTCTGTTTAAATTATCTGCATGTTTCACATTAGAGTTATGTTCCCTCTTTTAAAATATGTCTTACAGTTAATTTTAGGAGTTTCAAATTTTAAAATAAAGCAGAAAAAATTCTTGAGAAACATTTGAGAGTCACAACCACCCCTTAGGCTCATGCTTTTTATTATTATTGTTTTTAGTTTTACGCCTGAGACAACCTAATTTCAGAGAAAGAAGTCTGTCAAAGTTCATCAATGAGAGTGAAGTCAGACTCAAACCCAAGCCCATTTGAATCCCAAGTCCGTATTCTTTACACTCCCCTCTCTATGTCTCCTTCTCAGGGAAACTATCATAAAGTTCAAAGGCTGACTTATTAAACTTGCTAGACAAGCAAGACCAAGTGAGCCTGCATTGTTTTTTTGGTTTTTTTTGGGGGGGTGGGGGAGTCACCCAGTGATGCTCAGGGGTTACTCCTGGCTCTGCACTCAGGAATTACTCCTGGTGGAGCTTGGGATACCATAGGGGATGCTGGGAACTGAACCTGGGTCGTCCGAGTGCAAGGCAAACGCCCTCCCTGCTGTACTATCTGAGCCTGCATTTTTTTTTTTTTTTTTTTTTGCTTTTTGAGTCATACCTGGCAATGCACAGGGGTTACTCCTGGCTCTCCACTCAGGAATTACTCCTGGCGGTGCTCAGGGGACCATATGGGATGCTGGGAATCGAACCCGGGTAGGCTGCATGCAAGGTAAATGCCCTACCCGCTGTGCTATCACTCCAGCCCCTGAGCCTGCATTTTTATTTTTTTATTTTTTTTTAATTTATTTTATTGAATCACCAAGTGGAAAGTCACAAAGTTCTCAGGCCTACATCTCAGTTATACAATGCCCAAACACCCATCCCTTCACCAGTGCCCATATTCCACCACCAATAAAAACAAAAACAGAAGCAAAAACAAAACAAACAAACAAACAAAAAGTATACATCCCATCCCTCACCCCCCAACCCACCCCGTACGTGAGTGATAATTTCACTTCCTTTTCTCTTTACCTTGATTACATTCCAGATTTCAACACATAACTCACTATTGTTGTTAGAGTTTCAAAACAGACTCACTATTTTTGTTGGAATTTATCCCCTAAGAATACAGCTCTATTAACAAGGAAATATTTGATAATAAGTTTTCCACTGATGAGAATGAAAAGATAAACCGTAGCGGCCGCGCAGTTTACAATTTCTATATTATAGTAATTAAGTCCGCGAAGATTTAAGTTTGAAAATGAATCATTTCCCTTCCTGGAACAGCATGTAGCCAAAGTTAGTTCACAGTCTCCATACATGGGTGCAAGCACTTGCTGGAACCCCAATTCCTAAAGCTGTCTCTGGTTCCTGCTCGTTCCACATCCACCGGCTCTGCAGAGACATGGGCACCCGGGCCGAAAACCCGGCCGGCCGGAGCTGAGCCCGAGCCTGCATTTTTAAAGACTACAATTACCAAAGTCCTCCACAGTCCTCTTTTCTACACTCCCTGTCATCTCACTCCTGCTTTTTACCTGGAAAGCATCCCCGCAGTGGCCCTGATACCACATACATCTTTCTCTTCTTTTCTCTCTGTTGTTCCTGACTTACAGAAGTTGTGTGTTTCTCAGAGGTCCTGCTGTCATTTTTTTTTTTTAGGCTCTGCTGCTGACCCAGGTTCGATTCCTCTGTCCCTCTTGGAGAGCCCAGCAAGCTACCGAGAGTATCCCGCCCTCACAGCAGAGCCTGGTAAGCTATCCATAGCGTATTTGATATGCAAAAAAAAAAAAAAAAACAGTAATAACAAGTCTCACAATGGAAATGTTACTGGTGCCCGCTCGAATAAATCGATGAACATCAGGGTGACAGTGCTACAGTGACAGTGTTTCTATATTGGTTACTCTCAGGAGAGTGTAGAAAGTCTGCAGTCCTCTGTGGGTTTAGCTTGCGTGGGGTCACAGAATCTGCCTCATTCATGTGGCTTTTCGATGTATTGCAATGGTCTCACTACTTCCACGGAGTCTCTTCTTATCACTTTTACTTTCCAGTCCCCTTTCTCTGGGACCATACCAAAAAGGGTATTTGTTCTGTATATCCCCTACACAATGCTTCTTAAACATAATTGTGCCATCTGGGGATCTTTTTTAAATGCAGATTCTGATTTATTAGGTCTGGGGTTGGGCCTGGCACTATGCATTTCCAACTCACTAGTCTCTCTAACTCCCAGGAAATACTAGTACCCTGACTCATGGCCCAGACTCTGCATAATAAGGCAATAACACACCTTATATTTTATTTGCACATTACAGATATAACCAAAATTTAGAGGATAAGGGATCAGGAATGAGTCCCATGGTAGAATGCATGACTTGAATATAAGATGTCCTGGGTTTGACCCCTTGTACTCCAGCACCGACTCCCCCCCACCCCCTCCATCTCCCACTAAAAACAGTTTAAAAGCAAATGGAAGGTTTAAATGATACCCAGTAGGGGGCGCCAGAAGATGGTTCAAAGATGGTTCATTGGCTCAAGGACCTTGCCTGGCAAACACAGGGCCTTGAGCTAGAGCACTAGTGCCACCCAGAGCTCCAGGCATGAGCTGACTACTATTTCTAAATACCGGTTCAGCTACTCTCAGGAAATTGTACAAAGGCTTATTCTGCCTGGGGTCACAGAATCTGCCTCACTCATGTGTTGCTGTTAGCAGGAAGCCCAGTTCCTTGCTATTTGATCCTCTCCACAGTGCAGTTCTAATGTTCCCAGTCCTACGAGATAGGTGCTGAGGCACAGCCAGTGACTTCCAGGCTTCATAATAGGATGGTGATTTAAATAGCACTGTAGCACTGTGGTCCCTGTTGTTCATCGATTTGCTCCAGTGGGCACCAGTAACGTCTTCATTGTGAGACTTGTCATTACTGTTTTTGGCATAGAGAATACACCACAGGTAGCTTGCCAGGCTCTCTGTGAGGGCGGGAAGCCCTTGGTCGCTTGCCGGCCTCTCTGAGAGAGATGGAGGAATCGAACCCAGGTCGGCCACCTACAAGGTAAACGCCCTACCCACTCTGCTATTGCGGAGGTGATTTAAATAGCATGGGTAAATTTCAAATGCATTAGGCTGAATTAAACAAGGAGGCTCCAAGGCGTACTTTGTATATGATTTTGTTCCATGTATAGGAGGTTATCAAAGGCAAAACAAATCTATTGGTAAATGAAAATTCAAAATAGTGACTGTCCAGGGACAGGGGAGGCAGAGATTGAAAAAGGCTTTAAGGGGACTCTGGTGTAGATGGATGGAACGAAACATTCTAGAGAGAGAAAAAACTTTGTTATACAGATATATGCGTTTGTCAAAATTCAGAATAGTGGGGCTGGAGTGGTAGCACAGAGGGTAGGACGTTTGCCTTGCACGTGGTCGATCCGGGTTCGATTCCCAGCAACCCATAGGGTACCCCCGAGCACCACCAGGAGTAATTCCTGAGTGCATGAGCCAGGAGTAACCCTTGTGCATCGCTGGGTGTGACCCAGGAAGGAAAAAAAATTCAGAATAGTGAATTTAAGACGAATGTGTTTCAGGTAGTTTTACTTTAAAAAGAAAGTTACAAATTCTAAACTCTCCTCAATGATAGGCTAATAAATGTTGTGAGGTGAAGAATACTATGTATGCACAACTGAACATTGAAATACAACAAAGAATAAGGCTTCTTCTCCCAGCTCCTTGAGATAGATCTCAAAGCATGATGGGCCTGTGAGTTCACATTTAAATAGAACACAATATAGTTTTAAATTTCCAGACATAAAAAGGTGTCAGTGACAGAAATTATTTTAATCCCATTGTAACCAGTTGAGTGATAGCACAGCAGGTAGGGCGTTTGCCTTGCACACAGCCGACCTGGGTTTGAGTCCTCCATCCCTCTCGGAGAGCCCAGCAAGCTACCGAGAGTATCTTGCCTGCATGGCAGAGCCTGGCAAGCTACCTGTGGTGCATTCGATATGCCAATAAAAAAACAGTAACAGCAAGTTTCACAATGAAGATGTTACTGGTGCCTGCTCGAACAAATCGATGAGCAATGGGATGACAGTGATACAGTGCAACCACTATTGATAAACATGCCTGGATCATTCCAAATTATGATATGTTGGGTCCACAAAGCTGGGTTACCTTATAGGCGATCTACGCTTGGGTTTAGGATAGGCATCCAAACATTTGTTGGGGAGGTTAAAAAAAAGGTTTATATTTAATTTTTTTTTTTTTTTTTTTTGCTTTTTGGGTCACACCTGGCGATGCACAGGGGTTACTCCTGGCTCTGCACTCAGGAATTACCCCTGGCCGTGCTCAGGGGACCATATGGGATGCTGGGATTTGAACCCGGGTCGGCCGCGTGCAAGGCAAACGCCCTACCCGCTGTGCTATCTCTCCAGCCCCAGTATATTTAATATTTTTAAATAGTATTTTAAAAGGCATTAAAAATATTAGAGTTATAATGGCTTTCCTTGAACTTATTCCATCCCTGGGCCCTAGGCAGGAATCCATGGCCTTTGCAAGGCTTGCCACCAGGGCAGATGCCACCAGCACAGCTCAGGGAGGGGAGGGTGGAATCTCGATTTCTCTCCTCCTATCATCTTCCTCTCCCCCGTCAGGGCCTAAGACAGTAGCCTAGGAAGTTAAAGTGACCCTGGAGGCAGTGGAGGAAGGACAAGACCCTGGAGGCAGTGGAGGAAGGACATGTGTGCCTGACTCAGAGGGCTCTGCACTCTGAACTCTTTGAACAACAATGTTCTTATTGTTCTTTGTTTGCTCATCAGAGCCTGGTGCCAGCAAAGCTGGAGCTAGGAAGCTTCCAGAGCCCGTGATCGGGGTTGGCAACCAGCATTGGCTGGCTGTCACCATGCTACCCAGAGTGCTGGTAGGGCACATAGATGGATTAGAGGTGTCCTTGGTCCATTAAAGATGGATTAGGAATGTCCCAGAGGTTTCAGAATTTCTCTTATATAGAGATAGGGATGAAGATGGATAGAATGTTAGGCCAGGAACACTTAAATCAAAAAATGAAATTCTGGGAAGAAAGTGAAAAATCTATTCCCTAAATTTAAAAAATGTGACATTCCACAGACATGATTTTAATCCCAAAGTCAAAGGATTTCTCAGTCTTCAGTCATTTGACATGCAGCAAGTAGCAGGGGCAGAAAAAGACTCAGGTTCAGATTTTCAGGGAACTCGTCAAGAACCCAGCAGGGAAGCTGCCAGTCTCTGACTAGAGAGAGTCCAGGAAGGCAATCCAGGGAAAGCAGATTTTTCCAGAGGGAACCATCTGGGTTTTACCTTTTCATCACTATACATTGTAAGTCCTGGGGATTGGTGGCAGGGGGAGGGGCGCAACAAAACTAAACAATTAAAAAATTTTTCCCCTTTTTATTTATTCACCGTGAGACACAGCTACAAAGCTTTCATGTTTGAGTTTTGGTCATATAATTATCAAACACTCATCCTTTCACCAGTGCACATTTACCACCACCAAAATCCCCAGTATCCTCCCCCATTCCAACCCTTCCCCTGCCTGTGTGGCAGACAATTTGCACAATACTCTCTCCCTATTTTGGTTTCAATATTTCGACACTAGTTCCACCACCATTCAAACCTGCTGAAAAGGCAATGTTAAATAATTTGTTTTGTATTGCTTTTTATGGATAGAATATAATGTCGCACAGCCACTCTCGCTCTAGGAATTCTACAATTTTAATAATTAGTGTATGGATAGATCTCTGCAGCAAGCTGCACAGTTCCGAGATGTGTGTGTGTGTGTGTGTATGTGTGTGTGTGTGTGTGTGTGTGTGTGTGGAGCATGGCCATGTGGGAGCTTAAGTAGCCAGTGGCCGTTTGTGGGCATCATCTCAGAGTCCCATTGGGGCAGGTGGAAGAAGGGCCGGTTCCTCCCCTGTCCCATGAGGCCTGGTGTTTGCTGCCACTGCCACCGTGTACAGTTGAGTTCTAGAAGATGGTGGCCACCAGGATTCCTGGGGGGCAGGTGGAGGGGCAGCACTTGCTCCCGTCTGGAGTGGCTCCGAGAAAGTGGCCTTTTACGAAGTCCAGAGGCATCTCTGCAGCAAGCTGCTAGGTTCCAAGATTCTTGTTTATGTCTCTAAACACTTAAAATTTTGTTCTTGATCTTTCTGATGTCTTGTTACAGGAAAGAAAATTTAAGTATGATAAAAGAAAACATATTTTTCATAAATACACATAAAAATGAGGAGCTACCTTGGGCAGGGAGATTGAGGCAATTTTTTTTTATAGCATTGAGATGAATTTTACTCTGTTTCACTTTTAGATTCTCCACTTTAGGTATAAAGACATGTATATGTACTATCTTTCTGGATCCACTTGCTTTGTTTTAATCTTTAAAAATCATTTTAAATACTTGTAGTTCACATTATGTAAGAATATAGACACAGGACCAGAGAAATATTAGAAGGGTTAAGGTGCTCTCCTTGCACCCCGGGAGAAGGTAGCTGGCTCTGATTCCAGATTCTGGGATATACTGGCCAATGAACAGGCAGGTTCTGGCTCTGGTGATGGACAACCTATGACAGTGACTGGTGGCATGACCGCCTCGCACCTCTCAAGGTGGAAAACAAGACCTCCCCCTCTGCAGGAAGACAATGCTGGTCTTTTTCCTTCCTGTTGCAATTGGAGTTTCTCCCACAGCCTTCCACCCCAGGACGGGCTTTCACCAAGTCCAAATAAATCATTATTCTAACTGAAAAATAATATGGAACTGGCCAACCCCAGTTCCATTCCCATCACTGCATATGGTCCCCAGAACACCTCCAGGAGTGATCCCTGAACACAGAGCCAGAAGTAAGCCCTGAGCACAGCAAGCATGGCCCCATAGCCAAACAAACAAACAAAAAATACAGACACAACGTAAGAGAAAAAGAAATGAGAAAGAATGGAAAACAAAGAATGAAAATAGGTCTTTTTTTTATTTTATTGAATCACCGTGAGTTACAAGCTTTCATGTTTCGGTTACAATCTCACAATGATCAAACACCCATCCCTCCACCAGTGCACATTCCCCACCACCAATATCCCAGGTATACCCCCCCTTTCCCACCCTCCCCCTGCCTCAATGGCAGATAATATTCCCCATACTCTCTCTCTACTTTGGGGCGTTATGGCTTGCAACACAGACACTGAGAGGTCATCATGTTTGGTCCATTATCTACTTTCGGCACACATCTCCCATCCTGACTGATTCCTCCAGCCATCATTTTCTTAGTGATCCCTTCTCTATTCCATCTGCCTTCTCCCCTCTGCTCCTGAAGCAGTCTTCCAGCTAGGGGAAATCTTCCTTACCCTTGTATCTACCGTCCTTGGGTGTCAGCCTCATGTGATGTTATTTTATACTCCACAAATGAGTGCAGTCCCTCTATGTCTGTCCCTCTCTTTATGACTCATTTCACTTAGCATGATACTCTCCATGTCTATCCATTTATAAGTCAATTTCATGACTTCATCTCTCCTAACAGCTGCATAGTATTCCATTGTGTAGATGTACCAAAGTTTCTTTAACCAGTCATCTGTTCTAGGGCACTTGGGTTGTTTCCAGATTTTGGCTATTATGAACAGTGCTGCAATGAATATATAGGTACAGATGTCATTTCTGTGCTTTTTTGCATCCTTGGGATATATTCCCAGAAATGCTATTGCAGGGTCATATGGAAGCTGAATTTCTAGTTTTTGAAGGACTGTCCATATTGTTTTCCAGAAAGGCTGGACCAGTTGGCATTCCCACCAACAGTGAAGGAGCATCCAGTTTCCCCACATCCACACCAGCACTGGTTGCTTTTGTTCTTTTGAATGTGTGCTAGTCTCTGAAAATCAAGTACCTTGAAATCAGCTTAACCAAAGAGGTCAAGGACCTATACAAAGAAAATTACAAAACACTACTTCAAGAAATAAAAGAGGACACTAGGAAATGGAGACACATCCCCTGCTCATGGATAGGGAGAATTAACATTTTCAAAATGGCAATACTGCCCAAAGAACTATACAGATTTAATGCAGTCCCTATTACATTTTTCAAAGAAATAGACAAAACACTCCTGAAATTTATAGGGAACAATAAGCCCCCACGAATAGCTAAAGTAATCCTTGGAAAAAAGAAGAAGATGGGTGGGATCACCTTCCCCAACTTCAAACTCTACTACAAAGCAGTAGTAATTAAAACAGCATGGTATTGTGATAAAAACAGACCTGCAGACCAATGGAACAGAGTTGAATATTCTGTCACAGACCCCCAAATATATGGCCACTTAATCTTTGACAAAGGAACATGAAATATGAAGTGGAAAAAGGAAAGGAAAAAGGAAAGCTCTTCAAGTGGTGCTGGGAAACTGGATAGCTACATCCAAAAAAATGAACTGACTTCTGTCTAATGCCAGGCACAAAAGTCAGATCAAAGTGGGTTAAAGATTTCAATATCAGACATGAATCTATAAGGTTCATAGAAGAAAATGATGTAGGCAGAACTCTCCATGACATTGAAGCTAAAAGTATCTTTAAGGATGAAACAGTACTGACCATGCAAGTGGAAGCAAACATAAACAAATGGGGCTACATTAAACTAAGAAGCCTTTGCACTTCAAAAGAAACAGTGACCAAAATACAGAAAGAACCCACAGAATGGGAAAGAATATTTACCCAATTCCCATCTGATAAGGGATTAATATCAAGGATATACAAGACACTAGTAGAATTGTATAAGGAAAAAACCTCCAACCCCATCAAAAAATGGGGAGAAGAAATGAACAGAAGTTTCCTCAAAAAATAAATACAAATGGCCCAAAAAGCACGGGAAAAAATGCTCCACATTGCTAGTCATCAGGGATATGAAAATGAAAACAACAATAAGATGAAAATAGGTCTTAACCATATCCTGTGCTCATCTACCAACTGCTTTGATAGACTCACTTTCAGTCTCAATACCTGGAAAGAACTACTATGAGGACTGGTAGACATTATCAAGACATGATTGCCATCTTGTTGCTATGGACCATTGACTATTATAGGCCTCCTATTCTCCCACCCGATTCTACTATGATGCTCCACAAATACAAGCGGTGGGGATAGATTAGCTCATAAGGCTAACAACTCAACATAGAGGAGTAGCAATGTTGGTTTGATCAAGAGTAGTAGCAAGGAAAGCAGAGCAACAGTACAGCAGTTAGGACTACTGCTTTGCATGTGACTACCCTGACCTCAGTCCTTTGTGTTCAATTCAAAACTTGGCAGAAGATACGAATTAACACATCTTAAAAGAATGATTATATGTTTGATAAGGGAGCAAGAGATGTGAAGTGGAGCAAGGAAAGCCTCTTTAACAAATGGTGCTGGCACAACTGGACAACCACATGCAAAAAAATGGACGTAGACCTTGACCTGACACCATGCACAAAAGTCAGATCAAAATGGATTAAAGGCCTCAACATCAGACCACAAACCATAAGGTACATTGAAGACAAGGTCGGCAAAACCCTCCACGATATTGAAGATAAAGGTATCTTCAAAGGTGACACAGAACTAAGCAATCTAGTAAAAACAGAGATCAACAAATGGGACTACATTAAACTAAAAAGCTTCTGCACCGCAGAAGATACAGTGACCAGAATCCAAAGACTATCTACAGAATGGGAAAGGATATTTACACAATACCCATCAGATAAGGGGTTGATATCAATGGTATATAAAGCACTGGTTGAACTCTACAAGAAGAAAACATCCAACCCCATCAAAAAATGGGGCGAAGAAATGAACAGAAACTTTACCAAAGAAGAAATACGAATGGCCAAAAGGCACATGAAAAAGTGCTCTACATCACTAATCATCAGAGAGATGCAGATCAAAACAACCACAAGATACCACCTCACACCACAGAGACTAGCGCACATCCAAAAGAACAAAAGCAACCGCTGTTGGAGAGGTTGTGGCGAGAAAGGGACCCTTCTACACTGCTGGTGGGAATGCCGACTGGTTCAGCCCTTCTGGAAAACAATATGGACGATTCTCAAAAAATTAGAAATTGAGCTCCCATTTGACCCAGCAATACCACTGCTGGGAATATATCCCAGAGAGGCAAAAAAGTATAATCGAAATGGCATATGCACATGTATGTTCATCGCAGCACTGTTTACAATAGCCAGAATCTGGAAAAAACCCGAATGCCCTAGAACGGATGACTGGTTGAGGAAACTTTGGTACATCTATACAATGGAATACTATGCAGCTGTTAGAAAAAAGGAGGTCACAAATTTTTTATTTAAGTGGATCGGCATGAAAAGTTTCATGCTAAGTGAAATGAATCAGAAAGAGAGAGACAGACATAGAAAGATTGCACTCATCTATGACATATAGAATAACAGAGTGGGAGACTAACACCCAAGAACTGTAGAAACAACTACCAGGAGGTTGACTCCATGGCTAGGAGGCTGGCCTCACATTCTGGGGAAAGGGCAACTCAGAGAAGGGATCACCAACTATAATGTAGTCGAAGGCCATGTGGGAGAAGGGAGTTGCGGGCTGAATGAGGGCTAGAGACTGAGCACAGTGGCCACTCAACACCTTTATTGCAAACCACAATAGCTAATTAGAGGGAGAGAACAGAAGGGAATGCCCTGCCACAGTGACAGGGTGGGGTTGGGGGAGATGGGATTGGGGAGGATGGGAGGGATGCTGGGTTTACTGGTGGTGGAGTATGGGCACTGGTGAAGGGATGGGTTCCCGAACTTTGTATGGGGGAAGCATAAGCACAGATGTGTATAAATCCGTAACTGTACCCTCATGGTGATTCATTAATTAAAAATAAATAAAAAAAAAGAAAAAGAAAAAAAAAGAATGATTATAATGAATTAATTTTTTTCTCATATGCCTCTACACTATCTCTATATACCAACCCCTTTAATGGATCTCTGGAACATTGTTGGTGGAAATATAAATTGGTTCAACCATTTTGGCAAATGGTATGGAGATTCCTCAGGAAAGTTTAAACAAAGAGCTACCAAATAATTATCCACCCCATATAGTTCCTTGAGACTGCCAGGAGGAATTCCAGCAGAGGTTCTGAACACCACTGGTTGTGGCCCAAATACAAAACAAAAAATAGAGTGGCAACAGAAGTACCCAGTGGGTGTGAGTAGGTATGAGAGACAGCCCACTTTTAGGAAATCTAATTCGAGCAGTGTATCCATGATCATGTGGCTGCATGCAAGGCAGATGCCCTACCCGCTGTGCTATCGATCCAGTCCCCAATAATGGTGGTGGGAAGGTGTAATGGTGGTGGTATTGGTGTTGAAATATTGAATGTAATCAATTAATGTGAACAACCTTATGAAAATTAAATTTTAAAAAGATATGAAGATACACTCCACATGATATGGATAAATAGGATTAATAGGCCATTCTATCAAAAGTAATATACATAATGCAATACAATAAAAATTCTATGACTTTTTAAAAGAACTGAACAAAAATACAGGTATTTTATGGAATCATAAATAACTCTGAATATAATGCAGTTATGAGGAACTGTGGAACCCTAGCCAGTGAGAAATTGCTAATTTCAGGAGGAAAGCAAAGTCAGTCCTAAGTTCCACCTAGATTTTCTAGGCCCCACCATCTTTCCTCAGAGAAATAAATTTCAGGAGACAGACACTGAAGTAAGATAAGTTTATTTGGGAAATGAGGGGAGAGAGAGAGAGAGACAGAGACAGAGACAGAGACAGAAAGGAGAGAGAGTTTCATGCCCAAACTAGAGCTCAGGCTTCCACCAAGAAGAGAGAGCCAATGCATATCCCAAGTAGATCCACAGTGAATTCCCAAGATGGAGAACACATATGACAAAGTAAGAACATACACATCTCAGATAGAGCTGTGGGCCACTACCCCAGGATGAGGAAATGCTCATCTTGTCCCTACAAAGTTAGTTTACTTACAGTTTTCCCAAGCTGTGCCACCCCCCTCCCCCCACCCCAGCCAACTACTACCAAATCCTGTTGCTTGAGTGGTTGCCTTGGTAGAGCTCACAGCCATTGATAGTCTTTTGATAGTTTTAGCATGAGGGTGTAGTTTCTCATCCGTAGGAGGTCCAGCCAGGCATTCTGCACCTTAAAGACTTTTTGGTCTTAAGGATGAATAATAGTTTGGTGGGTAAGGCATTAGGTTTACACATTGACAGCCTGGGTTTGATCTCCAGCACCTCAGCACAGAGCCAGGAGTAAGCCCTGAGCATTGCAAGGTGTGGCAGTGTGTGTGTGTGTGTGTGAGAGAGAGAGAGAGAGTACACACTTATTTTTTTCTGATCTTCTCAGATGGGTTCTCTAATTCATGCCTTGGTCTGATTTAGGTTCCATACAGCGTTTTTCCCAATACACATTACTAGGTCCTCCTATCTTTCTGCCTACAACAACTTTAACCATCTTAAAATTAAGAGTTAAAAAATATATATCACAGATAGTTAACAAATACATATCACGGGCCCAAGATGCAGGTGAGGTTTTTAATTTAAAATATTAGGTGTGATTGACCCACATGGCAGAGCCTGGCAAGCTACCTGTGCCGTACTTGATATGCCAAAAACAGTAACAAATGACAGTCCTCATTCCTCTGACCTTGAAAGAGCTCCCAATATGCTGTCAGGCTACCCTAGCATACGACAGGGATGAATGGAGACGTTACTGGCACCTGCTCGAGCAAATCGATGAACAACGGGATGACAGTGATACAGTGAAGTGTGATTGAAGTATGCAAAGGATGAATGCTGTTTTATAATGCATTTTGGTGAAATTTCACCTTAATCCATTAAACTCTTAAGGAAGAATAATATAAATAAAAGTAAATAGCAGGAAGAAACAAAAAAAAATCACAGTTGGAACAAACTCAAATATGCCAAAGCTCAAACTCAATTCAGATGCTCTCTGCCTTTTCCTACAAAGAGGCATTTTCAAATAAAGCTTGAAATATTTCAGTATTTTTTTACATTCATTTCTTCTTTGACTTTCTCAATACTTTCTCAGAGTCTCCTCTCCGTTCTTTGGTTTGCTGGTAGTGTTCAGACTTACTGGGAACCCTAGAGGGTATCCAAAATCAAATACAGGTCAACCACACTCAGGCAAATGCCCTATCCACTGTGCCATCACCCACCCCATTCTCTTTAAGTATGTCCCTAGCGAGTATCATATAGCATTCTGAGGATAGAATATTTTTCTATTTTTACAAGACATGTAAGTCGATGAACTAATTTGCCTATAGTAACATAATTAGTTTGGGCAGAACTTGTAATTAAAACACTAAAAAAAAATGGACCTCTGACAAATTGTATCTTTCCTGTAGACCATTGAGAAATAAGTTAAATGATTGTTTACTGAACATTAATTTGCACTAATTTCATCTTTATAGTTTTAAATTTTCACAAAACTATATGGTCTTTGAAACATGTGGAATGACTATAAGCAATGTTAATCAAGATAATGTCTGTTTCAGCAGGGATGATATGATTATTGGGAGTGATGCAAGCACAGTTTTGTGTAGAGCATGATTGGAGCAGTGGAAATGGGGCAGAGATTCTGAGGCAAGGATGAATTTCAAGTCTTTGAGAAGTGGAGAGTCCAGTAGGGCAGGAATGAGTATGTGAGGTCAACTGCAGAGAACAAAGGTCCCTAAAATTGCTGGAGAGTCAGGTCGTACATGGCAAAAGCAGCAATGTCAGAAAGCCTATGCTGATTCTCATTATTATGATATCATTTATGGAGGCTAAGAATATGAGAAACTGGAAACAATGTTTCACTGAAAAAGTTTTCCAGCTGTTGAATGAAGATGTGATTGTAACAGACAGGAAGGAGTTAGGAGGTCGGTCTATCAGGCTCTAGGACAGAAGATGAGGTGACCTGGGTTGTTGCTGGAGGAAAGAGGGAAACTGTAAGGGAGCTTTGCAAGTAGGTGACATCAAGAATTAAGTTGTGCTATTTTGAATGACGTGGTTTCTCCCCCAGGTTCTTGTGTCCCCTGACAAAGACTAGAATGCAAGGCACAGTAAATGAAACAGCAGGGAGGGTTTTATAGTGAGAAGAGGCATAAAACTTGAGTTCAAATTTGTTTGGATGACTGCAGAACTTGGAAATGCTGTTGCTGCTATTGATGCATGAATTACTGTTATTGATCTTTTTCTATAAATATACATATGTATATAATTTAAATTTTCGGAAACTTTAGCTGTGCCATCAACTTTGGAAAACATATTATCGTTATACTATTTTGGGTTGGCATTGGGAAGAAATTAATAGCCATATAAGTCTAGAAATGTTGAGCACCTATTTTTTTCCATTTGTACAGGGGTAATGCACTGTACTAAGGCCTTCTTTATGTGATTCTAATTACAGAAATTAATAAAGGAGTCTCTGAAAAAAAATGTCAGAAGTCCTCGAAAAGAAAAGAGACTTGAGAAAGGTCACCTCTAAGGATCTATCTAGATTCTTCTTATTATCATTCTTTGGTTTCTTTTTAAAAATCTTCCTGCCTTTTGAGTCCCAGATGAAAAAAGGGTCTGTTAATAGCTGAGAATTGGGTACCTGGAGCAATCATGGACTCCCTTTGGTGCCTGATTTCCTGAGGTATGCAGAAATCAGAAGCGAGTTGTAGTAGGATGTTTTATGAGAAAGGTAGGTGAACAGGCCTGAATTTGAGGCCTCTATCTGTATCAATTTAGTGCGTTTTAATCCCCCATCTCAGGATGGGTCACCTAGGAAAGTGGGTCAGTTCTGTCATCAGGTGGATGATGCTCAGAAGCAGTCCTGTGACAGAAGTTAATGTAGGACACTGACTAGCATGTACTATCCACCTGCACGCAGGTAAATCATACTAGAAATGAAACCGTCATCCCCCTGAGTAGGTTAAATTACCTTACCACAAAGAAATTTCTTTGTTGAAATCCTAACCTCAGATACTTCTGAATGTGAATATTTTTAAGACAGAAACTTTAAAGAATTAGGAAAGGTAAAATGAAACATGTAGACGGGCCTAACTTTGAGAAACTGGTATCTTATAAAAAGAGATGAGGACCAGATATGTATAGTAGAAGGGTAGAGAGGAGGAGAGCAAAGGAGAAACAAATCCAGCTGACACCTTTTTTTTCTGAGGGAAGGGGACTTGGCCACACCCAGCTGTGCTTAGGTTTTTTTAAGGGATTCTGCACTCAGAAATTATTCCTGGAGCTTCTCTAGGGACCAGGGACACCAGGGATCAAACTCAAGTCAGCCACGTTCAAGACAAACTCCCTGTACCCAAACTCCAGCTCATCCAGCTGATACCTTGATCTAAGACTTCTAGCCTTCAGATTCATTTTTAAAGTTACTTAGTCTCTGCTTTATTTTTATGGAAGCCCTAGCAAGTGAATTCCTGTTAAATTAGTCTGAGTGCTACAGAGGGAGAAGTAGCTTAGGGAAGTGGCTGTGTATATGGAAGGTCTAGGACAGTAATAAGTTCATGACTTGCTGGGGCAGGGGTGAGGCTGGGACCAGTGGGGAGAATGTGCATATTTCCAGATGACCATGGTCCAAATACAGAATGATAGAGGTGTAAACAATAACAAAATGAAAAACTGCATGAGTAAATTTTGGTTTTCTTTTTTTTGTGGGGGTGAGGGTGGTGGGTACACTTGGCAGGGGAGCCTATGCAATGCAAGAAACTGAACCAGCATCCACTGCATTCTTAGCTTCTGTACTACCTCTCCAGTCTCCAGACTGAATTGATTAAAACTCACCATCTTCACTGAACATTTGAGCCTAGAGTTAGAACGCAGCTAGTCTGGTTCTGTGCAGAAGTCAACTTGCCTATCTTTCCGTGAAGGAGCAGAGCGCGGTGACCTGAGACATCATAGTGATCAACCATCAAAGATATGCAGAGGAGCAACATGATATCCAAATCACCTGAAATCCAAACCCCCCAGTTTCTAGAAGAATGAGTGAAAGGGGCCAATTAAGGAAAACAAATAACCCTGTTGCTTGACCTCCATGCTTAGGAACCATGGGGTTTGGAGACATACTGTCCAGCTCTTAAGATACTGTAGAATTCTAAAGATATTTGTTACACCCTTCCCTTACACATATGTAGCGGAAAAATCCTTGGAGCAGCTCTCATAGAGCAATCTGATGGAACTGTTCCCAGACTCAAGTCCTTGGGTCCTTAGCGTAATAATTTTTAATAATTTATTTATTTTTAATTAGTGAATCACCGTGAGGGTACAGTTACAGATTTATACATTTTTGTGCTCATGTTTCCCCCATACAAAGTTCAAGAACCCATCCCTTCACCAGTGCCCATTCTCCACCACCAGTAAACCCAGCATCCCTCCCCCCCTCCCCAGTCCCATCTCCCCCCACCCCACACTGCCACTATGGCAGGGTATTCCCTTTCCTTCTCTCTCTCTGATTAGGTGTTGTGGTTTGCAATAAAGGTGTTGCGTGGCCATTGTGTTCAGTCTCTAGTCTACATTCGGCACTTAGCGTAATATTTTTTAATATATGCATTTAAAATCTAAGTTTGTCTGTTCTCTGTTAATACAAGCAAGACAGTTTAATGGCACAAGGATATTTCAGTGGTGTGGATGAGTTACAGAAAGGAAGATGAGACAATAAGGGACTATGATGAGCAGCACCGTGACCTATTGCATCCTTGGCTGAAACAGCTGCTGACCCTGGAGAACATCTGTACCCATAGTCGAGATGCTTTTGAGGGCAGCTGTAAGCCATGAGGCTGGGTGTTGAGAAGAGCTGGACCTGGGTGACATGACTGGAGTCAGTCATACTAATCAGCAAAGGGCAGATCATCACTCCATTGGTTTCTGGAGAAGGAACCAGAAACCGACCGACTCTTTCGATGAAGCTGAGCCTCATCTTGAGGCTTAGGGCAGAATCTAACTCTTTTCTTATCACACATTTGCTTTAACAAATTTAACAAATTTAACTCTTTTCTTATCACACGTTTGCTTTAACAAATTTAACAAATTTGCTCCCTGTTTTGGGATGTGCAAAATTTAAGATCCAGCCCAGCCTTGACAGGCAATAGAGCTAGCAATAAAGTCTACCCCAAATTCTGTCTTCTCATGTACCCAATTGTTCTAAAGGAAGGATTTTTCTTCTTTTTTGAGCTTTGGGTTTAAATATAAAGAGTTACATGTGTTAAAGGTTTTCTTTAAAAAATTAAGTTTTTTTAACTTTCAGAAAGTATTAACAATTAAGCTACTACTGTAAGCAACTGTGTACACACCTTCTGGGAAAGTGACTTCTAGAAAAGAAAAGCAGCCTTCTTTTTATCTCTGGAAATCTTTTTTTCAAAATAACAAGTATATTTTTAGTGGGTTTCTGAAAGGATCATAATATCTAGGACTTTCATACCAAGTTAAAGCTACTTATGTCTAATTACAAAGCTATAATTAAATAAATAACCAGTTTGTAGGTTAAGTAAGATAGACTGCATGTGCCACAGGTTAAAAATAAACCAGACTGAGTTTTGTTTAGGTAAATAGGGGACAGGTGTTTACAGGAATGAAAATAATCCTAAAATAAGCCAAAGAAGTTCAAAGCAAGACTGAGATTACCAGGAAATCCTCAGTACATTATAAAACTTCATCTGATTGTTTTCATCTTCCTCAGGTATACCTAATGGCCCTATTGGGTGCATGTCTCACCATTTCAGAGAGCTAAGTTCTGACTTTCTGCCCTAAACTTTAAGGTTTAGACATTACCAAGTCTCCGAAATCTGGAAGCAGCTGCAGAGACAGTTTGGAGCTGGAAACAGTCTGTTGATTGTTAGCTTGTGCCTTAATTAATCCATTACAATCTCAGTGGCCCCGATTTATTGGGAAACTGGCACAGCTAGTTCTGTAGGCTGGCAGAGGTGAGGAAGAGATGGCACAGGTCAGGTGACTCAATCCTACCATCAGTTAGACTCAGTTTGAAGATGCATTCTGTTACTCAGTAGCTAAGTATCCTGAACCAATGTCTCTTCAAGCTCTCATCTTCTCATCTGAAAAATGGGCTTTCTCGGGGCTGGAGCGATAGCACAGCGGGGAGGGCATTTGCCTTGCACGCGGCCGACCCGGGTTCAAATCCCAGCATCCCATATGGTCCCCTGAGCACCGCCAGGAGTAATTCCTGAGTGCAGAGCCAGGAGTAACCCCTGTGCATCGCTGGGTGTGACCCAAAAAGCCAAAAAAAAAAAAAAAAGGCCTTTCTCGAAGTGCTGCATTTCCTTGAGTGATTCTCAAAGAAATGAGATAAAACGAATGGAGTACTCAAACAAGTTACTTTCATAGCATCTGATACTTGCTGTATTTTAGAGAGTCTGATCACACCATAACCCTCCCAAAAAGGCCAGCCCAAATAATAGTCAGAGGAAGTTGAGTTCTAGATAGTACCCACTTTAGGGAATTGACATTTTCTGGCAGTTAGGGTCTCTGATTCTGCCTCATCAGTGTGTTCATTCATAGGTAATACAGCACTGATTGGGGCTGGAGTGATAGCACAGCGGGTAGGGTGTTTGCCTTGCACGCGGCCAACCTGGGTTCGAATCCCAGCATCCCATATGGTCCCCTGAGCACCACCAGGGGTAAATCCTGAGTGCATGAGCCAGGAATGACCCCTGTGCATTGCCGGGTGTGACCCAAAAAGCAAAAAAAAAAAAAAATACAGCACTGATTGCCATGTAGGTTAGATGGGTAAAGGACATAGATAGCCAGAGGATGGGTGTCGGGAGAGTGGGCTTCCTTCCTGCACTGTCAGGGAGGCTGGGTCATATCTGGGATGGTGACTCCACTCTGCCAGTGCCACAGAATCTTGAGCACCTGTGATTCAGGACTAAGCCAGGTATAAAGGGCATGCTCGTTTATAGACCAGCTCAGTAAGCAAGACCCAAGGCTCTTTACTTAGTGCAGAGAGCTCTGTATTTCACATAACAGGCTCTCCATAGCTCCAACTGTCCCCAAGGTCTCCTGTTAGGTACAACACAGAATACCAGATTATCAATAGTTACATAAACCAATATTCTTTTTTTTTTTTTTTTGCTTTTTGGGTCACACCCAGCGATGCGCAGGGATTACTCGTGGCTCTGCACTCAGGTATTACCCTTGACGGTGCTCAGGGGACCATATGGGATGCTGGGAATCGAACCCGGGTCGGCTGCGTGCAAGGCAAACACCCTACCCACTGTACTATCGCTCCAGCCCCACCAATATTCTTTATAAAGTAATTTTTATTAAATCACCGAGATACACAGTTACAAAGTTGTTCATGATTGAGTTTCAGTCATATAATGTTCCAACACCCTTCTTTCACCAGTGTGTATTTCTCGTCACTAATGTCCCTGGTTTCTCTATCCCTTACCCTCTGCCAGTCTGCTTTATGGCACAGCATTATTTTTGAACATGCCTAATCGTGAGATAAATGCCCAGATTCTGGAAGAAAAAGTTTTCAGGTACTACTCAAAATTTACTGGATCTAAATATTTTAAGAAGGATCTGGATATCTTAACTGAAGGAGAGGTGACTTCTGTGATTGGCAAGTTTGAAAATCTGTGAACTGATGCATGCAATTGTGTTAGTTAACTAATTAATACATCTGCATGAATCAGTTTACAGATTCAATCTGGAAAAAAAACAAAATGCTCAGATTTTTAAATATACTAGAGAAGTTGGAGTGATTTTAGAGATTTCAAGCAGAGCCATATGTTGAGATTTATGGACAAAGAGCAATCTTTAAGTCACTGATAGAGAAAATTATTGTAAATTTTCTATACTTTTGGGGTACTTCTATAGTTTGAATGACATATGAACATCTTTGGTAGAAAAGTTGCAGTAGGATCAAATAATTTGAAACAATAAATAATGTAAATGTAAAGCAATGACATTTAAGTTTAATAATGAGCTACCTTACCAAACCTCAAAATTTGATGAAAAAATACTCTCTGACATTGGGCAAGACAGTCATAAAGAACAGTTCTGTGTGAGCATTCCCATGAAATCGACATTTTTTAAAAAATGCATTTAAAACTGAACCGATCACAGCAGTGTATGAGGGGTGTCACTGAAAAATTCCCTAGAGGAGATAGGGAGACTTAACTCTGCAGAACACAGAATTGACAACAAATTCAAAGACCAAAACTGCATTCTCTGGGAGGGGAGAGGGAAGAAGCACAGACTGAGAGAGAAAAGACCAGCAAGCTAGTATTAACCATAAAATGCCCGGAAGGCCAGCGGTTGCCAAAAGCAGAGGATTTACAGAAATTCAGTTGCATACTATCACTCGCTGAGACAAAGTTGGACACAAGAGTTCTGTATCACTGTATCATTGTCATCCTGTTGCTCATCGATTTGCTCTTGGGGCACCAGTAATGTCTCCAAGTGAGACTTGTTGTTACTGTTTTTAGCATATCGAATACACCACGGGTGGCTTGCCAGGCTCTGCCGTGTGGGCAGGATACTCTCAGTAGCTTGCCAAGCTCTCCGAGAGGGGAGGAGGAATCGAACCCGGACAGCTGCAGGCAAGGCAAATGCCTTCCTGCTGTGCTATCGCTCCAGGACACAAATCTTACTGAGCCCAAAGCAATGGAACACCATTTTCTGTCTTGAGTTGGGAACAGTCATTCCCAAGGAACAGGCTTGCAGTCTCAGCTCCAAACTTATACCAGCTCACTTGCTTCACTTGCCTCTTGAGTTGTCACGGTCCCACCAGAGAAGTTCATGTTGGGGCGCTAAGCGCAAATGTTTTTTACAGAACTCAGTTTTGAACCTGAATTTGTTGAGTTGCAAAGGATCTTTCTTATTCTTTTTTGTTTTGTTAATTTTGTTTCTATGGGAGCCACACCCTGTGATACTCAGAGGTAACTTCTGGTTCTGAGCTCAGGAATTACTCCTGGCAGTGCTCAAGGGAAGTTATGGGATGCTGGGGATCAAATTCAGAAAGCAAATGCGCTCCTCGCTGTACTGTAACTCTGGCCCCAGGATCTTTTTTTTTTTAATAATAAAACTTTACATGGTTTCATTTACACTTCACTGATAATGACAGCAACTTTTATGCATAAGGTTTTATACAGATTAATAAAGAAATCCTTAGTCACGCAAAGCCATAAATTTTTGCATGCCTGTACACAAAGCAGTACACACACAAAGACTTTTAACCTCGTACTTATTGATAATATAGATACTCTATGTTAAAATTTATCAAAATGAGAATTAGAAGAGCAAATAAAATAAATCAAAATGAACTAAATAAGTATTGAGCTAAAAACACTACAGCTATTTTTGAAAATCTAGACAAAGAAACTATTTAAAGTATCAAAACTGAAGTTTAAATGCTCTTCTGGTGTTGCTTTCATCTTAATAACAAATTCTAACCTGTTTAAAAATAAAAACTTTTGGGGTGAAGGGAGATGGGATTGGGAGGTGGGAGGGATGCTGGGTTTATTGGTGGTGGAGAATAGGCACTGGTGAAGGAATGGGTTCTCGAACATTATATGAGGGAAACACAAGCACGAAAATGTATAAATCTGTAACTGTACCCTCACGGTGATTCACTAATTAAAAAAATAAATTAATATAATTTTTTTTAATTTTTAATAAATAAATAAATACTTTGGACAGTAGGAGCTAAGCAAATCCAACTGTTTTCTAAACATGCTGACTGAAGATGATGTAAGAGTAAGCAAGTACGCCTACTCCAGATGGAATCCTGGCGCCCAAGAGCTTCCACAAGCAAGGCCCAGTTTTGTGAGGTCCCGGACTAAATCGCCATGCCTCATGGTGGCAGAGGCACTGGGCTGTCCCTCCCCACTCGCTGCCCGCTGGGCGGTCTGGCTGTCACGCCCACAATGTGCCTCCAGGTGCCATCTTAGTGCACCAATAGCCCTTGTCCAGAGACACAGCAGTGAGTCCCAGAAGACACCACAGAGTCGGAGATCTCTCTGGGCCCCATACCAAGCCAGTTTCATGGGGGCACCCCAGATGGAGCAGGTGCAGTCTCCCCGACAACTCCAGATAGAATCCTGGTGACCAAGACCTTCCACAAGCAAGGCCCAGGTATGCAAGTTCCAGGACTAAATCTTCATGCCAAATGGCGGCAGAGGCGCAGTAATCTAATTTGTCATAAAACTGCTCCTAACCTCCCTGAGGAAGTACAAGTTTCTATGTAGTAAGGCAATATCAATTAAGATTCCAAGGTATTCAGAGCAACTTATCTGTATCATTATCACTGTATCACTGCTGTCCTGTTGCTCATCGATTTGCTTGAGTGGGCACCAGTAATGTCTTCATTCGTCCCTGTCTCATTTAGGGCTAGGGAAATGAGGCTCATTATTGTTACTGTTTTTGGCATATCGAATGTACTTCGATATTATTTCTGGTAGCTTGCCAGGATTTGCTGTGCAAGATTCTACCTGGTTATAGTTATTCCTACATTTTCTGCTTCTAGATAGGATTGTGACCTCTGCAAGCAAATAGTTTTATTGTTTTGCTTCTTTCTTTTGAAACTAGAAATAAAATGCCTTTAGTTCTTGTCTATTGCTCTAGCCAGAACTTCCAGCACTATGCTAAATAGAAGTGGTGGGTTCAAGGATTGTTCCTTGTCCTTAACTTTAGGGTGAAGCTTTACGCATTTCACCACTGTGAGATGAATTTTAACTGTAAAAAACCTTTCCTAGGTTAAGCCAACTGCCTTCTTGTCCCAGGTTCACTATGTTTATCACGAAAGGGGTTATACTTTGCTCAAGGCTTTCTCTGCACCTGTGAGGGAGATTGTATATTTTCTTATCTGTACTATAAGAAAACTCTAAAGTTGTGGTTCTAATTTTTGTTCAGAAAATGTTGCTCTTTAAATGAATTCTTCTTCAATAATGCTGGGGTTAAAGTACAAAATCACTTTGGTAACTATCACTATACTCTTTCTTTGACAAGAATTTAATTGGTACACAATATGTGGAGGAACAAAGTCAAGAAGACAATTAGGAGTGACAGAACTCTTTGAATAAAATTTCTGATTAAATTCACTGAAATATTTTTAACTTTTAATGTAATTTAAAGCATCAAACTATTAACTGCATTAGGAACTCAAGTTAATTTTGTTATAAGTGTACATTATTTTCACAAGAGAAAGATATTAAAATTTAAAAATGTATTCAGGTTATGTACACTGAACATGTATTGGAACATTATATGACTGAAACCCAATCATGAACAACTTTGTAACTGTATCTCATGTGATTCAGTTAAAAAAAGAGTTTTTTAATAATAAATAAATAATAGTTAAATTCAAACAAATCATGGGGCCGGAGCGATAGCACAGCGGGTAGGGCGTTTGCTTTGCACGCGGCCGACCCGGGTTCGATCCCCGGCATCCCATATGGTCCCCCAAGCACTGCCAAGAGTAATTCCTGAGTGCAAAGCCAGGAGTAACCCCTGAGCATCGCTGGGTGTGACCCAAAAAGCAAAATAAATAAATAAATAAATAAATAAATAAATAAATAAATTCAAACAAATCATTTAGGTAAAACAACAAAAAAGTAATAAGTTTAATTTCTCAATAGCAATGAAAAACTTAAAGCACCATCAAGCTGAAAAAAAAATCAGGTCATTTTTTGCTTTAAACATTTTTTGAAAGTTCTTTTGAATAAGTTCTTTTTTTTATTTTGCAAATACCCATTACTCAAGCTAACATTTTGAAATTATATAAATAAAATTTAAAGTTTACAGTAAACTATTAATTATCCTTTCAAGATCTCATTAGGAAACCAGTTCCCCTGAAAAGATACTAAACCTAACAGATTAGCTAAATATGGTCATTTACAAAAATTCAGAGACCAATTTATAACTAATGAATACTCAGAATCTTTCATCACACTGAGATCAATCTCCAGTTTTTATTTCTATTCATATGTAAATTTAATTCAAACTATCTGATTTTAAACTAGCTGTTGTGCATTAAATAATTATGACTACATAGCACGGTAGCACTGTAGTCCCGTTGTTCATCGATTTGCTGGAGTGGGCACTAGTCACTTCTCCATTGTGAGACTTGTTGTTACTGTTTTTGGCATATCGAACACGTCATGGGTAGCTTGCCGGGCTCTCTGAGAGGGATGAAAGAACCCAGGTAGGCCGCATGCAAGGCAAATGCCCTACCTGCTGTGCTATCACTCCAGACATGACTACATATTATTTGAAAAATGGTCAATGTTTTAAAGAGATATTAAATAGCCTTGTAATTTTCATTACTTAAAAAAACTCAAATATTAAAGCAAGTACCCTAGATCTTACAACCAGCTGATAAATACTATTGTCTTAATAAACTGGTACCAGTGGCCTGAGAAAGAATTCTGTGAACATTAACTTAACAAGGTAAATGATACCATCTATTTAGATGACAATTAATTTGGGGTTTAAGGATGTGTGTTTTGCATTTTGAGGGGCCCAGGTATGAATCAATTGCTAAAGCACATGCCTTATATATACAAGGCCCTGAGTTCATCCCCAAAACCACATGCCCCCCCTCAAAGAGTGCCAGGGGTAGTTCCCAAAACAACTGAAAAAAATATAAAAGAATATAAAAGTGTGTGTTTTGTATGTTAAAGTTTTGTTGCACTATTAATTAAAAACGTGAAAGACAAAAATTTATAGACTCAATGTGTATGGAGTTTTTTGTTTGCTTGGTTGGTTTTTGCTTTTGGGTTCACATCCGGCAATGCTCAGGGATTACTCCTGGCTCTGCACTCAGGAATTACTCCTGGCTATACAGAGAGGGACCATAGGGGATGCTGAAGATTGAACCCGGTTTGGCCGTGTGCAAGGCAAACATCCTCTCTACTGTACTATGACTCTGGCCCCGATTCAATGTGTATAAAACATACAATTATACATGTTTTTTTCTTGACCCATAGCAAATTTATTATTCATTATCAGCCTAGCCTAACTGCCTCCCACCTTACAGTCTCAGTAATTAGAAGGTCGAGGAGAGATGCCACACTGATCTGAACTGTAGCAGGTGACACTCTGAAAATGTCCCTGTGGATGCAATGACCTCAGAGGCCTGCATGAACTAGCATCCCCCAATCAGTCACTGAAGCCAGGACTCACATTTCCAATGACAAAGGGGCAAATAACAGTGCAGACTCACTGGGTTGCAAAGATTCTTGGAAATTGTGAAACCCAACAAATGATGCGGCCACCCCTGGTCCGGACAGGAAGTGACTGTTTTCGAGGTGAAGTCTACCCAGCAAAGCCTCAGGGCTGCTGCCTCTACTTCACCCCAATAGTCAGAGCCTTAAACCACCTTGTAGCTGTGGCCACCTGAAAACTAAAGTAAGCTTCCCAGCCTGGGTACAACACCAGACCATCTCCAGCCTAAGGTGGAGTATAATGAGTGCCTCTGCTCCATGGAGGCTCAGCTTTGTGCCTACACGCACTGTGTCAGAAAGAGCCTGGGACTGGCAGTACTGGGCTAGAGGGCAGCTGTACCCAGGCTGCACCTGGGAGCAGCCACTCTTAAATCTATCATCCCAGAGGCAGCACCAGGGAACATATTCACTGGAGGTCAGGGAAGTCAGTCCCAAATTGATATTGGTAAATGCAAAAGAACCCCATAGAGATGAAGATCAGCTTGCAGAACAGTGATTATATGGTGCACATGACCACATCCTCCAAACACTGCCCAAGTCAGCTGGTATGTGATGTCACATCAGCTGTCCAAAGCCAGCAACTGTGAACCGTGGGCCAGAGCCTAGATCAGCTTGATCCTGGTGCAACAGCAACTTCTTGGCACTGGTGCCACAAATCCCCCTCAGTCAACAGGTGAACTCAGCTCAGAGTCGAAGGCACGATTTGATCTTGTAAGTATTTGAGAAATCCTCACCAGGCATTTGTGGCTGCCAGAAATCAGTAGAGCTGCAGGTACTAATCTGATATTGCAAATGAGAGCACCAGATGATTGCTCAGGTCAGCTGAATCTAGGAGTTTTATACTTGCCCCTACAAAGCACAGGCATAATGAAAAAAAAGTGGGAAAGGGAAGAAATAAGAATTTGGCTGCATCTAATAAATGGGAACAGCAGTCCGGGGAAGCCCTCAATTACATCAGGACTGTTTACACTGCCCAAGGATGACTTTAGAGGAACAATACTCTTTGTGTTCACTGAACTAAGAAACTATTAGAACAGAGAATCAATAACTGAGAAATATGGATGGAAAGAATGAAAGAACTCATTCAAATGGAAAGGAACACCCTAAAAAGTTCAGTAGCAGGACTAAGTGGTAGAATGAAGAATGGAATCAGTGACCTTGAAGACAAAGTTCATACCCGGAAAATCAATAAAATTGTAATAGAAAATGAATCTTTTTATTTTGTTTTTAATTTATTTGTGGGGACAATGTTTGGCTACATATATCAGTGCTCAGGGCTTACTCCCGCCTTTGCCCTCAGGAATCTCAGGACCATATGGGATCAAACCCGGTTAGGCCAAGTGCAAGGCAAGCACCCTATCCACTGTACCTCACCAGCCCCCCAAAGAGACTCAAATAAAGAAAATTTGAGAGATATGTCTGTCAGCATAATGAATATCATAATGTGACAGGAATTCCAAAAGGAAAGGAGGGTGAGAAAGGGGAAGAACAACTGGTGGGGTATATAACAACTAAGAACTTTCCCAATCTGAGGAGGAAAATTTAAGCACTGACCCAGGAGGCACAAAGAATGCCAAAGAAAACAAACAAACAGAACACCATGGTACACTGAAATAAAAATGGCAAGAACCAGAGACACGGCCTTCTTAAAGGGACTAGAGAGAAATTAAGTCTCACATAACAGGGGAAACAACATACAATAGAGTTTTCTAAATCTATTTCACTCATTTTCATTTCATTAATTTAAAAATGCACAAATTTTTTAGGACCAGAGACTTACTATAGCAAGTAAGGTGCTTGCCCTGCATAGTAAATCTGGCTTTAGTCCCTGAAACCACAAATGGGCCCAGGAGCACTGTGAAGAGTGATCTCTGAGCACAGAACCAGGAGTAAGCCCTGGGCCCTGACAGGCAGGGATAGAAAAATTTAATCAAATAGCATGTACATTTTCTTCAATATTTCTGAAATAAAAATGTAATTTACAACTAGTTAGAACCTTTGTTTTCCAGTGCTACAAAAGATAATGGGACGTCTCAACAATCAGAGGCTGCCTTAGATTTAATGCAATACCAATACTAAACACGGGGCAGTGCTATTTTCTCTGTCTTTACTACACATAGAAATGGCCTAAGAGAGACCTCTTATCTTGGTTCACTGACTTCTCACCTGCACAAGTGTGACCACACAGGGAGCTCTAGCAGCCAACAAATCCACCCTTGCTGCTTCTTCCCCTTGCTCTTATTCTCCAAAGTAGTGCTGTCTTATTCTCTTGCATAACATTAACCTCTGATTATAAAATTATGTAAAATAAAGAAATGGATTTATCTTGCTGCCATTTTGACCAACTAAATTTTTGCTTATCATGCTGTAAACATCTTTGGACTCTAGAGGAAAATGGTCACTATATCACTGTCATCCCTTTGCTCATCGATTTGCTTGATCGGGTGCCAATAATGTCTCTATTTGTCCCTGTCGCATTCAGAGTCAGGGGAATGAGGCCCATTATTGTCACTGGTTTTGGCATATAAAATATGCCGTGGGTAGCTTGCCAGGTTCTGCCGTGAAGACAGTCAACACTTAAACACAGAAAATGTGTTTCCCCCAGGGTCTAGCACAGAGTTTCTTACATGGTGCTATATTTTAAAAATATTGCGATGATGGCATATTAATAGGATGATCACAGCCTTTATCATATATATTTGAGAGCAAAAGTAATACTATGCTTATTTACATAGGACATCAGGAAAAAAAGCAGGACTATCCTGGGCAACTATGAATTCTTTTTCCACAGAAAAAGATTTTTCTATGTTCATAAAGATAGTACAGGGGTTGAGGTGCTTGTTTTGCATGCAGTTAACCCACATCAGATTCACAGCACAGCATGGAAATCAGGAGTGATCCTGATTTATGAGCTTACTTTCTAAGCACGGAGCCAGGAGTAAGCCCTGGACGCCTTTGGCAATGCTAAAAATCAAACACATATCTTTTTGTCTTACTAGATCATAAACTTTTTAAAAGACAAACATGATATTTCTTAATTCCAGAAGGAGGTTAAATTAAACCTTACAGTGTATAGGCTTCCAAAGTTAGTTGGCCTACGACTGTCTTTAAAAAAAAATCACACAGCACTTCCCCCTGAAAATGAACTTTCTTTGAAAAACCAGTTCATAACATTATAGGAATTCCAAAAGGAAAGGAAGGCAAGAAAAGGGAAGAACAATTGATGGAATATATAATAGCTAAACATTAATTTTAATTTAAAATTTTTAACATTTAATTTTTTTTAACATTTAATTTTATTTTACATTAACAAACAGAAAATGATTCCAAACTGCCTTCTGAATCATTCCAGCACCTTCCAGAGAATGGCATCACCCATAATGCCCATGACTGAACCTCTCTTTTGATTTTCTCATAACATTTACTATACTTGATGGTTTCATATAAATAATGTTCACTTTTCTTATCTCCCTTTTAGTTGTGATAGGAACCCAGTTAAAACTTGTTTAAGCAAAAGGAAAATATAGTCATAAATGGGGAAATCCCAGAAGAGAGCTCCAGGTAAATCTGGATCTAGTGCTCACTGTAGTCAGGTGTCAGGCTCATCTCTTAGCTCTGGTTCTCTTGTGTTGGCTTCATTCTCAGGTGGATTTTCCCTTTACAGCTGCAGTCAGGATCACCAGAAGCATGGGACTATATTCTTCCTATTAAGCTGCAGCAGCTATTGGCAAACTAATTCTCAACTGTTTCAACAGAAGTGTCAGGACTGAATGTTTTTGGTCTGACTTACAGCAGGTTCTCAACTCTGAACCAATTCCTGTGCTTGTAAGACTTGGATCAGAGTAAAGAAGGCTAACTCATTCCAATATCCCTAGGATGTGTTTAAGTTTCACAAGTAGCAATAAAGGTTCTATATCTCCCAGGAAATCCCTTTGTTTAGGGCAAGCCACGGAAGTTGGCCATCTTCGGAGACTGTACCAAACAAAAAGAGATGAGTGGTCACACTTAGTTAATAGACTAAGAGCTATGGACTGATTTTCTGAGCAGTCACCAGATGAAAGTGAAAAGAATGTTGAGAAGAGGGATGCAACAGAATAATACCCTTTTCACGGACTCTCTACATTAAAGAAACCTTGGAATAAATGACTGAATTTTATTTACTTTGTATCATTTGAAATATTAAACACACTGCCTAACACAGAGGAAAGCCTCAAAATAATATATTTTTAAAAATTTATTTAATACTTGAATTATTCTTCCCCTTAAAGAAGAATAAATAGTTCATGGTGGAAATACAGAACCACTTTTATCAGGACCATCTGAATATAGCTTATGCTGTGACTTTATTGACACTATTTAAAATCAGTCTTGTTGAAATGGGGTGAAGGGACAGAAAGCAATAAAGAATATTCTGTTAAATAGACCTTTAAAATCACTAAAGTACTATGTTTATACAGTACTGTTTCTTCCTTATATTTAAGATAAACGTATATCCTTTAAAATAATATCAATGTATATTTAAAAAGTTAAACTTAAAATACCCTCAATGATTCACTATTTTAAGCTTTATCATTTAATCATTGGTGAGCAGTGGACAAGAATTGTTTTTCTTTGGGCAGGGTGTGGCTTTTGTCTTGAAATTCTTTTCCTGTAACTTCTAACTTTGACCTAGTCTTGCCAACAATGAATTATGTGTCACTATTAGAAATGTTAAAGCAAAATAACTTTATAAAGAGCTATAATCTTTATTTTGAAAATAGGAAATGCATTTTATAGTATTTTAGTTTTTAACAAATAAATGCTAGATCTGTGTCTAACAAATGGGAGTGTTTTTTGTGTATGAAAAACTACCTCTAATATGTGGCTCCCAAACTTCACAGTATACAGAGAGGCAGAGACTTCAGTTTTCAGTGGTTTTTATAATTATTTTTGCCACACCAATTCTCTCTGCAAAGATATAATATGTGTAAATAGTAGTTTACATTCCTACTTTTAGTTTAATTTCCAACACAAAGTGAGTTCAAACTCTCTGCACATTTTTAAGATTTATATTGAATTCCTTTTTCTAATCAAAGCTGAACTTCCCAAAGAACAAAAGTCTAGGCTAGATGACTTTAACCAATCAAACATTAAAAAATTAATACCAGTAATTATCACACTTTCTAAAAAATAAAAGTGGGAAAGGGTCAATATTACAGGGGATAGGATACTTGCCTTACACGCAGTGCATCTGGGTTCCATCTGGGCATCCATATAATACTCTGAGCTTGCCAGGCCTGATCCCTGAGTACTGATGGGTTTGGCACAACCCCCAGACCCCCAAAATTCTGAAGATAGAGACAAAATATTGAAAGCAGCAAGGTTATTAAAGCAACTTACATATAAAGGAGATCCCATATGATTCACAGCAGGTCTATCAAATGAGACTCTACAAAGGAGATGGAAGTGGAGGGATACAGTACCCAACAAAATGAACATCTTACCAAGAATACTCCACCTAGATTAACATTCAGATATGAAGGAATCATACAAAGCTTCAGGATTGACAACATGTTAAGAAATTCATAGCCTTGAAACCAGTTTTATAAAAAACATTAAAGGAAATTCTATAAAGTACACGACGGACTTCTTAGCACAGGGCACTGATTATGGCATTCATTCGTGATTCTTATGGTTGTCCTCAACTAGATTAAGGAAGATACATTTACTCCTAAATTTCTAGAGACTTTATACATTTTCAGTAATGAATTAGTGCCTCTTTTACATTGAATGTGCTATGTTTTATTAGCTTCTTCAAAATTCCCTTACTTAGGATAAAACACTTTGTACTTTTTTTTTTTTTGCTTTTTGGGTCACACCTGGCGATGCACAGGGGTTACTCCTGTCTTTGCACTCAGGAATTACCCCTGGCCGTGCTCAGGGGACCATATGGGATGCTGGGATTTGAACCCGGGTCGGCCGCGTGCAAGGCAAACACCCTACCCGCTGTGCTATCTCTCCAGCCCCAACACTTTGTAATTTTATTGGGCTATTCAGATTTCCTACTTAAAAATTTTAAAAATTCTCTCCATCCTTACTAAACTTTATAGTTGTAGGCTCTACCTATATCATGTAAACTATATAAAAATATTAGTAAAGAATTTTAAAATAGTTTTATTACCATAATGAGACACAAGTACTAAAAAAAATAGTGAAATAAATTTTAGGTACCAGAGTTGAACATTTTTTAGCATAAAAAAATGTAGTCATTATATTGAATTAAATGATTTTATTTACATAGGCTAATAACATATAGCAATCGACAATCAAGTTGAATTTTATTGGTTTATTTTCTGATAATTACATTTGCTATTCCTCTATGTTTTCTTGGAGCAAGCAATATGAAGCAAATTTGTTTCATACCTGCTAAGGGGCAGGCTGGAGAGGGGTTATGGAGAGGGAAATTGGAGATAGTTGAGGAGGGAAGGTCACACTGATGGCAGAATTGTGTTAGAACATTGAATGTATGTAGCAACGTATTATGAATAACTTTGTAAATTACAGTTACTGTCACTGTCATCCCATTGCTCATTGATTTGCTCGAGCGGGCACCAGTAACGTCTCCATTGTGAGACTTGTTGTTACTCTTTTTGGCATATCAGATACCCCACAGGTAGCTTGCCAGGCTCTACCATGTGGGCGAGGTACTCTCGGTAGCTTGCTGGCTCTCCGAGAGGAAAGGAGAAATTGAACCCGGGTCGGCTGCGTGCAAGGCAAACGCTGAACCCACTGTGTTATTGCTCCAGTCCAAATTACAGTAATTTAATAAATATAATTTTTAAATACTGTTAAAGTTAACATACAAATTCATTAAAATTATGCAAAATTAACATACAAAAAATCTGTTTTGTGTGTATGCATTAATAAAGGGCTATCATAAATCATAAAGAGGGGCTGGAAAGACAGTAGAGCAGGTAGGGTGCTTTCCTTGCACACGGCCAACCCCGTTCAACCATGGATATCCCATATGGTCCCCGGAATACTGACAGTAGTAACTCCTGAGTGCAGAGTCAGGAGTAACCACGGAGTACCACTGGATGTGGCCCCCAAACAACAGCAACAACAAAAAGAAAACAACTGCTGTCATAAAGAGAAATGAAGAAAAACAATCTGGGACTCAAATGAACAATCGGGGGCTCTAGTGGCAAAGCAGGTAAATGCAAGTGAGAAGCCTACATTCAACCTCCAGTAGCCCAGGGTCCCTTCACCAGGTGTGGCCCCCACAAAAACAGCAATAAAAAGGAGAAGAAACTAGTAAGATAGTACGGGGTAAGTTAGAAGCCTTGAATGTATCCAACCTTGCTTCAATCTCTGGCACCACATGTCCCTCTGCCCTCCCTGCCCCCCAGTATGACCAGGAATAGCCCTGGAGGTCCCTGAGCATCTCCGTCCTGTCCTGTTAGCTTCCAAGACACAGTTAGTTCCTGGGCACCACAGTGCTTGAGCAGCACTAATCTTTTGACTGTCACATTGAACCCTAGACTTAGTTGCCCTCAGGAGTGGTTCCTTGCCCTCTGAGTACTTGCCCTCTGAGAGTCCACCGCCCCAAAAGTAAAAAAAAAAAAATCCCACTTACAAATCCATCCCTCCAAAATTCCAGGAATACATATTCTGAAAACTATATGACAATGATGAAAGGAATTAAAGAAGATACAATAATGGAAAGATACTACTTTATGGATCAGAAAAATCAATGGTGTTAAAGAGTCTATATGATCCAAAGAAATCTACAGATTGAATACAATCTTTATCAAAATCCAAAGGCAATTTTCACAGAAATAGAGTAAATAATCCTAAAATTTGTAAGGAATTACCAAAATGTCCCAAATAGTAAAAGAAATCATGAGAAAGCAGGACAAAAATGGGAGTATCATAGGTCCTGAGTATCATAGGTCCTGATTTTTAGTGATATTACAAAGAGATAATAATCAAAATAGTGTGCTATTGGTGTGGGTCAATAGGACAGAATAAAGAATCCTATATCAGCCCAAACATAAACAGTTAGTTAGTTTTTAGCAAAGAAGCCAATAGGGAAAGGATGGTTTCTGCAATAAAGCAAACTAAATAACTACCATCTAAAAAAATAAAACTAGATCATTATTTTTAAGTATACACAAAATTTAACCTAATGGAATACATACTTGAGCATGAAACTTGAAAGTATAAAACTCCTGGCTAATTCCAATAAGCTTCTTGACTTTAGTCTTAATGATTTTTTTTAAAACCAAAAGCAAATGCAATAAAAACAAAACCAAACACCAGAGACTTTCTCAAACCAAAAAGCTTCTGCCTACCAAATGAACCGATAAACAAGAAGTGAATGTAACAAATGGAAAATAATAGTTGCAAATTACCTATCTGGTGAGGATTAATATCCAAAATATATAAATAACAACTAAAGAAACAAATGAAAAATAAAACAAGTAAATAACAAACTGATTTAAAAATAGGTAGGAGGGCCAGAGGGATAGTAAGATAAGAACTTCCCTTGTATGAGACTATTTCAGCATTGACCCTGACTCACTGATCCTCAATACAAAAC
Organism: Sorex araneus; assembly: GCF_027595985.1. Classification (NCBI taxonomy): domain Eukaryota; kingdom Metazoa; phylum Chordata; class Mammalia; order Eulipotyphla; family Soricidae; genus Sorex; species Sorex araneus. Next base: position 80,603,580 of record NC_073305.1, read on the forward strand.
ATGATATCCTGAGCAGAGACCTAGGAATAACCTTGGAGCACTACTGAGTATGGTTCAACACCCCCCACCCTGCAATAACTAAAATTAAAATGGTCAGAGAATCTGAATAGATACTTTTTTAAAGGAGACAGATGGTTAGCAGGCACATAAAAAGTTATTCAACTTCAGGGGCTGGAGTGATAGCACAGCGGGTAGGGCGTTTGCCTTGCACGCGGCCGACCCGGGTTCGAATCCCAGCATCCCATATGGTCCCCTGAGCACCGCCAGGGGTGATTCCTGAGTGCATGAGCCAGGAGTGACCCCTGTGCATCGCCGGGTGTGACCCAAAAAGCAAAAAAAAAAAAAAAAAAAGTTATTCAACTTCATTAATCACCAATGAAATACCAATCAAAACCCCAGTGAAATATCCTATTGGGAGAACAGATTATAATACACCTGTTTGGTTGAAAATTATCAGAAAGATAAGAAGTAACAAGTTTTGATGGGAATAAGGAGATATCTTAAACATTGCTTACAGGAATATAAATTGCTGCAGTCACTATGAAGAATAGTATGGCGAGCCCTCGAAAAATTAAAAATATAATTTCCATATAATTCAGTAATTCTATTACTGGGTATTGACCCTAATGAAACAAAAACATTGACTCAAGGATATGTACAGCTTTCATGTTCATTACAGTACTATGTACAATAGCCAAGTCACGGAAGCAACCTAAGCTCCAATGATGAATGCAAGAATAAAGGAATTGTGATATACAGTCATGTGTCACTTTAACCATGAGGATCACGATCACAATCACAAAATCCCGTTGATCATCAATTTCTCGAGCGGGCTCAGTAACCTCTCCATCTGTCCTATCCCTGAGATTTTAGAAGCCTCTCTCCACTCAGCCTTCCCAACAATGCCAAGGCCACATTGGAGGCTCTTCCAGGGTCAGGGGAATGAGATCTAGCTTTAGCATATGAATACACCATGGGAAGCTTGCAAGGCTGTCCCATGTGGGCAGGGAAAAACTCAGTAGCTTGCTAGTTTCTCCCAGAGGGAGAAGTAGGTTATAAGATACCACTTCTGGGAGCTTGCTTTTAAGTCTCTGGATGTTGGCCGTTGATGGGATTACACTCACCTGGGTTCCTCTGCCGGTACCTTTATGCGTTAGGCTTGTCCAAACGTGTGGAGAGGGGCCTTGAGCATGGCTGTGGCTAGGTTCTGGTGGTCTTCAGCTACCGGGAGCTCTGCTCGGGGCGTGGAGGGAAGCTGGAGCCCATCCCCTCCAAGGGGCCCAGGGGAAGACAGCCAGGCATGCGGGCAAGAAACCATGAGGATACTTTCCAAGAAATGTGTATTAGGTAACTTTGTGTGAATGTCATAGAGTGCATTTTTTTCAAAACCAAATATTATAACAACACATCAGTGTATAGCCTTTTGAGACTACCATGTTCTATGTTGTCCTTCATTGACTGATCATACCAGTGACAGGGTACTTAAAAGCTTCTTGTATCTATAAAAAGTATATAGATATTTGTGACATCAAGAGGAATTGATGAATCTTGGATGAGTCATGCTAAAAATATGTTAATAAGAAAAAAAGACAAAAATCTATGATCACACTAATATGTGAATTCTAGAAGGAAACCAAAACCACACTCATAGATACAGAGAACAAACTTGCATTTGTCAGAAGGGATAGAGTGGGTAAAATGTTAGAAGGGGGTTAAAAATTAGAACTGTATAAACATAGAGATTTCCAGTTATAAAACAAATAAGGTGATATCATACAAATTTCAGCTAGCAATATTATAATGTATATTTTAAATTTGCCAAGAACAGAATTAAAATTTCTCATCACAAGAAAAATTGTAGCATCACTTCTCAGCTTTTGGCTAAGATCAAGTGAATAAAAATTAGTTCTGTGTGGTTAAATATGGAATTTAAACTTATCATAATAACTGCAATATAAGCAAATGTGGACTCTATATGTTTTACAACTGAGGTGAATATACTGCTCTATGTCAATTATATCTCAACATTAATGCAACAAAAAATCTACCAAAAATAAAGCTTATTTGAAAAAACATTATAAGTAAATGTTATTGTACCTATCAAAAATAATATGTATGTTGAAAATTGTATTGACAATAATTTTTGGCAAAGTTATTGTTTTCTTTGTGAAATCATCACATTACTCCAATGTATACATCGTGACTTCACAACATCCATTCCACCTTACCCCCATTAAGAAAACAAGTAATCTGGTAAAAGAGATCTCAAGTGTACACTGAATTGACCTTCTGGCATGCCCACATATCTGGCTGGTTTAGGTTTAGGGCATATAATACAATTTTTGCCAAAGTGAATTTCTATGATTGAAGATAGTTGGAATGAATGAGATGGCTACTGGAAGCTTCTGAGGGGCCAAACTTGAAGTCATTTTTATCATCCAATAGAAATGAAAACTGTTTCATATGGTCTTGTTTCTACTATTAGTACAGTTCCTTTAGCACCAAAGGAATCTGAAGTCAACTATATTAATATAGTTGGATGGTGACATTGGGTTGCTATTTCAACCAATTGTGAACCCTACCCTGTCTCTGAACATCTCATTTCACAAGATCATAATTATCTTTTATTTTTAAATCCATCTGAAACAAGTACTCAGTTCTCATAATAAATATTTAGAGAACAACCAAAATTCGGTGCCCAAAAGATCCTTATGAGCCATTTTATCCCTGTGTTCTTGACCACATTGCATTACAGAAAAGGAGATCAGAGCACAGAACTCACCCATCTCAGCAAGGTATCGGGGTTGAGGAAGGGGCAGAGACAGTGAAGGCCGATGAAGGGAGCCTGCTCTCCCAACACCATCCACCAGCTCTCTCCTCTACAAATCTTATCTAGGTGGCAATCAGTAATCAGTGCTAAGGAAAAGTACCTAGATGGCACTTTTGATTTAATTTTACTAAAGCACTGTGATTCATAAAATTAGTCATAGTTGATTTTTAGACATACTATGTTCCAACACCAATCCCACCACTATTGCCAACTTCCTTTTACCAATGTTCCCAGGTTCCCTTTCCTATGCCCATACCCTGAGACTGCCATCTTGACAGGCACCTTTTTAGGTTTGGTTATTAAATTTTGGGTCTCATGATTTCAGTGTTGTTGATTCAGTGGTTTGGATATTTAGTTCTATCATTCCTTAACACCACTGATGTACCTGAATCCCCTTGACCCCTATCTACCCCCACCCCATTTATTCACATCTGTCTCTTCTTCCTCCACCCCTCAAACCCCAACACGATTTCTTTCCTCCTCTTCCCTGTCTTTCTAGATGGTACATATTACGCAATCATGTACCCACATTGGCTATGCTTAATCATATAGCCCAAATTTAAAAAAAAAAAGCAAATTGCACTAAGCTGAATAATATGCAGTTTTTCCCAGAATCACTTCATCTCCTGAATGTAGTATGTAGTTTGAACTGTACCATACTTTTTGTGGTCCCTACTGTATCACTGCCATCCTGTTGTTCATCAATTTACTCGAGAGGTTGCAGGTAATGTCTTCTTTCGTCCCAACCCTGAGATTTTTAGCAGCCTCTCCTTATTCGTACTTCCCAACGGTGCCATATATTGGAGGCTCTTTCAGGATCAGGGGAATGAGACCCATTATTGTTACTGTTTTTGGCATATCAAATACGCCACGGGGAGCTTGCCAGGCTCTGTTGTGCGGGCGGGATACTCTCAGTAGCTTGCCAGGGTCTCCAAGAGGGACAGAGAATGTATATAAGAGAATACAAGCAAGTATGTTAAAACCAAACACATGTGTGCTACTTTAGGTACATCAGTGGGCTAGTGGTCATAATGATAATAATCTTTGAAACATAGCACGTATCAGAATTTTTGAAACATAGCATGTGTCAGACACTGTGCTGAGTGCTTTGTTTTATCTCATTTCTTTGAAATTAACTCTAAGAAGTGGGTACTCTAAGAAAGCCCATGGAAACTCAAATAGGCTAAAACATGGTTCACATTACGGCTCAGCTACAGAGTGAGCAGAGTAAGTACTAAAACTGAGGTGGCTGATTACAGGGATTGAGCTATTACACATCTGCAATTCCTTCCTGCCCTCTAATAGGCTAGAGAGCTAGCTGTCCCAAATTGACCAATGTATTGGGAACATGGGAGCTGTAAAGAACTTAAGGCACACATTACCAAGTAGGTGAATATCTCCAGCTGCAAACAGTCTTTGCAGCTGTTTCCAAACTCCAGGATCTTAGTAATGGCTCTACTCAGTCCAAGGGTCAAACTCTGACCAAGACTTCTACGATTCAGAGAACATGGTGATTCACTACTATGGATTACTAAACCTAGCACTGCGCCTACATTTATAAAAACTGGGAATATTACATATGACTCGTATTGTTAATATAATTGTATATTTTCAAGCACCTGCTAGAAGTACAACATTGAATTGGAAAGAAAATGTCCTGTTGAATCCTGCATTTGGGAAACAGCAATGAATTCCGAGCACCTGAGCTGTTCTATTAAATTCAGCATTCAGCATTCAGCATTGAGTGCATGCCTGCTTCTGCTTTTGTTCCTACAGACACAAAGAGGAAAGAAGACACTATACTCTTTGTCAAGTATGCCTTGCGAAAGCCAAGTGTTAACAAATAAATCTACCTCTGTTTGGTAAATTCTCTTCATGCTAGCAAGGCTAGAGTTACTTTCGAATGTTTAGGTTTAAACTAAAGGAAGGAAAACAATCCCACATCTATATCTGTAAAAAGAAGTTCCTATTATCCAGTTGGTACCATTCCTAGCTCCCCACTGCAAGTATAGTATTTTGTTTTTCTTACAACCTTCGTTGTAAGCGCCTAGGGCTCAACTTCTCTTGTAGAGGTATTTACTTATCTAGTAAGAAAAGACATACTGCTCTAGCAGAACCAAGGGCATGAATCCCAATTTACTGGAGCAGACCGGAGTTGCTCATCCTAGGATCAAGTGAAGCCAAAGAAGTTTTTGTTTTTTTTATTTTTCCATCAGATACCTAAATTTTCCGGGGCGTGGAGGGGTGGAGGCAGATTAAGTGGGTAAACTAGAAGCAGAAAAAGGCAATAACGCGAGAGAAGGTAATAACCAGGGGCTTTCCTAGGACTCACTTAGTGTCTCAGGCTACTCAGCGCTAAAATTACAGGAAAGTGACAGAGAGCAATGAGTCTCTACCCTGATTCAATCCGACCGTCGAAGCACTGATCTCGCGGTGGTACCCGCATTCAACCAATCGTAAATAGGATTACATTCAACTCTGGCCCTGGTATCCAATCGCAGGGCCTGTCTCAGACCCCCCCCCACCCCGCGCCGCGTCCCGGGGGCTCCGCTGCCGCGCGCCCGGCGGCTGCGCAAACCCGGGAGCGCCAGAGCTCGGCGGCGCGGGGCGCGGGGCGTTTGGGGCTGTTAACCGAAGCCTGGGCACCCGCGATTGCGCAGGCGCCTCGGGGAGAGCGGCCTCGCCCTTGTCCGTTCAGGTCTCTTTTTGCCCACGCGCCCCACGAGCGGCAGGTTCCGCGAGCGCCGAGTTCCGCGGGCGCCGAGTTCCGTGCGCTGGAAAGACGCGGCGGCGGGTGAGTGTGAGCGCGCGCCCGGGCGTTCTGCAGGGAAATGCCACCCCCTCCCGGTGCCCCTAGGGGCTTCGGCCCGAGAGGTGGTGGGACACCTGCCCTGTGGCGGGATCCCCACACGCACTGATATTTACATACATACCCCCGGGTGCTGCCTGCGACGCCCGGGACAGACCCGGGCGGGGGGCCGGGAAGGCGGCGAGGGAAGAGGCAAGAGCCTCTAGCAGGTAGGTTTGGACCCGGGCATGCAGGCTGGGGGGGGCCTGGGGAGGGGCCAAGCGGCCGGTGTAGGGGTGTAGAGGAGGGGAGGCGGACAGGCTGGACAGGGGTCGGGGGAGGAGCTTCTGGAAGCATCAGCATTGGTTTCTGTTCTTTGGAAACATGATATAATCATTGCAAAGCAGGCAGCAAAGGTAAGACTTCAGTGACTTGGGTAGCTGGGAGCGCTGTCAAGCGCTTTATAAACAAGACTTCCAGTTTCTTTTTGTCATCACGACGACCCCTTGAGACAGACACTATGAGAGACTCGTCCATGTAGGTATGAAAAGTCCCCAGGGGGGTTGGGGTGGGGTGGGGAGTGGGGGTTGTTTTTGCTTAACCAACAGGTTATTTGAAAGCTACTAAATCCAATAGGAAGTAAGCTGCTTTTAAAAAAATTGATGTTATAACATTAATATTCTTAATCCTTTTCCTCCCAGAGGCTGTTTTAAGCTATTTTAACGAAATAAGACTAACTTAAAACAATGTTGCGAACTTATAAGTACTATAGTATAGCTACTTCAAGCACCTTTTGTCTTGAAATTAGCTTCAAAATATAATTTGGCAGAAATTTTGATGAAAAAACACAGGGAGAACATTTTTTGGAAAAAAAGCTGTAAGTTTAGGTATTTGAAAATACTTGCTAGAGATCCTTGTGTGCACTAGAAAAATGGGAGAATTACTTAGTACCCTAGCACTTTAAAGAACGAGAATATCATTTAGGGGGTGTAGGTGTTTGAAAATACTGGCTAGAGATTCGTGTGCACTGGAAAACTGGGAGAGTTACTTAGCACCCTAGAAATTTAAAGAACAAAAAAGTTATTTAGGGGATGACTTTTCCCCCCTTAGACCATTAAAATAATTATTAATAATAATCTGAAGGAAACTACCTAAATTACTGTGCATAGACAGTAATGCTAACTTAAGACTGTTAAGTTTTTCTTTAGAATAAGGCATTAGTACTACAGAACCAATAGCATGCTAATGGTTACAGTATCCTTCATCATATCTGTAGCTGATACTTCAGTTCTCAAGGACTAAGAATACCAGTGAAAGTTGCTTGACATACATTCCATTCAGGTAGAAAAGTCACTGCCCAGCAGGTAGAATGTGTTTTGTTCCTTGTCTTATAGATAACGACATAGTTTTTCTTGGGATGTTTGGATATAATCCAGATGGGTCTGCATATATGGAATTTTACAGAAATTCTCCCAATGTTTGATAACATAACAATTAGTGATTATTATTCCTTTGAAATGAGTTCACTCATTTGAAACATAAAATCATACCCCACCTGTCCTTCCTCCCAAAGAACCTAACTATTTCACTGATGTTTTCTTTGTAGTTGAATAGTTCTTTTTGAATGAAGCAGATCCAAGTATTACTGATGAAAGGCATTCTGGCAGGAAAAGTTCTGTGTTAAAAGTCTGAAATTATGTACCCTTGTTTTGTTTGTTTTGGGGTCACACGCTACAGTGCTCAGGAGCTATTCCCGGCCCTATGTTCAGGAGTGACCCCTGGCAGTACTTGGGGGACTGACTGTATGTGAAGCCACGGGTAAGAACCGGGACAAGCCACCTGCAAATCAAGTACACTACCTGCTGTACTATTTACTTTGTTAACAAATTAATGCAAGGCAGGTACCACCAGTGGCTCACACTTAGCTACAGCTTAATTAACTCAAATACAGTACCCCTGTTGCTTCTTGGTTTTAGTTTCTTATTTGTTTTGTTTTGAGTTTTGTTTGTTTGGTTGGTTTGTTTGGGGCCACACCCTGCAGTGGTTGGGGCTTACTCCTGGCCCTGCACACAGCAATTCTCCTGGTAGTACTCAGGGGACCATATGGAATGCCCAGGATCAAACCCTGGTCAGTCTCATGCAAAGCAAACTCCCTACCCCTGTACTGTTGCTCTGACCCCAGTACCACCCCTGTTGCTTTAAGGTATATCATCATCCCGTTGATCATCAAATTTCTGGAGCAGTCTCGGTAATGTCTCCATTCATCCTAGCCCTGAGATTTTAGAAGCCTCTCTCTACTCGTCCTTCCCAACGATTCTGCATTGGAGGCTCTTTCAGAGTCAGGGGAATGAGACCCAGCTTGTTACTGGTTTTGGCATATGAATACACCATGGGGGCCTTGCGAGGCTCTCCCATGTGGGCAGGAAACTCCTGGTAGTTTGCCAGGTTCTCCCAGGGGAGAAGTAGGCTATAAGGTACCACGCAGCTGCAAAGCGGCCACACACTTCTGGGAACTTGCTTTTAAGTCGCTGGATGCTGGCCGTGGATGGGATTACAGGGTACCGGGAGCAGTCCCTGGGTGTGACCACCTCGCTACTGGAAAATGGGAAATCTGGGTATATAATTTCATAGATTTTATAAATTAAGGTATATAATTTCATAGAATCATGCAACCATCACTTACAGACTACTTGCAAACATTTTATCACCCTAAAGGACCCTTATATCCATTGCCAGTTACTCCACATCTCTCCCCAATCCTTTGTCCCTGGTAAGCAGCTTTTAAGATACTTTGTATCTATAGATTTGTATATTTTAAGCATGATACTTTGTGATTTATTTTTGATATTCCATTCTATATGCCAATTATTTATTCACTCCTCACGTGATGAACATTCATTTTTTATTCTTGACACTTCAGAATAATCCTTCAAAACATTAAGGCTCTGATTTTCAGAGGCTTACATTTCAACTGGAGAGCCTGGCAAGCTCCCAGTGGTGTGTTTGATATGCCAAATACAGTAACAATAACAGGTCTCATTCCCTTGACCCTGAAAGAGCCTCCAATAGTTGGGAAAGGCGAGTAAGGAGAGGCTGCTAAAATCTCAGGGCTGGGACGAATTGAGATGTTACTGGTGCAAATCGATGAACAATGGGATGACTGTGATACAGTGATACATTTCAACTAGTCAGTATTTGAGTATCTTCATAAAATACATATCATCTAGGCTGTATGTTTGAAAGAATGTCTCTTCAAGGTATTGCATTATAGTTGAGAGAAAGAATACAATAAAATTACTCATGGACTTAATTCTGTTCACCTGCAACTGTGTATGACCTCTCGGCACATAGCTCTGTGGACATACCTGCATACAATCCCACATCATATCAACCTTCACAGAAAATTACTTCTAAAACACTGGAAAGCAAACAAACAAACACCAGAATATCTAGTCTAAAGCCATCTCTGCTTCTTGTAACTAGATAAATTTCAGTTTAGGTAGTTTAGCTTTCACCCACTATTTAGTTGATGTCTTCTAATTCCCTTAGTCATGCTAAATTTCTGGTAGAATCTCAAGACCAAGTAGGATCAACTTGTCTGTTTTACTCATGCGTGAGCCAGGACACTAACTTGCCTAGATCATTCATAATTGTCCTTTAAAATGCATTGCCTTGGCTGTGGACATTGACCACCAGATCTGTTTTCTCATAGACTCCTATTCTTCATATTGGCCATTTCAGACATGCTTTGTGTCTTTCAAATGTCTGCTGCTTCTGTTTCTTCTGAATAATTCACCTGTTTCGCCAAATGAATAATGTGACCCTCTTTATCTCCATCCCTCAAATCTCTTAGCTTATGTGGAATTTATTCCTTTTCTCATGTTGTAATGCATAAGATGCCAGCCCATCTACAGTGAATCATTCTACCTAAATCGCTTAACATACTTTATAATGGACTAAGGTAGATACTGAGACAGGGAGATTTGTTAGGGGAGACTTTTTGTTTGTTTGTTTCTTTTTTTGCCCCAGTCAGTGGATTCTTAAAGAAACAGGAAAGCTCTGAATCTGAAGTACTATGTAGTTAAGTCTTTGACAGTAAACAGGATGCTTATTTAAGAGAGAGGTGGTAATGAAATTCCCTTCCAGCTGCTGTGTCTGTTAGAAAGAAATTGTGGTCTCTTAAGTTCCTTAGGCTTTTATCTGTGTATTAGCAACTCTCATGTGAATATTGGGCTGGTCTAGATTGAGGTGGGTGTGCTCTTTTTTAAAATAACTTTTGGGGGCTGGAGCAAGAGCACAGCGGGTAGGGCATTTGCCTTGCACACAGCTGACCCAGGTTCGACTCCCAGCATCCCATATGGCCCCCTTAGCACCGCCAAGGGTAATTCCTGAGTACAGAGCCAGGAGTAACCCCTGTGCATTGCTGGGTGTGACCCAAAAAGAAAAAAAATAAAATAAAATAAAATAAAATAACTTTTGTTTTCACGCCCCCCCCTTTTGATGCTAACATTTTTCAACAAGAATTCGCAGTCAATCAGTAAGGTAGACTTTCAACTATTTGTTTCTGTGGGTTAAAAAGAAATGAATCTCTGACATTTGTAGCTTAGAACCATATCACTCTTACACAGTGTGGGATTATGTGACTCCCCCCCCTTAATTGGCAAAGGAAAAAGAAAATATTTATCTTGGAAAATTGGGGCCCCGGAGTAATTGTATAGCAAGTAGGGGGCTTGCCTTGCCGATGGCCAATGTGGTTTCAATCCCCAGCATCCCGTGTGGCATCATTTCTGTTTTTGTGTGAAACAATTTTTTTTGTTTCCTCATCTGTCCTTATTAAACCCTTAGAAAAATACCTGCTGCTGCAGAGAAAGCAGCCAGATAGGATTATTTATATGGAGGCTAGGAATAGCTCACTTCCCTTTCAGAGCACGAAGGATTTGGTAGGACATTTATAAATAGGAAATTAGATAAATAGAGTCAACTATAATTTTTTTCCAACCTTAGCTTTATACTGTTATCTTTAAATAAATGACTTTAGTTTTTAAATTAATGTAGGTAAAAGCTGATATATAAAAAGTTTTTAAATGTTTATTTTCTTCTCCCAGTGGCAACACTTCTGTAACCTGATCCAAACCAAAAAGCCTTTCTGCATATAAATTGTGTTTTTATGTTTTAGGAGCCCTGATTGCTTTCCTTCAACACGTTCATTATGAAGTTATTAATATTACTTTTATTTTCTGGACTTACAACTGGCTACAGAGAAAATTCCTCCCACAGTTTGCCACCCAAATTATTACTGGTGTCCTTTGATGGATTCAGAGCTGACTATTTGCAGAACTATGAATTTCCCCATCTCCAGAATTTTATCAAAGAAGGTGCCTTGATAGAGCACGTTAAAAATGTTTTTATCACAAAAACATTTCCAAACCACTACAGTATTGTGACAGGCTTGTATGAAGAAAGCCATGGCATTGTGGCTAATTCCATGTTTGATTCAACCACAAAGAAAAATTTTTCTGACTTCAATGACAAGGATCCTTTTTGGTGGAATGAAGCAGTACCTATCTGGGTCACCAATCAGCTTCAGGAAAACAGATCAAGTGCTGCTGCTATGTGGCCTGGTACTGACGTATCCATTCACAATACCACACCTTCGTATTTTATGAATTATAGTTCTTCAGTGTCATTTGAGGAGAGACTAAATAACATTACCATGTGGCTGAGCAATTCAAGCCCACCAGTCACCTTTGCAGCACTCTACTGGGAAGAACCTGATGCCAGTGGCCACAAATACGGACCTGAAGATAAAGGAAACATGAGCAGAGTGTTAAAAGAAGTAGATGACCATATTGGGGATCTGGTTCATAAACTCAAAATGGTAGGGTTATGGGAAAATCTTAATGTTATCATTACAAGTGATCATGGGATAACCCAGTGTTCTGAAGAAAGAGTAATAAACTTGGACCTCTGCCTTGATCACTCAAACTACACTGTCATAGATTTAACCCCAGTTGCTGCAATACTTCCCAAAACAAGTAAGTAAAAATAGCCAAGGATATTTAAAGTCAGCATAATTTGAATGGGGCAATTGAGGGAGGGTTTTGTAAAAAAATGAAGCTCTGACATTTGTAGCTTAGAACCACATCCTTTTTTTTTTTTTGTAGTGAATAATATTTTTATGTTCTTCAGAGGTTCACTTCAGATTTCATGTTTTTCTGGTTTTTTTTTTTGATCACTGTGAGATACAGTTGCAAAGCTTTTATGTTTGAGTTTCAGTCATACAATGATCCAACACCCATCCCTCCACTAGTGAACATTTTCCACCACCAATATACCCAGTATCCCCTCTCCCATCCCAACCTTCCCCCTGCTTTGATGGCAGACAATTTCCCCCATACTCTCTACTTTGGGGCATTATGGATTGCTCTATAGATATTGAGAAGCTACCAAACATAAAGCTATGTTTGGTACTTTATATACTTTTTAGCACACATCTCCCATCCTGAATGATCCCTCCAACTATCATTGACTTAGTGATTTCTTATCTATTCTAGCTGCCTTCTCCCCCAGCTCATGAGGCAGGCTTCCAACTATAGAGCAATATTCCTGGCCCTTGTGTCTATTGTCCTTGGATGTCAGTCTCATGTTATTTTTTATTCCACAAATGAGTACAGTCATTCTATGTCTGTCCCTCTCTTCTTTTTTGGGAGGGGGTGCGGTGGTCATACCCAGCAATGCACAAGGCTTACTCCTGGCTCTGCAGTCAGGAATTACTCCTGGCAGTGCTTGGGGGACCATATGGGATGCTGGGAATTGAACCCGAATTGGCTGAGTGCAAGGCAAGTGCCCTTACCCACTGTGCTATCACTCCAGTTCCTGAATCTCTCTCTTTCTGACTCATTTCACTTAGCATGACATTCTCCATGACCATCCATTTACAAGCAAATTTCATAACTTCATCTTCCTAGCTGCAGCATAGTATTCCATTGTACTAAAGTTTCATTAACAAGTTGTCTGTTCTTGGGAACTCGGGTTGTTTCCAGATTCTGCCTATTAGAACCACATTACTCTTATACTTAGTACAGAATGGGATTATATGATTTCCCTCCCCCCCTCTGCCCATTAATTGGAAAAAGGAAAGAAAATATTGTGGAAAATTGAGGGCTAGAGTGATAGTATAGCAGGTAAGGAGCTTGCCTTGCACCTGGCCGACGTGGTTTCAGTTCCTGGCATCATATGTGGCATCATATGTGGTCTCCATGGATCTGCTTGGAGTAATCTCTGAGAATGGTGGAGTCTGGCCCAAAAACAAATAAAATTCTTGGGTTTTATTGATGTTTAGTTAATAATATTTAGTTTGCTTATATTTACTTAGGAAACTAGATGCAAGTTGTTCCAAGGACAATCACAAAATGAAATATTTGAATGCTTGTAAAAAGGTGGTGTACGTGTATATATATGTAATTTTTATATAAAATATATATTATAAGTATACACACACTAACACTATCACATAATTATTATTCTGGGCTTTTATTTAAAGAATATAGAGTGATATTATTTATGATTTATTTTTAGTTACTCTAATAAGAAGTATGCTTTCCTTAATACCTTAGCTCTAATATTTCCTTTTTTCCGTTTGCTATTTCCTTTTTCTTCCAGATAGAACAAAGGTTTATAACAAACTGAAAAGCTGTAACCGTCACATGAAAGTCTATCTCAAAGAAGACATTCCTGCCAAATTTCATTACCAACATAATGATCGAATTCAGCCTATTATTTTAGTTGCTGATGAAGGCTGGACAATTGTGCTTAATAATTCTTTAACAAAATGTAAGTATTTATTTAGGATGTTTCTTTTGGATGCTAAGGATAAATCAGATGTAAAGTGGTTCTGTTAGCAGGGAAGTTTGATTACACATGGTCACACAGAATAATTAGTTCAGTTTTTGACTATCGAATTCCCAGGTCTTTATTCTCTTTTCATTTAATAGCAATTTAAGAGTAGCCACAGTTTCACCCCAGGTTTATTTTATAATTTGGGGGTGTTTGGGTTCTTATCTGATGGTGCTCAGGACTTACTTTTGGCAGTGCTCAGAAGACCATATGTGATACTGGGGATCAAACCTAGGTTGGCTATATGCAAGGCAGGTGCTTTACTCTCTGTGTTCTCTCTCTCTCTCTCTCTCTTTCTGTCTCTCTCTCTCTCTCTCTCCCTCAGACCTGAAAGATTAAAAGGGTGACCTTATAGTTTCACTTTTTTTCTAAACTTGAGTTACCAGTAATTTTCACAAAGCCCAAGAAGCTATAAATCTATGTAATCAATTTGTCATGGGATGTTTCAATAGCACAGCGGGTAGGGTGTTTACCTTGCACGCAGCCGACCCTGGTTCGATTCCTCTGTCCCTCTCGGAGAGCCCGGCAAGCTACCGAGCGTATCTCGCCCTCATGGCAGAACCTGGCAAGCTATCCATGGTGTATTCAATATGCCAAAAACAGTAATAGCAAGTCTCACAATGGAGACGTTACTGGTGCCCGCTCGAACAAATCGATGAGCAGTGGGATGACAGTGCGACAGTCTTTGAAAATAGCTGGAGGGCTGGATGGGCTGTAGTCTGCTCATTCCTGACTTACAGCAATTCAGACTCATCAGGCAAAGTTATGACTAAGGGCAGTGGAATTTGTATATGATTTCTGTTTCTGTTAGCTCTCTATATTATTAAGAATTTGGGAAATAGCGATAAAGGTAAGGAATAGAAATAGAACCCAAACGGCTCATAATCCCTTGATGCAGGGAGACTGAAAATGTCAATTGAGGGGTTGTCCCTTTCATATCTTTCGAATCATGTGCTTATTTTTTTTTATTAGGAAATAATTAAATATACAAAGAACAGTGAGCAATATTGATCATTCATCTCTCAGTCACTTGCAGTTCAAGAAAGTGAGCTTGTTGTATGCTGTTCATGAACATCAGAAGGCATGATTTTACAGAATAAAGCTGAAAATTGAGAATTTGATACTGGAGTTTTACCAGAGGGCCATCACATTTTTCTTCGTATTAGATTTCACTTTAATCGCAAGTTGAAGAGATAACTTTAACAATAAGAGTTAGACTTCATATCATACAAGAATTCTTTCTGAACATTCTCAATATGTGGCACTCCACATGTTAGGTTATTTCGTTAACTGTCATTAAACCAGTAGTAGCTTCTGTAATCATGATTGTTTTTTTAAAAGTAATTTCTATAGGTGAGGTTTCAGATTCACTTCTCCCACATTCACTTGTTTTCTTCTTATCTGTTTTCTCCTTAGTCATTTACCTCAGCCCTATCACTTTTTTTCAATCACTCTAACAAACACTTCTAGAGATTAAAAGATAGAATAAGTATAATAGGACTAGAAGATAAATATACCAGGTTGAGAAATAGTGTTAAATCCAGTTTTTATGAAGTACTTAGAAGAAGTGAGGGGACGGGAGAGGGAAGAAGGGAGAGAGAGGGTGAGACGGAGGGAGGAGAGAGAGAGCACACTCATGACTGAGTAGAAGAAACTTGAAATTTTTATTTCTCATCCCTGTCTGCTCCAGTTCATTAGGATTAGTTAGTATGTTTATACTAGAAGAAAGTTCTTTTGTATGGAAAGACTAATGTGGTTTTATTCTTTTTCAGTAGGTGACCATGGTTATGATAACTCTCTGCCTAGCATGCATCCATTTCTAGCCGCCCACGGTCCTGCATTTCACAAAGGCTACAAACAGAGCACAATTAATGTTGTGGATATTTATCCAATGATGTGCCACATCTTGAGATTGGACCCACATCCCAATAATGGAACCTTTGGCCATACCAAGTGTATGCTAACTGACCAGTGGTGCATTAATCTCCCAGAAGCCATTGGAATTGTTACTGGTGCACTCTTGGTCTTAACCACTCTAACGTGCCTCATAATAATCTTGCAAAATAGACTGCCTGTGCCTCATCCATTTTCCCGACTTCAGCTGCAAGATGAAGATGATGATCCTTTAATTGGGTAGTGTTGGGGTTTATACCAAGTATCTTTGGTTAGTCAGAAGGCCAAGTATTTACCCTAAAAAATGGTATTATAACTGTAAAAATATATACATTGAAGAAGGGACAAAATTTTACACCAAACATGCTAAAATTATTTCATTTTTCCCTATGTTTTGATGCATTAAATGCGTAGCCTGGTTATATGAAGATTGCTAATAATACATTGATTAACATCAGTCCTTTCTCTGGAAAGTCTTTTTTGAGAAAAATACTGCATATGCACTTTGTTTTTGGTTTTTGCAACAAAGGTCTGCTATATCTTTAGATGAAAAATTTGCCAACTTTCAGTGGGCATACTTTTCTAATTTTATACTTATAAAAGAAACAACAGAAATCCTTAAACAATTAGTGGGTTTTGTGTATCGGGGGGAAAAGGTTTCTTGTATTTTTATATTTACTTTTAGTAGATTTTGAATCTCCAAACCCAGGGATAGGTGGTCTCTGTAGTGAAAATAAAATCTGTTGACTAGTCAGAAAAGAGCTGGTAGGGGCTGGAGCAATAGCACAGCGGGTAGGGCATTTGCCCTGCACACGGCTGACCCAGGTTCAATTTCCAGCATCGCATATGGTCCCCCGAGCACCGCCAGGAGTAATTCCTGAGTGCAAGAACCAGGAGTGACCCCTGTGCATCTCAGGGTGTGACCCAAAAAGCAAAAAAAACCAAAAAAAAAACAAAAAAAAACTGGTATACAAAGAAATTTTAAATTTCAAGAAAAACTTTCATGAAAAACTGACCATGTAATATAATACGTAAGCCTTCACCTTATGTCTTTGTTAAAACTGTTAAGTTATTGATCTCAAAAGATATATTCTGAAGATAACTGCCAGTAAGAAATTAATAGAGTACTTTTTCTTTGTGTTCATGTCTGTGTGCAGGTATTTTAATTGTGTGTGTTTGGCATGCAAGTGTGTGTGTGAATGTATGGGTGTGTAGACCTTTTGCTTGAATGCTTGGGTGTGTAGACTTGAAGTTACATAATCAGAGATAGATGATAACTGGGTATTTGTTGGACTTCCACATTTTTGTAGAGCAGAGATCTCAAGAAAGGTAGTTTTGACACTGCATATTAACTTGCTCTCTTTTGATCCACAAGTTAAAATTGTAATTTGAAATTTTTTATTAAGTTTGGGGCCAGAGCGATAGTACAGCTGGTAGAGTATCTGCCTTGTATGTGGCCAAGCCAGTTCCCATCCCTGGCATCTCGTAAGATCCTCTGTGCCAAGGAGCAATTCCCAGGCACAGAGCCAGGAGTAAGCCCTGAGCACCCCCAGGTATGGTCCAAAAAACCAAAGGGAAAACATTTCATTAAATTTTTTTGCCATTTTCTCAAATTATTTACTGTAACTAGAATACTTAGAAGTTCTACAGGAAAATTTCTATCCTGAGCACAAATCTAGTTTTGACTGGATCAAAATAAGGAATAGGGATTTTATGCTTACCTTTGAAACTTTATGTCTTATCTTGTTGGGAGTAGTTATTTTAATGGAATTTAGAATCATATACCTTACTCATCTGTTAAGTCACCGAGTAATATCTTAGCACTAATAATATTCTGTCACCTGAGTGCTACCTCTTTCTCCAATATTTGATTCATAGAGATACTTTGGCTATCTTTGCTAGGCAGCAGCTGTGATAAACACAATATTAATATGAATATGAAGAAAACAGATGCAGCAGACTAGATTGTATCTGCAAAATGGAAAATTTAGTTCAGGGACCAATTATCAGTACCTGAGGCAAGTGATTAATATTAATAGCATGTCTTCTAAATACAACAAGTAACTGTAGCAAACGTACAGCCCAGTTAAATGGTGGTAAAGAACACAAAATGATGCCAGTTATCAAACCTGTAATTATCTTGCTTGGCCTCTGCTGATTTCCTTGTCCTAGTATTTGGTGCCCTATGTATTTGAAATATTGAGAAGCATTTCTATTTTGTGTTAGTAACCCATGCTATTGGTCACAAGGTCCTGTAATAAAACCAGCATAACAAATGAATAAGATGAAATCAATAGGATTAAATTTGCCTTTTAATACTTTTTAAAATATTTTTCCCTCACATAAGAGCTGATATGTACAAAATAATAGAAAAATTTTTTTACTTTGGTTTCTATAGAAAGCAAAGAATGGGTTAATTTAAAGCTGTAGACATATTTTGGAGTATTCTATCACAGAAGAATATTTTGTAATAATTGAATAGAAGTTGGTCTTTCCGGTGGTGTCAGTGTTAGTACATTATTTTGATGGGTGGTTAAAGTTTCAGAATGTGTAAGTGTGACTTAGCCTGTGAGTTATGTATATAGGCTATAATAGGAAGGGATGCGCTGCCAGTGTCTTAACCCTTTCAAGGGATGTCATTACCTATTTGTCTTGACTTTTATTCCATTCTCAAAATATTAAATTAAAATTGTAACATTTTTATGTATATGTTGACAGGACGAGAATATTTATTTAATCAGACTCTATTATATTGAATTTTATATTACATCATTTGTATCTTAAAACAACACTTTTCAAGTCACTGATTCTTCTAGTACTCTGAGAAACTCTTTTAGTAAAATTAGCCTTTATACACTGAGGTTTGGTGTATATTTTTGTTAATTAACTAATATGCTGCTGTGTTTTCTGGATAGTAGAAAATATTTGGTTTTAGGAAAATCTGTTTCTGATAATAAAACTTACAGGCAATAGAAAAGCCTTATTTTTGTTAATTCTGAGTGAAGTACAGTAACTAAAGAGTAAGTACAATTCTTGTTTATAAGGGGCATTTCTGCTGTTACTAATGTCCAAGATTGTTTATTCTGAATATAATAAAAATTATTTTAATGTGCTGTCCTTTTGTGTTATTGCTCCATTAAAAGTGGTTTAAGAATGTAAAGATAAATTTTTGGCATATTAGACTGAAAATATCTCTGTGTTGTTTCTGGGCACCTCCTCCTTGTGCCTGTACCTGGTCAGACCTAAGGATGATTGCATTTAATTCCTCTTATTTGGAGGATTTTACTCTATTAAGGATCCATAAATGTATAAATGAAGGACAAAGATTAAAGTGTATTTATTGTTAGTTCTTAAGTCAGATATAAACTAAATGAAATGAGTGTATACTTTAAAGAAATTTATATGTAGTGCCTTAAAGTAAAATATATTTTTACTACATTGTTTGAATATAGTTAATGACTTTGCCTGTGATTAAAATACTTTGTGAATAAAATCTACCAAAACATTTTGTTGTAATTATTATAGAATGCAGTGTCATTGATATTGTCACTCCGTAAAATATATTTATCATGGTAAGTGTTGAAATGATACAGTAATACTGTAAAAATACACAATGATGTTGTTAGGATTTTGTTTTGTTTTTTTTTTGTAAAAAATTAAGTGTATATTATTGAAAATTTTTTTGCAGCACCCATACAAAAAGTTTTAAAGCACATAAATGTACAATTCAGCATAAGCCTATCTTTGTAAAGAAAATCAAGATAACATTTTCAGAGCTTCCAGAGCTGTAATATATTGGCTTAGTAGAGGGGAAGCTGTTTGGCTTTGGGGTGAGTCCTTCATATGTATGTTAGTCTCAGTTCTTCCTGTTCCTCATTTAGGGCTCTTGTTTCTTTATTAATGTTCTGTCTGATTGATCTGTCCAATGATGTAAGAGAGGTATTAAACTCTCCTACTGTTGTGTTGCCATCACTGTATTTCCTCAGATCTGTTAGCAGTTGCTCTGTAACTTTTGCTGCCTCTTTACATGATGCATACACGTTGGTAAGAGTTTAGTCTTCTTGCTCTATTGATCTTTTAAACAGTATGTAATGTTCATTCCTACCTGATTATTTTCTTTGGATTGTATGTTGTTTGGACTGATACATAATATCTGCACCTGCCAGTTTTTACTTGGTCTGCTATTTGCCATATGACCTTTTTCATTTTATTCTGAGCCAGTGCTTATTGTGAGAGTTCCAAGTGTGTCTCTGGTAAGTAACAGAAGGTTGGATTCTGATTTCTGATCCAACAAATTAGTGCCTTTTCAGTCCACTGATATTTAGAGAAATTATTGCCATGAAGGAAAGCATTGCCATGAGGAGTTGGTTGCTTCTGCTGTTAGATCTCTGCTTTGTTGTTTTGTTTTGTTTTGTTTTGTTTTGTTTTAGGGTCACACCCAGGGATGCTCAGGGGTTACTCCTAGCCTTGCTCAGGGGGACCTTATGGGATGCCAGGAATTGAACCTGGGTCAGCCATATGCAAGGAAAGCATCCTCCCTATCACTTTGACACCCTAAAATTGCTGCTTTTAATATGAGGCCATTCAGTGTCCCTAACTCAGCTGGTTTAAATGCTATGAATATCTTCAGGCTGCCATTCTTTTGGGATTTTTTTTTCTTCAAATCTGGATGATGAAATAGAGGATTTTTTTCTTCTTCAAATCTGGATGATAAAATAGAGGATTTTTTTTTTTAATTTTTGGGTCATACCCGGTGAATAGAGGATTCACCGAAATAGAGGATTCTTGACTGAAGGTTCTTTTTATCCAATACTTTGGAGATATATGGTTATATACATATATA
Organism: Sorex araneus; assembly: GCF_027595985.1. Taxonomy (NCBI): domain Eukaryota; kingdom Metazoa; phylum Chordata; class Mammalia; order Eulipotyphla; family Soricidae; genus Sorex; species Sorex araneus. The sequence goes on from NC_073305.1 coordinate 80,623,830, forward strand.
TAGCATTCCATTTTTTGCTTGTAGTTTCTTAAGAAAAATCTCTGAATATTAAATTTTCCTCATCATTAGAGATACTTGCTGTGAATCTTAGTTTTTCCATTGTATATGAAATTTTGTCTCTCTTTTGCTACTTAAGGTGTCTGTTTTTGGTCTTGCCATTTTGATCACAATATGCCTTGGTATTGTTCTGTTTGGGTTTATTTTATTTCATTTTCTTTGATAGAATGGCACACACAGCTATACTTAGGGCTTCCTCCTGGCTCTATGCTTAGGAATCACTCCTAGTGGTGCTCAGCGGATTATATGTGTCTGGGATAGAACCAGCCTTACCCCAGTACTATCTTCCTAACCCTGTTTGGGTTTACTTTGTTTCCCTTCAGCCATAGTCACATCTAAACAATAACCCTAATCCTGATCCTCACCTTCATGATAACCCTTACTCTAGCAAAAACCTAACTCTGCAAGTTACCCTAAATTTAATATTCACCCTAATACATTTTCAACTTCATCTATAGCCAAACCTGAACCCTAATCCTATCCCTAACCTAACTCTCACCTTAACCCTAATACTAACCCTCACCCTAATGTAGGCCCACCCTTATGTTTGGATTTACTTTGATTAGTGCTCTGTGGGTCTCTTGGATCAGTGCTCCAACATGTCTTTTCATAACGGGGAAGTTCTCACCTATTATTTTTTCAATTTAGCACTCTTCCTCTCCCTCTTTTTCTCTCCTGGGATTCCTGTATTTCTGAGGCTGTTCCACCTGCTGTTGTCAATAATAACCTCTTACAACTTCAAGTTTTTCCTCATTCTCTTTTCTATTGCTCCTGCTTTATTGATGGAGTTGTTTACCATACCTTCAAGATCACTGATCTGCTTTTCATCCATTCTGCTGCTGAGACTACTGTATTCTTTAGCTCCTGTCACTGTAGCACTATCATCCCGTTGCTCATCGATTTGCTCGAGCAGGCACCAGTAACGTCTCCATTGTGAGACTTCTTACTGTTTTTGGCATATTGAATACGCCACGGGTAGCTTGTCAGGCTCTGCCTTGTGGGCGGGATACTCTACAAGTTTGCCAAGCTCTCCGAGAGGGGCAGAGGAACCGAACCCGCGTCGTCTGCATGCAAGGCAAATGCCCTACCACTGTGCTATCTCTCCAGACTTTAGTTCCTATTTGAATAAATTTTGTCATTTTTCCCCATTAGGCCATTTTTAAGTTAAATTGATTATTCAGATATCTTTATCAGGTCCTTTAAACATCAATACAATTATTATTTGGGGCTGGAGGGATACCACAGCGGGTAGGGCGTTTGCCTTGCACGTGGCCAATCCAGGTTCGAGTCCTCCGTCCCTCTCGAAGAGCCTGGCAAGCTACCAAGAGTATTCCGCCCAAATGGCAGAGCCTTGAAAGCTACCCATGGCATATGCGATATGCCAAAAACAATAACAAGTGTCACAATGAGACGTTACTGGTGCCCGCTTGAGCAAATCGATGGACAACGGGGTGACAGTGCTACAGTGCTAATTTGGAGACTTAAGGTTGATTTAAAAAGATCGATGTAGTTGCAGAATTTCCTCAACTTTTGTCACCCTCTCTTGACATAGTTGCCTTTTTTCAGTTTTTAATTTTTCCTGGTGCTCTTCTGTCCGGGGGCTGTGACTCTTCCCCCTGCTAATCCTGTGATTATGGCTTGAGTCACTCCTGGGGGTCCCGCTGCTGTGGACTGACACGGGCACAGTGACTGGGACTGTGTCTGGGTCTCTACATGGGAGGCAGCTGTGCTCACTCACACCTGGAACTCTTCATCACTGTCTGTACATAACTTTTTTTGTGTGTGTGCTTTTTGGGTCACACCCAGCAATGCATAGGGGTTACTCCTGGCTCTGCGCTCAGGAATTACTCCTGGCGGTGCTCGGGGGACCATATGGGATGTTGGGAATTGAACCTGGGTCGGCCATGTGCAAGGCAAAAGCCCTATATGCTGTGCTATTGCTCCAGCCCCTGTATATAACTTTAAGAAGGAAAACTTGTATACACAGTCAAGACAGCACCATGTTTAGAGATGAGTTAGTGATTTAGTCTTAAGGTCTACCTGACATAATGATAATGTTCTGGTTCCGTCCTAAAATGATAGTTACATGAATTGTGCACTTTTAGAAATGCCTGAATTTACTGTTCTACAATTTTGAGTGTGTTTACATCATTAAAAAGGTTAAAGGGCACTAGAGATGACTCCACTGGCAGGAGTGCAGACTTTGCATGCAGAAGCCCTATCCAATCCCTTGCACTACATGGCTCATACCCTCTTTGCCCCGCCCCCAGAACTTACAGGTTTGGGCGAACAACTAAAAAGTTAAGGAGGCCAGAGAGATACTAAAGCAAGGTGCGTGTCTTGGGTGCAGCTGGCCCGGTTTTGATCTCCAGTACCCCATATGGTCTCGAGCCTTGTCAGGAGTGTTCCCTGAGTACAAAGCCAGGAGTAAGCCTGAGTACCACTGGGTGTGGCCCCCAAACAAAACAAAGCTAAATAATAAACATTTTTATGAAGAAATGAAAACAAGCTTAAAAATTTAGACTTCCAAATGTGTAAAAAATGAAGACTGGCTTAGAAAGTGAAGTAGCTCAAATGATGTTAACAAGAATTGAATAAAGATAAATGCTGAATCTACTCAAAAAAGGTTTAATATCCTATTAATACTAATGCCCCAAAGGTTAAAACAAGAAATTAAGGATAATTACAAATAAAAATACTTTGAAAAGTTGCTGGGATAAAAAAAATTCTTAATTTTTAAAATGAATGGTTCTGAGGGGCAGAAGGTATAGTCTAGTGTAGGGCATAGTGGGCCAGAAGGCATAGGATATAAGGGCACTTGCCTTGCACTTGGCTGACCCATGTTTGATCCCAGCATCCCATATGGTCCTTCAAGCATCACCAGGAGTGATTCCCAACTACAGAGCTCAGAGTGACCCAGTTGTAGCCTCAAAACTGAAATAAAGTGGGTCCATTAAATGATGAGTAGATTATCTTTGATAACTTGAATATTGCAGGAAACAGGATTTGAAACTAATATTGTGGGAATAGAGAGAGAACATAAGGTAGTCTGACTTCTCCATAGCAGTCTGAAAAGAAGAAGACAATGGGTATTATCAAGTTGGAAATAGGAACACAACTTTAAATTTTTCTAAGAACTTTTTGTTTTTTCATTGTTATATCCCTAATTTTTTGCCCTCTAAATTCATTTTGTTTAAATGCAAATCCCCAAACTTGACCAGGCAATTTGGATCTTGTTTCCAGTTGAAGCTGCTCCATTCAAGGTTTTGCAAGGGTCCCTAATAAATAAAGGGGTTGAGCTCTCCAACAACCTTTCTAGCTCTAGTACTTTCTCCAGTTTACCCCCATCAGTTATTGAATATTTTTTAAAAAGGAGATGGGGCATTCAACGGATCTGGGTGCATGATCTGAACCCTTTCTCTGCATGAGAATTTCTAGAAATAATATGTCCTTGTAAGAAACCATAGTAACCTAGTCTTACCTTAAGTCAGAAAGCATTTTGAAAGCATTCCCCACCCTTTGGAGTTTGGGGCAGGGGGTTAGAGTGGGGAGGGACTGGCAGTGCTTAAAAACTATCCCTGGCTCTGTGTTGAAGAATGAACCCTGGTGATGCTCGGGGAACCAATGTGGTACTGGGGATTGAACCAGAGTAGGCTAAAGAGTACAAGTACCTTACCTTAAGTAGTATCAGAACCCTGTAAAGCAATTTTAAATTTAAATGATAGGATATGAAGAGAGAATAAACTGCAAAACAAACATATTGGTAAGAAAAATGAATAAATTGTATATATATAATTATATATTTTATGAAGCATATTGATGAAAAATGGTAGGGTGAAGGAAAAGGGCACATTTTTTTTTTAATTTAAATAAGATTAAGCCTAAAATTTATATATGTTCCATAGTTTGAAGCTATACAAGTAAAACAAAAGAGCTACCAAAGACTGATGAGATTTTCCCAGCGAAGTTACATTTTAAAAATTTTATTTTAAATTTCCCTGCTGGTAGTTTACAAAACAACAAAATTAAGCATTGATAAAAGAAACTATTAACTCATCAAATCTTAGTATTCAGAATTTTAATGACTTCATCAACCTTACAAAAATTTTTACAGTCATAGCACCTTCTAGAATAAATTTAATGCAACAATTAGTTTAAATAAAGTGTTGAATAGTAACACTTTTAGACAGACCAATATCATTGTTTGGCATTGCTGTTTCAATACATGATTGCAAAATACTCCAATGGTAATAATACATTCTAAACTGTCTAATCCAGGTTTCAGACTTGATGAGTTTGCTATCATCAAACGTCTCATCTTTTCAGTCTATAGAACATTTCCAGTAATGACAACCTATCTTGTGAACAGATTGTATAATGAAGTAAGAAATTAGGTGCTAACATTCATCATTGGTATTATAAAGTCATTTACTGTATATTAAGAAGTCCCTAAAATTGTATTTTCCTGTTTTTTAATTTATCTGATTTTACATTTATCCATTCTTTCTGGAATACATACACCACTTTACCTAATTAGTCAATAGGTGCATAAGCACATAAAATCACCTACATGGTAATTACCTGTAAGTAAGCATATTATTACTTATATGGGATATGTGCACAGACTGCTTTCTTCAAAGAAAGCTTTCTTTCCAGGGCTTCCTCCTGGCCCCAAGGAACCATAACCTAACTACTTCAGAGAAGCAAAGCGCAGTTTGGGATGGGGAATGAGAATAACTGAAGAAAATACCCAGGAGGTAGTTTATTTGAGATAAATATTCCCTGGGAGATTGAAGTGTATTTATGAACTTGAACTAATTTTCAATTCCACTGAACACTCGGGGACTAGGTATTCAAATATTTCCTTAAGAGAATCTAATTTCAGGCTACTTCAGTATTTGTAGTAGACTTATTTTGCTAATTTCTGTCATTAGAAATACAGCTCCTAGTACTGTTCTGGGTATGAACAATGCAGATATACTTCTGCTGGATTTCATCCTCCAAGCTCCAGATTTTTCAAGGATCAAACAGCCAAATAAGTTTTAACTAGTAAAGTTTGTGCTCTCTTGCATCAACTTTGATCTTCAGATGCTTAAATCTGAGCCTGTGCTCTCTTACTAGAAAGAAACAAACATACTTATCTAGTTTTACTTTTAACATGGTTAAAGATACAGATTGAAATGTTACTGACTGAGATAGTGCTCAATCCCTTCTATTCAGGACAGGACATAGAAGAGAAATGCACATTTAAGTATTTCAATAATCTGTCAGTATTTTAATCTTGCATATTTGCTGTGGAGGTGAAGGATGGGAAATAAAATGAAATCCATATCCTTGGGAAATAAATGACTAAGATATAACCATAGATGGATGCATTCTGCTGTTGGAAACACATCTCACACATATTCAGCATACAAAGTTCCCTACATTTAATTTTAAGTAATTTTCACCTTATTTGTGTTCTCCCAATTTTATAAGATGTACTTTTACATTGTTCATGAATTATTAGACATTCTATTCAATTAATCAATGAATAACAAGTAATCTATGACATGGGTGCAAAAAGTTGCTTTTCAGTAAAGTGCATCTTACATCAAAGTACCCACTAGGAGAGTAATTTAAAGTACAATATATAAGGTACTTTACATAGTGCAAAATTACTAAATATATACATTATATGTTCCAAATCCAAATAAAGCAGGATCTTATCTACTCCTAAGCTAATGATGGAAACATAATTCCACATCTTTAATCCTTTGCAGGTATGTGAATTTTGACTCATCTCTGTGTGTGTCAATATGCATATATATTATAGTACTAGTACTTACTAGTCTATGCATATCAGTGCTAGAATGTGAAACCTTTAAACACTGACACAATTACGCATTCTTCACTTCACAGCAGCACTAGGCTTGTAATAAGGGTTGAGCTATTTCAGCCTGCATCTCTGATAAGGCTGGCATTTGGCTGCGAATTAAATGTTTAATGGAAATCACAAAAAATACAATAACTATAATGGTCCCTAGAGAAACGCCTATGAAAAAAGCGTATGATTCCTCTTGATCATATTCCCCTGGCTTGCCACTCCCACGGAGGAGTGTTGTACTCGGCGTGTAAGAAGTTGTTCTTGAAGTTGCTGAACTGAGCAGATCTTGGACATTTCTGAGTGATCCATTGTGTGGCAGGGCAGTGAGACTGAGGAGGTGGCACAGCAGTGGGTACAGATCTGTTGAGTTCATTGCTTCCTTTGTGAAATTCTTTCTGAAGGCAGGACCGTGGGCTAAAAATATTGGGTGCATTTTTGCCAGTGCATTGTCATAACCATGGTTGCCTACTGCAAAGATAAAATGCATGTGAAAGTTAGCTGAACATTAAATTGGAAAACACTTGTATTATAAGATATGCGAACGTCATCTAATTTGACTTTTAGGACAAAAATAATCTCTTACAATCTCTGCTGTTTTCAGCATACAGTTCATTTCAGGAATAGAAAGTCAAAAGATTACAAATTTTGCTTACAGGCCAACATTACTTCAAGGAGTGGGAGAGGAACGGTAAAGAACACAGCTGAGTCACATCAAGGGACATGAAAGTGACTCTTATTTTTAGGAAGGAGGGGGAAAGTAAACCAGCAAATTCTAGTTCCCGTGATTGCTCTAAACGTAAAAAGTTAAGAACACTGGTCATGAAAGTAATAGATTCATAATTACCAATAAAAAGGGGGAAACATTTAATACAGATACCACAAAATCAAACCTCTAATTGCAACTGTAATAGGCTAATAAAAATACAGGATACTAATTATCAATAAGACCTTCATTTTGGTAGTCTGGATGAAGACCCCAGGCTAAGCTACACTGTGTACATTTAATGTGGCTTCAAATAAAACAAAAACTTCAGGAATCTTCTGATTTACCATATGATACAAAATTAAAGTATAAAAAAATAAAATTTATAATATAAAAACTATTTAAAATTCACATATTTCTGTTAATATCAGAGTGCAAAGTGAAGGATTTATTGCTCATTAACAGCTCTTAGGGCTTTATTACTTTTTTCTTTTGTTTTTTGGGCCACACTTGGCAGTGCTCAGGGCTTACTCTTGGCTCTGTGCTCAAGGGTCACTTCTGGCAGGGTTTGGGGAACCATATAGGGTGCCGATGATCAAACCCTGGTCAGCCGCATGCAAGGCAAGTACCCTAGCCACTATAGTATTGCTCTAGCACTGTACCCAAACCCCCCTCAGGGTTTTATTTAAATGTTTTCTCCTTACAAGTATTTTTTGGTGGTTGAGGTAGCAGGGTTTATCAGTGGTTATAAAAATGACTGTCAAATCATTTTTAATACCTATGTGTTATTAAAAAAAGTGATGGGAATATTGAAAAAAACAATCCTAAATCAATTTTTCTGAAAGCCATGAATTAACACCTGTTCATCATCACAAATTAATTCCAGATATACCAAAGGCTATTGAAAGTCTTCACAAAGACCACAATCTTTTTTTAAGTAAAAACATGTTGTATTTATGAAATCCCTAGTAATTAGCTAACAAGGTATTGTGCTTTTCTATTTAATTGACTGTAAGACTGGGAAACAGGTCAATATCATTTGTAATCAAATAATTGCTTTGTTCCATTGCCTGGGAAGGAGGTGGGTTTTTATAAAAGCAAAGATAATTTCCCACATTATACTTTTTACTAGAAAATAAGACTTTAAATGAAATAATAATGATCTATAAAACTTTCTCCCACAAAGGGGCTTTGTTCTAAAGTGGTACAGCACTACCGTAAATATCTGATCCACTGGGCAGTATTTAGTGACGTATAGCTAAGGGTATCCCTTGGGGTGGTAAGGGTGTGGGATACAAGTCATAAAATAATAAATTTCTGGGCTCTGTCCTCAGTTTCTCATTCAAGACTGGGCCTAAGAGCTTGCATCTCTCAACAATTTCCCAAATAACATAGATATTGCTGATTTAGATGGGGACACACTGGAAGAATCACTGATTTTGAATAGTAGGATATAATTCTTTTGTGGAACTCAGGCTGAGAATGACTAAGTAGTATTTAATTATTAAACTGAGAAAATAAAGTGACTTACTGAAATTTTTTTTTATAAAAAACAGGTGCTGACAAATCTGTTATGTAACTATAGTTTACATAACAGATCAAGATTTCAAGAGCCCCGTGAATTTATGTTACCCATAAAATAAAAATCTTCAAGGCAGAAGACCTTTTTTGAACAAACTCTGTAATTCTGGTACAATGCATTAAAAACGTTCCCAAAAACAATGGGACTAATTCTCATGATCAAAATTAAGTCACTACAAAATACATATATTTAAGATATTCATATAAGAGGCCTGTGATATGACTAAATATTGGCTTACAGATCATTATTAGTATGCCAAATCCCCTTTACCAACCAGAAACCATGTACTTATACACATCTGCCACCATGACCCACAGATATCTTACAAAGGCCATCATCTGTAGTTGTTTTTCTTTTTGTCCAGTAAGCATGATGGGAACCCATTCTATTGAAAGATATATTTCTTCTTTAACATCGTCTATGTATCAAAAATTAATGTCTGAAGAAAAATTTGGAGTGTTTTGATGCAATATGTGTATTTCAAACTCAAGTAACACTAGAAATAAGTTCCAGGGAGCTGACAATGTTCATATCTGCATCACCCAGGAAAGCAGAATCCATACCAGTTGTTCAATAACGTGGCCTAGTTATTAAGTGCTGGAGGGCAGACAAGCAAGCACAGGACAGTGATATTACCTAAGTATTAGAAATGAAAAGAAATGAACCGTAGTTGGAATTGCAGCTCAGGATCTGAGGCAGAGTGTGAGACAAATAGCCTGAGTGCACCTCCCCCACCCCCCCCCAAAAAAAAACTTATGCCAGGGTCTTCTATTGGCCAATCTAACCAGAAGACAGTTTGAAAGGAACACTGGGAAACTGAGTTCGTAGGAGTCAGCCCCACTGATGATACGTAATAGAGAGAGGGCATCAAGAGTTGGAGAGAAAATATGCAAATAATGGGCACAATAAATAGGGTAATATGGTAAGATCTAGTGGAGGCCTTTCCTTATTTGAGGTGTGTGTGTGTGTGTGTGTGTGTGTGTGTGTGTGTGTGTGTGTGTGTGTTTAAGGGGGGCTGAGGGGGACTAAAGAGCACATGTTAAGCATATGCAAGGTCTTGACTTTTATCTCTACCCCTGCTTTGGTACCTTTTCCCATCTCAGAATTTGGGCCCCAATTAAAAAGGCAGGGCCAAAGCAACAACATAGCTGGTGGGTGTTTGCCTTGCATGCAGCGAGAACCCCCAGCATCCCTTATGGGGTGAGCCTGTCAGGAGTTATACCTGAAAACAAAACCAGGAGTAAGCCCTGCACACTGCTGGGTGTGCACAAACGAACAAAATCAGAGTCATCTGCCAAGAGAAAATTACATACTAAGGTAGCAAGCAACTTATTTTATATGTTTTAACTGAGTTTTTCAGTGGAAGTATCTATAGAACTATATTATGACATATTGGAAAGAAAAAGTCTTGCCATGTTATCTATATAATATACATATCTCTTAAGAAATATTTCCAAGGTAAAGCAAACATGGTAGAGCCAGAAGAGCAAAAGAAACTGAAAGCTAGTAATTCCAAATAAAAGTAGAAATTGAATTACTAAGAGATAAGAATAAAAAGTAGGGAATATAATTCAATTTATAAATCTATAATTTTATACTACATACTCAATTATAAATTGTAGTCATTTAAATGTTGGTAATAGTTTTCTCAGGAACAGTCTTTATTATTAGCAAAGGTCAATAGTCACATTATTAGTCTTGATGTCTAGAAGTAATTCACTTATAAGCTAAAATGTTTTAATTTATTTATTGTGGGAGGCCAAACCTGGCAGTGCTCAGTGATTACTCTTGGCTGGCTCGAGGGACCATATGAGGTGCCAGGGATCAAACTGGGTTGGCCACATGCCTACCTACTTTACTATTGCTCCAGCACCAAGCTTAACTCCTTTTAAAGCCCCTTTATTTACTATTAATTTTGCTATTAATATATGCTACTATCTAGTTATTCAATCAGTAATTATATTATTGACACACTTTATAAAGCTTCCACTTCAACAATACAGAATGGAAAGAAATACTCTCACATACTCACACATAAAATCATCTGATTTATTCTGTAAAATATACCACCCTTCATCAGCCACTGCTATGAGTGGCTGAATTCTACTGTTGTGTTGGTAATGCCATTTTTCCGGAATCTCCTCTTTTTTGTATATAGTGAGATTAGGATGAGCATGTAATAGGGCTTCATAAACTTCATCAAATTTACCTAAAACAGAAGAAAGAAAGAGGGGCATTCAGAACAAGTCATTCATGGTTAAAACCAAAAACCAACCCTGGGCATCAGGGAGAAGCTATTATTTCCAAAGCAAGTATTCTGCTGAGGTCAAAGGCCAGCTAGCCAGTCAACCACCTAAATATTCTTTGGAACTTCCCTCCTTTCTAAAAAAACTGAGAAATTAGTTATCATAAGAAAATTCACCTTTTGGAATTAAGAAAACATTTTATGGAAGTAGAGATCTCTACTCTCAAATTTAAAGACATACATGGACATTCATTATTGGCAAACCTAGCAAACTGCAAACAAAAACAAAGAGTTAACTTCTAAAAGTGATGAGTTCAGAGAAAGAACTCTCTCTGTTCTTTCTCTGAACAGAGAGAAAGAAATGCATTAAATAGAGGATGAGGGTTGGAAAGGAAAGGTTGAAGGGGCAGGAAGCATAGAAAATGTAAAAGTTTTTTTAAAAGACTGGCAATGTTGCAAATATTCTTAGTTCACATGCAGTAAAACTGCAGATATTTTAGGTTCACAGATATTTTAAGTTAAATTCTTTTAATCCTCTTCTAGTTTTTCTTTCTTTCTTTTCTTTTCTTTTTTCTTTTTTTGCTTTTGGGTCACACCCGGTGATACATAGGGATCACTCCAGGCTCTGCACTCAGGAATCACCCCTGGAAGTGCTCAGGGGACAATATGGGATGCTGGGAATCGAACCTGGGTCGGCCACATGCAAGGCAAACGCCCTACCCGCTGTGCTATATTGCTCCAGCCTCCTCTTCTGGTTTTTCAAATCCATGTTGGGGACTTCCCACCTGCCTCCCACACACATCCTCAGCATGGGAACATCATTCTAATCATCTAAGAAAAATGGAAGGGTTAAGATTTTCTTAAACACTACCAATACTATTTTATGTTGAATGTGTTGAATTGTTTGTGTGTATGTACATGTGATATTCTAACATTCATTGTTTCATATGTAGATTCCCATCATCATATGTTTGCCCAGGACCAACAAGCACAAAGCCAGAAATAACAACTAAGCATCCTCAGATGTGGCCCAAGCCCCACCTCCCCACCACATAAAAAAAATCAATTCTCTCCCTTTTTGATGGGGGACGGAGATACCCACTGATGCTTAGGAGTTATTCCTGGAGGTGCTCAGGGAACTAAAGGGCTGTCAGGAGCAAACCCGGGTTGGCCTCATGCAAACGCCATAATACTCTGCTATCACCAGGCCCCCTATTCTTTCCTTTGATACCTACAGTAACTATGAGAGGTGAAAAAACAAAAATGAGAAGGACTGAAATGTAACTCTACATTTACTTTGTCACTTGGACATGTTGAACTTTAGAAAATCGTTCAGAGATCTTAAAACAGAAATAGTCTTATTATTAGTATTATAATGACAGAACAATTATCATAAGAGTTAATGATGATTATTAGGTAATAATAATTTATAGTAAGGTTTTGAGGAAAAGTTGTAAAAAGTTCTAAATACTAGTACTACTTACCGAATTAGAAGAAAAATGAATCACAAGTGGATGAAAGATTTCTCATTCTCATACTCTATTGGCCAGGTTACAATAAAGATTCTATAGAAATTCTAGGGCTGCCACAGAATCACTGAAATTGAATTCTAATTCTAATTCTTTACATCATAGTGTTTCTGAGAAGATGGATGATTGGATGTTGGATGATTCCAACATGGTTAAATCGGACCATGGTATATTTTTACCAACACATATGGTAAATATATATTGAAAGCATCAATTTTAATATTCTAGTAAACATTAGATTTTGAGAAGAGATTTTTATCTTACAAAATCTAAAGATAAAAATAGAAGAATATTGGGGCTGGAGAGATAGCACAGCGGGTAGGGCGTTTGCCTTGCACGCGGCCGACCCGGGTTCAATTCCCAGCATCCCATATGGTCCCCTGAGCACCGCCAGGGGTAATTCCTGAGTGTAGAGCCAGGAATAAGCCCTGTGCATCGCCAGGTGTAACCCAAAAAGCAAAAAAAAAAAAAAAAAAAAGAAGAAGAATATGCACATGACACCAACAGGCTTATACACATTCAAAATAAAATTCTTCCTTCAATCACACTGGAACACAGAAACTTAGCCTTATGCTAGATTTCTTAGATTTAGTCAGATTTTTTTTTTAAATAAAGCAAGAGTTTTTATAAGAAATTTACTTAGAAAGATGTGAGAGAAGAGAGAGGAATATGTGTTCAAGATAAAACACAGGCTTCTTTCAGAGTTGAATAGCCTTGGGGAGAAAGAGAAAACGAGCTCGAAAGAGCAAACCTCAGACTCACCTTCTTTTGGCAAAATAGCTGCTACTGGAGATTGGTCAACCAAAACATAGAGGTCTCTGTCCAGATACAGGTCAAGTTCTATTACCCTTTCATCAGAACACTGGGTCATCCCATGATCACTTGTGATGATCAGGTTCAAAATGTTCCACAATTTTGCTTTTTTCAGCATTTTGATGAGATACCCTAACTTGTTGTCAACATCTGAAATGACCGGCTCCATGAGTGGACTGTCAGGTCCCAATTGGTGGCCCATGTCATCAGGGTCTTCCCAATAGAGAAGACCAAGATTTATAGGCTCCTCTGATGTAAACCACTCAATGATCTTTGCAACTCTGTCTTCAAATGAGACAGACTCATTATAAGGCATATAGTGAGTAGGAAAGGTCTTGTGTATTTGCACATCTGTTCCCGGCCACATGGCTGCACCACTAGCATATCCTGCCTTCTGATTTGTGATCCATATTGGTGTTGCTTCTTCCCAAAACTCAGAATCATAAATATCCATGTGACCCAAGGAGAAAGATCTATTCAGAACTGGATCAAACATGTCATTTGCCACAATCCCATGATTCTCAGCAAACAGGCCAGTTACCAAAGTATAATGGTTAGGGTATGTTTTTGTAATGAAAATATTGGTAACTTGCTTCACATGGACACCATGCTTCATAACATAATGAAAATGAGGAGTAGGTACTCTATATAAGTAATCCCAACGAAATCCATCAAACGAAACTACTAGAACCTTCTGCTGATCTGACTGAAGAGAAAATGTATTTGAAAATGTTAATGCGGCAAGTATGAAGGACACCCAGAGAAGTTTTGAAGTCATTTTCAAAGTTCTTGATCAGTTAAATGAAATCTGATTAAAAGAAAAAAAAAGGACACAGAAGTTAATGGAAATAATTTACCCCAAACTGAGAGTGCTCATGCTTAATAATCCAAGTTCTATCATAAATCAGTGTGGAAACATTAGGTTGCAGATTACCATCATAAACAAGAAATTGAAATTTGACTCATTATGTCAGCAATTTTACTAGAGTAGAAAACAGACTAAATTGATTTCTTAGCTGTAAACTAATATGCTTAGTTGCATTTTAAAACTTTCTTACCTTCTAGAAACTCTTCTACAGAAACTACACAAATATGTTCCCCAAATAAAACTTTCAAAAATATAATTCAAAAATATAATAAAACTTTCAAAAATAAATATATACATATGTAAATATGTATATAATTTACATACATACAAACTTTCAGGATGCCTTGGATGTTGGGTCAGATTTTTATACAGTCATGTACTATTGAGCTTATTGTTCAGGCTAGATCATCTATAGGAATTCAGCAACATGGAAATATTAGCAAATCAAATAATAATGCTGTTTTTACATAACATAAAGTAATGTTATGCACCTGTTTGGGGGGTTTTGGGATTTCTTTCTTTTTTTTTGAGGAGGTTGTTGAACAATGCTAGGGGATGCTCAGGACTTACTCCTGGCTTTAGGTTCACAGATTACTTCTGTCAGTGTTCCAGGGACCATGTGGTGCCAGGGATTGAACTTAGGTCAGTCATGTACAAGGAAATGTTTTATCTACTGTACTATCTCTTCTGCCTATGCACCTGTACTTTTTCAAAATCATAGCTTAAGTTTGATTCATTATGTCAGCAAGGTTACTAGAGTAGAAAACAGATTAAAGTAATTTCTTGAAAATGACAAATTTATGACATTCAAAGGTAATTGTCAACTATAATTTGCATTTGCTTGTCAAGAAGCAATGCAAAAATCATTTTTAACAGCTAGATTCTAAACTAGAACTAAACAGAAACAAATTCTGAAACTTGATGTTGCAACAATGCATCAACAAATATGTCAACAATTTATCTAATCAGTGATATGTGTGAAAAGTTGTTTCCCAGAATGTCTTTGGGATTAAGGTTGTTTCTTCTGTGTATAATACTAAAAAGTTCTTATTCTTATTATAAGAGGCAATCTGAATAAATAATAAACATGTAACTTGTCAGTTCTAATTGCGCTTGCAAAAACAAGCAAGGATATTTTGCTCTCTTTTTCCTCTTCATTCATTCTTTTTTTTTTTTCTTTTTGGGTCACACCCAGCGATGCACAGAATGAGTTACTCCTGGCTTTGCACTCAGGAATTACTCCTGGAGGTGCCCAGGGGACCATGTGGGATGCTGGGAATTGAACCCGGATTGCCTGTGCTCAAGGCAAATGCACTACCTGCTGTACTATCGCTCCAGCCCCTTCCTGTTCATTCTTGACAAAGATTTATGCCAAAAAGTATCTAGAAGTAAGCTTGTATCAACTTCCTATTTTAAATCTAAAGACATTTTAAATCCTCAAAAAGAATTCTGCGTTCCTATATTACAGATACAAACAAAAACTGCTTGGCATGCTTGCTTTGCTTCTTTATGTACAACATGTATATACACTATGTGTATCAGCTTGAGGGCAATAATTATATTTTGGTTTTTAACCATAATTGTACCATACCTCGAACTTATTTAAACTTGGAATTGTTTTATACTGATCTTCAGACAGTGGTTCAACAAATAAACTCACCACTTCTGAAGTGGCAGTAGTAGTTCCAATTCTGAAAGGAACATCAAATATGAAGAATATTTCCAATAAGGCAACGCAAATATATTTACTAACGCATTTGGCTTCGGATGGTGGTTCCTTTACCCTTGTCTTCCTAACATATGAACCAAATATAAATTAAAGTTAAAAGAAAAATCAACAACCTGAAACACCCAACTTTCTTCTTACTAAGCTAATTCAGTAGTTATGGTTAGCAGGTAAAAATTGCTTTCCTGGAACAAAGGCTAAATGGAAAGGAATATTTGGTAAGTAGAACCCACAATATCACATCAATGACACAAAGCAATAACCAGTGTGTGTGTGTGTGTGTGTGTGTGTGTGTGTGTGTGTGTGTGTGTGTGTGTGTGTGTGTGTAAGAAATCTCAGATTCACCCTCCTCACCCACTCCCCCACGCCCCCCACCCCCACCCCGTGCCCGGAATGCTGCACTTAGCAGTAGGAAGCCCCAGTTCTGGGTCGATTTCACTGGGCAGCTTTCCACTCCTCTCCAGTCTTCCTCTCCACACTCACCCCTGTCCCCCAAGACAGAGTAGGTGACCTGAAGGGAAAGGCGCCAAGATAGGCAAAAATAAGTGAAAGACAGTGAGAAAGAGAGAGAGAGGAGAGAGAGAGAGAGAGAGGAGAGAGAGAGGGGAGAGAGAGAGAGAGAGAGAGAGAGAGAGAGAGAGAGAGAGAGAGAGAGAGAGAGAGAGAGAGAGAGAGAGAGGTGCTGCCCCATTTTCCCTAGCCTCTGGGAGGGTCGCAGCGCAGGGCACGTTCCCAAACTCAAGACCTCCCGCTCACTGACGCGGGAGAAGCTGGACGCGTGTTTAGCGAAGAGCTAAGGTGTGCAACCTGCAGGGACCGTGTAGGTCCCCGGGCCGCCCACTCCCCTGGTCTCTTACCCTCGCAGAGATCCGACCAGTCCGTATGGGCTTGGGTTAAAGGGACGGAGGGCCTGGAGGGGATTCCCTCCGGAAGACCCGCGCCAGTTGTGGGGAGACCCGAAGGACCTGAGCGCCCCTGGAACCCCAGCCGTTCACCTGCACGTAACGTAGGCGCCGGGCACCTGACCAGCAACGCCTCCCCTCGCGGCCCCGCCTCTTAGCTCCCATTGGCTACCGCGGTCTTTCGTACTTTGGGTGGAACTGCCGGGGAAAGGCCGGCTTCTGAGTAGCTGCGCCGCCTGCCAATCAATACGGGAGGCGGGGGCTGCCCGGGTTTGGGAAGTCTGCGTGGGCGAGCGCAGGTAGCGGAGGACGCGAGAGGGTGACTCTAGGAGCAGAGAAGATGCAATTGACTCTAGGACCAGGCTGATCTGCCTGATCACAAACCTTTCTGCTCCGCAGTGCGCCGTTTCCTGACTGGCCGTGGTGCTGCTGTCAATGATGCAAAGTGACGAAATAGGCTACCCCCTGCACTTCATTTGTTAAAAGCCGCTCTTATGATCAAACCACTCGTCGCAAGATTTGTATTTCTTTTGCATTGTCTTTTATCACACATCAATGATAACTTGGGCTTTGCTCTGAGAAAGTCCTGAACACTGAAGATGTCAATAAAACGATAATTTTTCTTTCATAAAATGGTTTTTGCTTTGTTTGGGGTCACACCTGACAGTACTCAGGGCTTACACCTGGCTTTGGCTCAGGGACCACTCCTGGCGGGCTCGGGGACCATATGGGGTTCGAACCTGAGCTGGACGCATGCAAGGCGTCCAAAGTGCCTTACCTGCTGTACTATTTTTCCGGGCCCAATATACCCCAGAATGCAAGAATTCAGCGAAGCCTGGCTGAAGACGAGGTTACTTTGCACCGGGAGAAACACAACAGCTTCTAGCAAGTGCACGAGGCTCTTGACTCTTACAACTCTGTTTCTGAATATTCAGTAAAGCTGTGAATTTCAGGTTTGGTTTCTCTTTAAGAAGCCTCCTATTTGAGTGCCTCTATCTCTGTAGTGTAGTGGACGGTTTTTTTCCCCCAAGGATTTTAAATTTAACCAGTGACAATTTTCTGCTGGAGGGCGTGTGAGCCATCATGTGAATAATTTGAAATTTGGATCTTAAGTATTTTTATCATAAATTGTAGCAGTGAAATTGAACTTCCTTGAATGATTTTGTCCATCTACATAATTCCCAGACCTAACTTTTTATTTTTGCTGGGGGCTGGAGGTACACCCGGAATTGCTGGGGAGCTACATCCAGCAGATGCTAGTGGTCACTCCCCTATGGCATCTTGGGGATCCAATACTTTCTTCCTTTGAACTATCTCTATAGGCCCCAAATCAAACCTCTTGGGTATCATGCAATGGGAGGTAGTATTTGTTGGTTTGTCACATTTTAATTTCCAGTGTTTAACTTGCCTGTAAATTCAAAGGCAAATGCTGTCTGGAGCTCAGGTTTTCTGGCTGGTGAACTCTTAGGAAGTGTACAGTAACCAGACATTCCAGGTGGTATTTAACTAAATGAAGCAGCAATTTGGGTCACGGTGGTTGTTTTCTTTCAGCCTCTTATAGTTCCTACCCTAACACTTGCTTCAGATTGTATCAAGCTACATTCCAAAGTGTTGGGCACATGACCCATACATAGTCTTTTATTTCTAGTAACTTGAGTTTATGCTTTTCTGTATAAGGCTTGGAGATTAAGAAGGAGATATGTGTAGCCAGATCCAGGGATAGTGAAGTTGTTCCAAGGTTGTTCCAAGGTTGTTCCAGGTTGTTTCAAGCCCCTAGTGTCCTTTCCGTTGAAACTACCCACACTTGAAACAGGGTATCCAAGATAATAAGGTCTTGTCCTCCTCCAACAGTCCAACCCTTTGTTCTCCCCAAATACTCAGAGAACAGTTTGTGCCAATTCGAGAGCCTGAGAATGAAAATGGGCCTTTCATATGGGTCACTCTACATTGTTGCGTTCTGTTCAGATATCACTCTGCCTTTCTCTGAAAACATGTTATGGAAGTTATTATATTCAGAGTCGGTATCTACCTATAAAATAAACATACTACAGCTCTGAATTATAGCATGGGACATGAAATGACCCCAAGGGCCTCAAGTAAGTGCCAGAGATTCTGCCCAGAATTCCATAGAAAGACACTTAAGTTCCACTGGAAGACTTATTGCATAACTTGTATGGTTAATGAGACAACATCTGACTTCAACAGTACAGATAGAGGAACTATTGAAAAAAATAGACTCCCTGCCCACACCTCTACACCAGCCCTCATGCCCACTTGCTTCCTCAACTTCTGTCCAATTACAATAACTACATATAAGATTATAGGATATGGCCTATTATTAATGGTAGCTATTCCTTACTTTCTTTTGTTTTTTTTGTTTTTTTTTTTTTTGGTGTGAGGGCAGGGCACAGCTGTGAAGCTCAAGGGTTCACAGCTCAGGGCAATGCTCAGGGGACCATATATGGTGCCATTGCTGTCACTACTGCTGCCACATGCAAGGTAAATGCTATAACCCCTCAAGACTTTATTTTCTATTGAATTAAAATCATCTTCATTGAGCCAGTAATATTTTTTCTGAGTAATAGATTGTTACAACATGCCAATCGACCAAAAACTTATATTCGGTAGACTGGGAACACCTGTAAAGGTGATTAGAGGCTGCCCCCAAAAGACTCCGTCCCTCATAGAGAGTCCAGAAAACTACCGAGAGTATCCTGCCCGCATGGCAGAGCCTGGCAAGCTATCCATGGCATGCCCAATATGCCAAAAACAGTAATAACAAAGGTCCTCATTCCCCTGATCCTGAAAGGGCCCCCAATACACCATCAGGCTACACTAGCATGAGACAGGGATGAATGGAGATGTTACTGGCACCCGCTCAAGCAAATCGATGAACAATGGGGTGAGAGTGATATAGTAATACAATGGAGTAACTGAAGAACCAAATTCTTTTTGGGAGGATGAGTTCACCTGAGTGGCCAGAATTACCCCTGTTTCTGCATTCAGGGACCACTGCTGGAGGGCTCAGGGTACCATATAGGGTGCTAGGAATAGAATCTGGATTGGCCATGGGCAAGATAAGCATCCTGATCACTGTACTATCTCTCTGGATCCATGAATCAATTTTTTGTATGGGTTTGGGTTGGTCATGGCAATCTCTATGCCTGCCCAAGGAAGTCTAGTAGATGTTTGAGGGCCTCATTCTGTTTTTTTTCTCAGAAGATAAAAGAGGCTTGTTCTCAAACTGAAATGTCTGCTCTTTATTAAATAATCAATATTGGCTTAGTCATAGAAGTTTTGTTTTCTAATTAATCTCTACTTTTTTATAGGGAAAATGAAAAAAAATTTTACAACTTAAAAAAAATTTAGGGGGGCCGGAGCGATAGCACAGCGGGTAGGGCGTTTGCCTTGCACGCGGCCGACCCGGGTTCGATCCCCGGCATCCCATATGGTCCCCCAAGCACCGCCAGGAGTAGTTCCTGAGTGCAAAGCCAGGAGTAACCCCTGAGCATCGCTGGGTGTGACCCAAAAAGCAAAAAAAAAAAAAAAAAAAAAAAAAAAAAAAAAAAAAAAAAAAAAAAAAAAAAAAAAAAAATTTAGGTTGCAATACATTATCACTATACCCAAAGAAAACTTGCATTTTGAATTCATTTTTTAGGAACCATGTAGAACTACAGCATGCAGGGAATTGTATGAAAATAAATGATGAGGGGTTGGAGCCATAGCACAGAGACTGGGCATTTGAAAATAAACGATGAAGAGACAAAATCTTTCATGGAAAGAATGGGCTGGGTTCAAGAAGGACAAATGGGTTTTTAGTAGAACAAACATGAAGTTTTTCTGATAATATTTGTCTCTACAAGTAGGAGGATCTTTTCATATTCTTTAAGACTCTTATAGGGTAGGGATGGGAGTCATGAAAAGTAGAACAAAAAGGGGCTGAGATACAGAAGACATTATAGTTAACATTTCTTTCTTCAACATTTTATTTTCATAATTTAATCTTTTCCTAAAAATTTTCCTATATCAAAGTCATATCTTCGACATCCCCTCCAAACAATTCTCTGCTATTTTTTTTATTAGTTTATTTTTAATTAGAGAGTCATCGTGAGGGTACAGTTACAGATTTATACATTTTGTGCTCATGTTTCCCCCATACAAAGTTCGATAACCCATTGTTGGATATCATTGGTTTGTCCTTTCCTCCTTGCCACTAGGAGCTTAGGTTTATCAGTCACACCCATCAAAGTGCTCCAAGTAACTCCCATTCCTTTGTTTATCTGTAACCACTTCTACCAGTTTTTCTGCTCTTCCTCTAATCAAACTCTGTTAATTGGTAAGGTCAGAATTTCCTAGGACACTGAACATTATAACATTGCCTTTCTCTCCTCTTTGTGCCTTTTGAATAATTTACTTTAAAGCTATGTCTTTTTTGTATAGACACAAGAAGACAATATTATGTTTTTATAATTTGGGACTTAATTGGCCTCGAATATTATTCCCTCCCGGGCATCTGCTTTCTCCACTTAAGCCTCAGTTGCCCTCAGTTCCTAGCACCCCAAAGTAGGGTCCCCGACGTGGGACGGGAAGGATCCAGGGCAAGCGGTGAGTTATGTGCTACCCTGGCATCGAGATGGGCCTGGCCAAAGTGCCTAATTCTTAACTATAAGTTAAGAGCTTGATCATAGACAAATGCTGTCATGATCCAACAGTAATTATGAGACTGGGACCCTGCCAGGGATAGGAAAGACTGATCTGGCCTGAGCACTGTAGTCTGAGATTGAGATGGCCCCAGGAGAGCAATTCTATAAGCTTTAATGCATCTCTTATTGTGTCCATACAAAATGATTAATATTATGAATTCTTATATGTTTGCTGGCTGAGGAGAAGAGAAACACATTCATGGGACTCTGCCCTTGAGTGGATCCTCCTGCTGAAAGAGAATTAAGTCCTAGGAGAAGCATCCCCTGAGGGAAAAGAACCTTACCCTATTGCTGACCACACCTATGTGTATGCCCCAACCCCCTCATGCTGTGGAGATTTAACTAGGCTGTAAGAGTGGGTTGGGGGGCCAGATCCACGGGGGCCAGATCCACAGATCGAGAGAGAGAGAATGAAGTAGGATGGGGGAGAAAGAAGCGGGAGGAGAGTTCCAGAGGAGAGTGTATAGAGGGATGATTGGAATAAACTGCAAGTGAGACCAACCATCTTGGCTCCATTCGTTCCTTCACCTGCCTCGCCGCCTGCGCCCTTTCTTTTTATTTTTGTGTTTTACACAACCCATCCCTTCACCAGTGCCCATTCTCCACCACCAGTAAACCCAACATCCGTCCCACCCTCACCAGTCCCGTCTCCCCCCACCCCACACTGCCACTATGGCAGGGTATTCCCTTTTGTTCTCTCTCTCTGATTAGGTGTTGTGGTTTGCAATAAAGGTGTTGAGTGGCCATTGTGTTCAGTCTCTAGTCTGTATTTGGCCCGCATCACCCTTCCCCCACATGACCTCCGACCACATTTTACTTGGTGGTCCCTTCCCTGAGTTACCCAGAATGAGAGACCAGCCTCCAAGCCATGGAGACAACCTCCTGGTACTTATTTCTACTATTCTTGGGCGTTAGTCTTAAAGTCTATTATTCTATATTCCACAGATGAGTGCAATCTTTCTATGTCTGTCTCTCTCTTTCTGACTCATTTCACTTAGCATGATACTTTCCATGCTGATCCACTTATATGCAAACGTCATGACCTCACTTTTTCTAACAGCTGCATAGTATTCCATTGTATAGATGTACCAAAGTTTCTTCAACCAGTCATCTGTTCTAGGGCACTCGGGTTTTTTCCAGATTCTGGCTATTGTAAACAGTGCTGCGGTGAACATATAAGTGCATATGTCACTTCGACTATACTTTTTGGCTTTTCTGGGATATATTCCCAGCAGTGGTATTGCTGGGTCAAATGGGAGCTCAACCTCTAGATTTTTGAGAATTGTCCATATTGTTTTCCAAAAGGGCTGAACTAGCCGGCATTCCCACCAGCAGTGTAGAAGGGTCCCTTTCTTCCCACATCCTCTCCAACAGCGGTTGCTTTTGTTCTTTTGGATGTGTGCTAGTCTCTGTGGTGTGAGGTGGTATCTCGTGGTTGTTTTGATCTGCATCTCTCTGATGATTAGTGATATAGAGCACTTTTTCATGTGCCTTTTGGCCATTCGTATCTCTTCCTTGGTAAAGTTTCTGTTCATTTCTTCGCCCCATTTTTTGATGGGGTTGGATGTTTTCTTCTTGTAGAGTTCAACCAGTGCTTTATATACCATTGATATCAACCCCTTATCTGATGGGTATTGTGTAAATATCCTTTCCCATTCTGTAGATAGTCTTTGTATTCTGGTCACTGTATCTTTTGCGGTGCAGAAGCTTTTTAGTTTAATGTAGTCCCATTTGTTGATCTCTGTTTTTACTAGATTGCTTAGTTCCATGTCCTCTTTGAAGATACCTTTATCTTCAATATCGTGGAGGGTTTTGCCGACCTTGTCTTCAATGTACCTTATGGTTTGTGGTCTGATGTTGAGGTCTTTAATCCATTTTGATCTGACTTTTGTGCATGGTGTCAGGTTGAGGTCTAAGCCCATTTTTTTGCATGTGGTTGTCCAGTTGTGCCAGCACCATTTGTTAAAGAGGCTTTCCTTGCTCCACTTCACATCTCTTGCTCCTTTATCAAAGATTAAATGATCATACATTTTAGGTTGTGTGTGGGGATATTCCACCCTGTTCCATTGGTCTGCAGCTCTGCCTTTGTTCCAGTACCATGCTGTTTTAATTGTTACCGCTTTGTAGTTTCTCTGCTATTTTTATTAGTAGTTAATCACAAATGACTTCTCACTGCATCAGAGCGTTTTAGAGTAATGGTCTGTGCTTGGATAGTGGAAGGGTCGGTGAAAATTCAGATTCTTTAATTAACTAATTATATACATATGTATGTATGTACATATGTGTGTATATGTGTGTGTGTGTGTTCTCTGTGTGTGCATGGTACTGGGAATAGGACTCATGGCCTCACACATGCAAGACATGTGCTCTGCCACTGAGCTATACCCCCAGATTTTTGTATTTCTTTTTGCTATCACTGAACTGAGCAAGAGGCCGGCAAGAAACCCAGAAGGTAACTACTTGCTTCTCTAATTGAGAAAATGAATCTATTAAGGATAAGACCTTGTTCAATGCCACAAAACTAGTGTTAGGTGAAGTTTGGTTCTGGTGGCTTTTGAAGGCCAATCAAAAAAAAAAGGCAATTTGATGGTCAAAAAAGAGCTGTTGTTGTGTGGTTTTTTGTGGGTTTTTTTTTTTTTTTTTTTTTTTTTGCAATCAGCTGGCAGGTTGGAAGTTCAATGGCACAGTGAGTTTTTGTTTTGTTTTGTTGCAAATTTAAAGTAAGGGTTAGGCTGTAGCGAGATGGGTAAATGAGGACAAGCTGTCCTCATATTTAGGCTTCAGGGCAAGGGGGCAAGGCTGCTTGTCCTCGTATAATACTGATCTTTGATCTGGTTTCATTAGAAACAAGAGTCCTGAAGCTGGGACCCATGTACCCAGGGGCTGCCACTTTGCACTGTCTGGAACCATCCACTGCGTCACAGTCAGGTTCTGCTTACACCTTGGCCTCCTGAACTAATCTGCTACTTCTAGAGCAGAGAGCGAAGTGTCCTTAACACCCACCCTTCAGCAGTCAGCTCAATGATTCTTAAGAAAGTGAATACAAAACAGTTGATAAAAATCTTTCTAAAAGGGAAGTTTCTGTTAGCACACACAATTTTCCCACACAAGGGAGGGTAGTCATTCTATCTGTATAAAACAGAATGTCAGGGACTTCTCAAGGTTCTAAGGTTGAAATATTCTACATTAGAAAAACTTCAAAAGGGGTGAGAGCAATAGCACAGCGGGTAGGGTGTTTGCCTTGCATGGGGCCTACCTGATTTCAATCCTCAGCATCCCATATGGTCCCCCAAGAACCCCCAGGAGTAATTCCTGAGTGTAGAGCCAGGAGTAGCCACTGAGCATCGCTGGGTGTGACCCAAAAAGCAAAAACAAACAGAAAAAAAAAAAAAAGAAAAACTTCAAGAAAAATGTGGATTATGGATTTGAGTGTTTCTAAACACCTCCAGAAAGTGACCGGAAATTCATTAGAAATCTGAAATTCATTTAAAATTCAAAGGATCCTGGCCAGAAGATACACATAAGGAGACTGCAGGTTTTTTCTCACATAAAATCAAGAACATACTTGTTTTTTGGATTAAATAGCTTCATCTCAAGATTGTTTATAAATGAGTTTAACCCAGATGTAGATTTAGAGGAAAGCATATAGGAATAGGACTTAAGCAATAGGAACATGGGATAACAGAATTTTTCTCTTTCACAAATGCAGTATTTCCTGGTATTACAAAACCTCAGCTGTGGGAGGATTGAAGAGAAATCTAGGCTTTCAGGCAGGCCTGTTACTCATGTCTTCACACATCTTACCTCATAGCGTTTCTCCCAGATTCTTGCACAAGAATAGTCCTTGGAATTTTAACTGGTTTGGTCTTGATTCTACTACTTATTAGATCAGTGACATCAGGCAAATCTCAACTTTTCTGGACTTGTTTCCTTGTCATAGAATAGTTCTAATGATTGCTTTTTTTCTGTATTTCTCCAAGTACTAACATAAAGTTTAAGAATACAGACATTTATTAGTGTGTCTTTAAAAAAGTAATATCCGGGCTGGAGTGATAGCACAGCAGGTAGGGCGTTTGCCTTGCACGAGGCCGACCCGGGTTCGAATCCCAGCATCCCATATTGTCCCCTGACCACCGCCAAGGGGTAATTTTTGAGTGCATGAGCCAGGAATGACCCCTGTTCATTGCCGGGTGTGACGCCCCCCCAAAAAAAAGTAATATCCTGGGGGCTGGAGCAATAGTGATGTCGGTGGGCCCCACGAGGTGACATACGTGAAGCGGGGAGGAGAAAGACGGTCACTTTCTCCCCAACCGCCTCTACCACCCGGGACCCAGAGTTACTGGGTTCTTGTCTCGCTCTCGGAAAAGAATTTCAGGAGTAGACAAGCAGTGAAGTAAATAGATTTTATTTAGAGGTTTCTGAGGGAAGGAGGAAGGGATACGTGGAAAAGAAAAAACAGTAGGAGTAACGCGCTCAAGAGAGAACTCGGGCTTCTCCAAGGGTGGAAGCTCTACATACATCCTAGCACTGGACATGAAAGCATGAAAGTACACATCTCAAGGGGGGAGATGCAGGCGACACATGTGCTCGGGCACCACATGTGCTCGGCCATGTGGGCACAAGCAGCACATGGGCTCAGGCAGCATGTGTGCACGCTTCCTTTGCTCAGGGTGTCTTTTATAGGGTTTCTTCAACCTGCCCCCACCCACATGGGGTTTCTTTCCAGGTAGAAGTTCATTGCTAAGGTTACCAGGGAAGTTGGGAGTGGTGATGGCCTTCTTTGGGGAACCTCCTGGGGAGGGGCCCATTATCCTCAGGGTCCGCTGATGATTTCCTGATGGTTTCCTCCAGGTCTTTTGTTTTCTTGAATCTGCAAGTCTTAAGAGTCTCCTTCCCAGAGACTCTGTTAAATCTCAATTTTCATTGCCAAGGGCCTTTCCCTATCTACCTGCCTACATCAATAGTACAGCGGATAGGGCATTTGCCTTGCATGTGGCCTACCTGGGTTTGATTCCCAGCATCCCATATGGTCCTCTGAGCACTGCCAGGGGTGATTCCTGAGTGCAGAGCCAGGAGTAACCCCTGTACATTGTCAGGTGTGACTCAAAAAGAAAAAAACAATAATAATATCCTGGACCTGGAGAGATAGTACAGCAGATAGGGCATTTGCCTTGCACACAACCAACCCAGGTTCAATCTCCAACACCCCATAGGGTGCCCTGAACATCACCAAGAATGGTTTCTGAGCCATGAGTAAACCCTGAGCACATCTGCGTATAGCACCTCTTAAAAAAAAATTCCAATATTTTATCAGAGGATTGGACTCCATTGGGGCTGTTGAAAATGACAATTGGATTTTTAAAATGTTCTAGAACATTCTATTGGAGCTATTGTATTGTCTGGTGTTCTTTTTGGGACAGTTCATTACCACTCACCTCTAGCCCCACACCTTGAATGTCTCTTGGGAACTTTAATCTAGAAAAGTTACACTGTGTTCCCTTTTAATTTCCATATCCTGTTCTCCCCAGGCTATGAGAAATGAAATTGAGGGTTTACAACAAATAAAATAATCTTGAAGTGCATTACTAGAGAGAGGAGTGAGTGGAAAAGCATTGAGGGACAGTTCAATGATGCTTGGGTTGATGGTTTGGATCATGTGGTTGTCTCTAAACCAGTGGTCATGATGTAGGCAGGTAGATAGGGAAAGGCCCTTGGGAATGAAACTTAGATTATCAAAATCTCCAGGGAGGAGAATCCTGAGACTGACCCACCCTGTGGATACAGAAAACAGACTTGATAAGACCTTCAGCACACCCTGAGGAGGTTGGACCCCTCCCCATGAAGTTCCTCAGTTCCCTCGACCTCTCCCTTAACCTGATTAACTTCAGTGACCCAGCTCCAAGGAGACTCCAGAACATTCCGGATCGAGACGAGCTGCAAAGAACCTATAAAAGACAGCCCAATAGTCCATTCAAGGCTCTCTCCATCTTCGGAGGAGCCCGAGTTATTTCTTGAGCGTGTTACTCCTGCTGTTTTTCTTTTCCACTTATCACTTCCTCCTTCCCTAAGACCCTCTAAAATAAAATCTGTTACTGCACTGCTTGTCTACTCCTGAAATTCTTTTCTGCGAGCGAGACAAGAACCCAGTAACCCTGGGTCCCAGGTGTTTGAGGCGTTTGGAGAGAAAGTGACCGTCTTTCTCCTCCCCACTTCACATAAGTCACCCGTGGGGCCCACCGACATCAGTCATACACTCAAGTTTTCATAAATTCATAATCTCTGGTCACTAATTCCCCTTCACTAGCTTGATTGAACACTTGGTTATTTATGTCAATTCTTAGGAGAAGTTCATACCTCATTTTTTTCCTACCCTTTTCCTCTTAAGAAAAATTCAACATGAGCTAAGATTATATCTGATTTTTCCATCAAAGTTCTACAATTTCTACCAAAGTCCAGATACCAGTGTGACAATCTGTTTCAGTGGAAGGGGTTAGAACTGGTTAGGAAGTAGGTTATTAGAGTCTTTGTTTCAGAAGACATGGGAGAAGAGCTCTTTATATAGCAACTGAAATCATGAAAATTATTTTTCTGATTTTTACATATGTTGCTATTTTCTCACAAGAAATGTAAGTCTCTACATATCAAATTTCTCTATTACTAGAATCTTTAGATGCTCAAAAAATTTCTCTATGCTGTGTTTTCTCAGGAAATTTGAAGAAAAGTCTTTATTTTCTAGAAGAATAGGTTAAGAGCATTTGCTTTCACATGCATGCACAAACTCCCAGGGAAAATCTGACACACAGTGTGTAGCCAGGCCTTGGAAAAGAGTCATTTCTTTCCAAGCAAAGCATCTTTATTCCCACTAGAACATTCTTTGTTACTGTCCTCAATAGGGAATTGAGAAAGCAATTTCTTTTCTAGTTACCAGGAGACTTTGAACACATTTTCTTTTTATTTGCACATCCTGGACTCTTAGAATCACTATTCATGGGAGAAAATAAAAGCAAAAGGGGACATTGTGAAAATTTATATTACAAGGATTAACTAGCCCTGTCAGAGAGTTGAGTTTACCAGCTTTTGTTTCTTCCAGTCCTTTCTGAAAATTGTTAATTCAAAGTCAGTTTTAGGAATGAATCCAAATGTTGTTTATTTTTATACTATAGGTTGTAATCAATTTATGAATCTTGAAATCAGGTCAGCCTGACACACTTTGACCCTCTGACTTCTTTCAGAGTCAAAAGTGAAATTCTAAATATTAAATGTAAAATTATTTTTAAATTATGGATTATTTTACAATTATTTTGAAATTATGGCTTTTCGACCATACTCAGTGGTGCTCAGAACTTACTCCTGGCTTGGTGCTCAGTAATTACTCCTGACAGAACTTGGGGGAATACATGGGGTGCCAGGATTGAGCTTGAGTCAAGAGTGTGCAAGGCAAGCACCCTACCTGCTGTCTATGAATAAATTAATTAAACAAAACAAAACAGGGTGGGAGAAGGGAAGAAAATGGGAAGAAATGCAACAGTTGTTCTCACTGGCTTCATTCCATATTGTAACTCTAAGCCTACTTTCACATATTTTGTCCTCTCATTTATTTTATTTAATATTATTTTTGGTTTTTGGATCTCATGCAGTGGTGCTCAGAACTTACTCCTGGCTCTGGGCTCAGGGATCACTCCTGGCAGAGCTTCGGGTAAAATATGGGGTACCCGGGCTCAGACCTGGGTCAGCTGTGTGCGAGGCAGGTGCTCTACCTGCTGCATTATAACACTGGGCCTTGTCTTCTCTTTTGTAGTCTTCTCTTTTATTGGCTAGAGGTTGTGGACCAAGTCTGGATGTTTTGTTATTAATTTGTGAGAAATGTGCTAACAGCCTGTAGAATGTGGGAGAACCCAACTAAGTATTTGTTTCTTATTTTTACAATAAGTTGATCAAATTAAGTCTTTATATATTTGACAACTGGATGGATAAGAAATATGCCATTGTTTAAATTTACATTTCTTTAGAAGACACTGATCACCTTTCACTGTTTGTGTGGATATTGTATATTTCTTCATTGGACTATGTATGTATTTCCATTCCACATTAATCTAAGATTTTGTTGATTTTTAACAAATTTATAAAAGAAGTCTTTGACTAAATGTATATAAATTATTACATATGTAATGATCACATTAAATCTTAATGAAGTTTATAAATTAACTTTGTCTTTTAAATTTAATCGATGTATCACTGTTATTCCATTGCTCATCAATTTGCTCGAGCGGGCACTAGTAATGTCTATATTGTGAGACTTGTTACTGTTTTTGGCATATCAAATATGTCGCAGTAGCTTGCCAGGCTCTGTCGTTCGGGCTGGATACTCTTGGTAGTTTGCAGGGCTCTCCGAGAAGAGCGGAGGAATCGAACCCAGGTCAGCCACATGCAAGGCAAATGCCCTACCTGCTGCACTATCGCTCCAGCCCTGTTAAATTTAAATTTAATAGTTTCTATTATTCTGAAGTCCAGTTTATCATATTCTTATGTTATAAATGTAATGTTTTTAAATCTTTATTTCTCTAGTCTACATCTAGTCTTTCATAATTAACCTACCTCCACAGACTTCTGGCAATAACATAGAAATTAAACAAAACAAGACAAAAAAGAATGTGGGAGAACCTCTCTTATGTAATGCTCTGCTTTGGGACCTTTAAGTCATATTTGAGACAACTGAAACATAGGGACTATTCCAGGTGTGGAGAATATAAAGGAAATGGGACGCCCAGAATGGCTTCTTGATATAGCAATTTTCACACTTCCCAATGACTTTCTAATCCACAGTGACAAGAGCCTTTTACTTGAGCACAACTAGAAACGGAATCCCCTAGAATAGCTGCAAAAGAAAAATGTCAGATGAGAGCTAGCAACTGATTGTCAGCCCTCACTTATTTGGTCCTCCTCCTGGTCCATATCAGAATTTAGAACTCCATAAGTTTTGTTTAAAGAAAACATTTTAAAATTCCCAGACTGGATAGTGGTGTTGAATATCAACTCCCCCAAAAGCCATCAGGAAATCTACCTGACCAAGCAAAGCTAAGGGTATTCGACCCTCTGCTATGAAGGCAAACTCCACAGTGACAGAATCATATCATGTCCCAGGGTGGAGCTTGCAAAAGATTACTTGGAGGATTTTGTTGCTTGCATTTGTTACTTCATAAATTTGGTACCTGATGATATTGGTTTTTGCTAACTTTGTGTTATGGATACCACATTTGTGTGCTGGAGATAATACTTTAGTGGAGGGCTGTGAAAACTATATGAAATACTCTTGTGAGTGTGTGTGTCTGTGTTCATGTGTTTGAGAGAGATAGAGAGTATATAAAAAAATGCTATTATGCTACTTGCCTCACAGTACTTAAAGCCATATAAACACTGAAGGAAATTGGTAACTGTATTATTGTTTTGTTTGTGTGTGTGTGTGTGTGTGTGTGTGTGTGTGTGTGTGTGTATGCCGGGGGGCATAGCTGGTGGTGCTTGAATAGAAGTGACTCTGAACTCTACTCATTGGCCACTCCCAGAAGTCTGGTGCTCCCACGTGGTACCAGGGCCTGAACTCAGGTCTCCTGCATGAAAAAATCGAGCTGTCTCTCTGGTTGAGGACCTCATATGTGAACAGCGTTTTATTAATGCTTACAATAAATTTTATTATTGCATTGGAAATTCATTTTTAAAATCCAAATTAATTTTATAATTAATTTGGGTACACAGCAGGTAGGGCATTTGCCTTGCACAAAGCTGACCCAGGTTCAATTCCTCCACCCCTCTCGGAGAGCCCGGCAAGCTACCGAGCATATCCCGCCCGCATGGTAGGGCCTGCCAAGCTACCCGTGGCATATTCAATATGCCAAAAGCAGTAACAACAAGCCTCAGAGGCGTTACTGGTGCCCACTCAAGCAAATTGATGAACAATGGGACGACAGTGCTACTGTGCAGTGCTACTTTTAATGAAGAATTTTTACATATATAAATGCAGTAGTTGGGAATTTAGAATGGTTTCCTTTGCCCCTGTGGTATAGTAGAGGCTCAAGGGGTGCGGAGAGAGAACAGAAGCTGTTTCTGATTCTATCTCTGCACCATATGACACCCTCCGAATCATTGAGGAGAGACTTGGAGTTTCTGAGCACTGTCTGTGGGGTGTCTGTGGTGGCCTCTTGAGCACTGTCAGGGTGACTCTGCTGCTCTCAAGCATCACAGGGCATGAGCAGCGCTGCATCTTCAGGCCTCACCTTGTGCTAGCCAATTCAGTTGGCCCCATTTTGCTGGACTTGATTCCCATGTGCCTTGATGTTTGCTCAAGAGGTCCCTCACCAAAAAAAGAGGCGAGTGAAATACTTCAGCATCCTTTTTTCTCCTCAAACTATTTAACTAGGGTAGTCACACATCTACAGATAGGTAACTAGATCAGAGAGTTACCAAAGAATATAAAATCAAAAGTAATATTACATGAGTCACCGCCAAGATGTGATCCCGGGGGCCGCACGCATGTGCGGCCTCTCCGCAGCTGTACAAGCATGAATCCAGACCCAGCAAAACCTCTTTCGGTGTGAGCAACTCCTCGCAGAACGTCTCCAGCCTGAGAACTAAGCCTCGGCCCCGTGCCCGCCCAGGAGGGGAAAGGTATTTCTCTCTCTCGCCTCTTTCTCTCCGGGGTTGA
This sequence comes from Sorex araneus, assembly GCF_027595985.1. NCBI lineage: Eukaryota > Metazoa > Chordata > Mammalia > Eulipotyphla > Soricidae > Sorex > Sorex araneus. The sequence continues at coordinate 80,655,520 of NC_073305.1, forward strand.
AGGGCGCGGTGGCCGCCATATTAAGACGACCACAGATTGGGTTTTCAAGCCTGCAATTATCTAATATCTGGAAGAAATCTCCCTGGACTTGTTGTTAAAGTACAGAAATTCAAAACCGCGTGGCCGCTACTGCGGCCTTATTTGTCTTCACAGTAGGTCTGAATCTAGTGGGGTACTCCTAACAACAATAGTGAGGTTTGTGTTGAAATATTGAATGTAACCAAAGTAAACAGAATGTAAAATGAAACTTATCAGTTACAAGGTAGGGGTGTGGGGGGGCGGGATGGGAGGTGTACTGTGTGGGTGTTTTTTTTTTTTGGTGGTGGTGGTATATGGGCACTGGTGAAGGGATGGTTGTTTCAGCATTGTATAACTGAGACCTAAGCCCGAAAGCATTGTAATCTTCCACACGGTGATTTAATAAAATAAAATAAAAAAAAGTAATATTACATGAGTAAGAAAAATATAATGGCAAAAGTGACTCATCTACTTTTAGCTAAACATTTTATAGGGAATGGGTGAGTGGGCGGTTGGGGTGGGGGGGAGGAGTAATGAGCTCCTAAGAAAGCCTAGAGGAGGATCAGGAACCCTCCCTGGCAATTCTTGGGAATGAGGACAGAGGTTAATGACAACATGATGTGATACTGCAGAATGGAGGGCTTCACAGGACAGTTGCAGTGAACAGCTCTAAGACCTGCCTTAGGGCACTTATCACATATGGGCTCATCCAAAGTCAACACATTACCAAGATCTCTGGGAGGGAGACAGAGGGAAAGAGAGAGAGTGATCGCTTTTCCTGGGGAACGTTTTCCTGTTTAGCCCTGGCTTGCCTGACTTTTTGGAGCAAGCCAGTTCTGACTCCAAGACAAATATTTCCTTCGCTGTGTTTACCTGCAGTGTTCTGCTTTCTAATTCTTGGCTCTGCTTTCTGGATGGTGTCCACAGACAGGGGAAGTACACTCCACACTGCACTCCTCTGAAATTCAAATATTTGTTTGGGTTTGGTGGTGGCGGTGAAGGAGTGGGACTGGGGGCTCCCCAGGGTTACTGGCAGCCACCAAACCTGTACCTCATATGATCTGGAGTTCTTGGATGGCTAGAGATCTCTGGGACCCTACGAAATTCAAGGTATTGCTTTTAAGCACTTTGAGCTCAAAATTAGGCCCCCAGAGAGTTCCTAATTCACATACTATCCTCATATGCATGGATATTCTGATTTGACTTTCCCAGTGGATTTGGTGGGAGGAGGCAATTCTTTTTCTTGCATTGAGGTTTGCTTGTGTGATGGTTATTTTAGCCTCCCATTCCTATTTACTGAGCTGGGAGGACCCTAAGGGTCCTGGAATGTCTTGGCTTCTACTGCAAAGCTAAGAGGAGTCCTTGCCAAGAATACCCTCACAATTTTGGCTTTTAAACATTCTTCAAATTTGCTGCTGGACAGATGGTGTAATGGGTAGGTGTATGCCTCATTTATGGGAGACCTGGGTGGATCTCTGGCAATTCATATGGTCCAAGCCCACCAGGAGTGATCCTGAGGGGAGAGCTTGGAGTAAGCCCTGAGCACAACCAGGTGTGGCTGCAAAACCAAAACCAAAAAAAAAATTTAAATTCAATTTGATTAGCTCCACCCCAAGTAGATGTATATTTCTTTTTGATTTATTCATTTAAAAGGGTAGAGGGCTAAAGAGACAGTACAGGGAGTAAGGTGCTTGCCTTATATGTAGCCAACTTGGGTTTGATCCCTGGCCCCACATACAGTTCCCTGAGCACCACCAAGGGTGATCCCTGAGTGCAGAGTCAGGAGTAATCCCTGAGCAGCACTAGATGAGGCTTAAACAAACAAACAAACAAACAGCATCCCCCTCCCCAAATAAAAACAACCCCAAACTGAAAAATGTGGATGGTTGGACTTGGTTTATAGCACATTATAAAGTGCAAAGTCTTGTCATCAAAGGATTCTTTTCTTTTCTTTCTTTTTTCTGAGACTCAAGGCTGAACTTAAAAGGAGTGCACCTAAAGCACAGAGAGACTGCCAGGCACTGTAATGCCTCTTTGTCCAAAAAACAATTGGAGGAAACAGTTACTGCTGACTCAAAACTTGAGCCTAGTGGAGTTTTAAATCTATTATTTATGGGATTGTAATTCTCCTATTGGACTGCTAGTCGGATTGAAGCCTGTGTAGATGTGTTTGTTTCATGTGTTTCTCTTGCATAGCCAAGGCTCTTTGGAGAAGAACTGTGGGGCTCTAGACTCTTAATGGAAACTGACAATACATCACATGAGATGGAGCCTTGAAGGCTTAAAGCAGGATATGGATAAAATCCTCTGCCTGCAGCTCATTTCAGGATATTTCAGCACCTCTGCATCTGAGCTCATCACCTAGGTCTCTGCTATGCAACAACAACAACAACAACAACAAAACCATTCATCACTTTAATTCCGTTTGCTCACCTTGTAACTAGAATTCTAATTTTACGGTAGTAACCCCAAGGCATTAAAATCCTCTACCACCCTGAACTGGAGCGATAGTACAGCAGGTAGGGCATTTGCCTTGCATTCAGCCAACCCGGGTTTGATTCCTCCATCCCTCTTGGAGAGCCCGGCAAGCCCAGAGTATCCTACCTGCACAGCAGAACCTGGCAAGCTCCCCCCACATGGCATATTCAATATGCCAAAAACAGTAACAAGTCTCACAATGGAGACATTACTGGTGCCCGCTCGAGCAAATCGATGAACAATGGGACAACAGTGCTACAGTGCTAACCCCCTGGGAGTCATGGAAAGGACTAGAAAAAATAGCTCAAAACAACCCTGAGAAGGTGACTCAGATGAAAAAATAACTCAGGAAACAGGAAACAACTCTAAAAGGGTGGAATGAGCTTCTGGTGGAATTGCATCTAACTGAGGATCAACTTAGAGCCAGTTGTCATAAGAATTTCTCCCTTCATGGAAGGTAGTTAAGATATAGGAGGGGCCATTATGACAATACTAGTTATAAATTATCACTCTGGACAAGAACTGAGTGTTGAAATCAGGTCAAGGGATATACATGATAACTTTTCAGCATCTGTATCGCAAACCATAATGCCTAAAATGACAGAGAAAGAGAAAGAGAGAGATACTGGTGCTGGGAAATTATACTGGTGGAGGGATGGGTGTTGGAACATTGTATGACTGAAATGCAGTTGTGAACAATTTTGTAATGCTCTATCTCATGGTCATTCAGTTAAAAAAACAAAAAACAGAAAACCAAGAATATATCCCTTGCCCCACCTTCCAACTCTGTAAACCTAATTCAGGATGCATTCTGTTAAAATTTCACCAATTTTCTGCCTGAATCATTCTGTTCACATCCTGTGTTTACTTTGTTTAGATCACAATTCTTTCCCTTAGGCAAGGGAAGTAGAGTGTACCATCATGTTCTAGAATTGTACTCACATATAAAAATATGCTGATAATATCAGGTATAAAATCATTTAAAAAATTCTAGTAACTTTTAAGGTAAGAGGTGAAATCAATGGGCCCAGAGAGTTAGTATAGGACTCTGGTGTTTGTCTTGTATGTGGCCAACCCCACACTGCATGTGATTTTTCGATCCACCACCAGGAATGAACCCTAAACACAGAGCAGGAGCAAGCCAGGTGTAGCCCCAAAATCATGAAATAGGCAAAATTAATTTTAGATATTTTGGGGGGTCAGAGGTCTCCCAGATGGTGTTCCGGATGTCGGGGAGTCTCTCCCAGTGATTGAAACCCATCTGGAGTGGTAATTTAGGAAAGGACGCAAGGATACTTGTTGCAGTCCTGCTTAGATTCTGTGGTCCCAGGGATTATCTGGGCCACCCTGGTGGTACTAAGGGGACTCCAAGGCCCCCCCCCCCAATGGTATTTAGAGACTAGGGAAGGAACTGGAGTCTGCAACATGCAAAGCGTGAGTACTCTCTCTCCAAACCAATTTTTTTTTTTTTGCTGTTTTTTGTTGTTTGGGGATCACATCCAGTTTTGCTCAAGGTATACTCCTGACTTTGTACTCAGGTAACACTTCTGGTGGGTTTGGAGGACCTTAATGTTGTATCAGGGATTGAACCGGGCCTGGTCCCATGCAAGGAATGTGCCCTACCTGTTGCATTGCTCTCGGTCCTCCAGACTAAGTTTTCATGATATTTTAGTTTGTTTCAATATAAATCAAATATTTTTACTTCAATATATGGTTCTGGTCACGTTCCAAGGAAGCTAGTGGGTGGACATTGTAGCCCTGGAGTCAATCTCCTTGATGTGTAATTAATACTTTATTAAGTCCCAAGATAACTTTTTAGTCAGGTACTGGAACGTCTAATAAATTGTAGACAATTGCAAAAAACGTGTTTTGTACCTGGCCAATCCTTACAGAACCCTTAACTTACAGTGGTTAGGCAGATATTTAATTTGTTTATATGATGTATATGTGTCTATCTCTACTGCTCCATCTCCTACATTTTTAATACCTTCATAAAAAGGTAATACATAGTCCAAGGATCCAGATATGTAAAGATGATGGATCAGAGTACCTTATTACTATTCAATGACACTGGGAAGGGAGCTTCTAAGGTTGTCCCTGATTATGCCTACTTTCCCAAAATTTGTATCCTCATGTAGTCAACTCACACCTACCTTGAGTTATCTGGATTCCTAGTGCCCAGGGGTACCTTGGCACAAATCAGTAAGATGGCATAAAGGTGATGGATATCATTTCCATCATTGTTTTACAAGAGAATGTGCCCTCTGTCTTGATAAAAGTATGCATATTCTTTTGTCTTTCATGCTTTGCTGAAATAAGTGGACATATAGGAGCATCCTAAGTGGTAAGAATCAGATGCGGTTGGTAATAAACAGGCAACAAGTCATTGGGGATAAAGTTAAATTTAGGATATAATTCTAATAGTTTTTCCAATTTAACACTACTGATATTTGTGGTCAGGCAATTCTTTCTTGCTGGAACTTTGCTGTTTTGTGCTTTGTAAGGTGTTTAGTAGTACCCCTGAGTGACCCCCACCCATGCTGCAGCTGTAAAATTTTTGCAGCTGTAACAGCCCAAGGTATCTCCAAACATCCACTAGAGGCAAAATCTATTGAGAACCAACCACTTCTCATTCGTGAGGCAGAGAAAGATGCAGAGTGAATTAAATAAAGAGGAAAAGAGGACATAGGAAGGAGAGACAGTGTGCAGGAAATAGAAAAAAAATTATCTTTAAGGATAAAAGAAGATTTGAATTAATAAAACAAGAACATGAGGCAATAAAATAGAAAAATCCAGGATTGGAAAATACTCTTAGTAAGTGATTATTTATTGATAAAGAGGAAAATTAAATAGAAGCTTTGGAAGAGAAAGTTGAAAAAATTTCCCAGAAAACCTAATGATGAAGGGAGAGAATATTGTAGAGAAAGACTTAAAAATAAAAAGAGTTAAAGGATAATTTCATATGAGGTGAGATCCAAATGATAGATATCCCAAAACAGAGAGCAGGAAGTTAGAGAATGGGAATGCTTAAAACAATTAGTTCAAGAAAAATGTCCACAAATTAAAACTGTGTCCAGCTTTAGAGGATCCAGAACCCAGCACGTGAAATTTCACAATAGATGAACAAAATAGCAATACAAGTTTCCAGGCAGAAAGTGCAGGTTTCATAATGAATTAAGAATCGGACAGGGGCCAGAGCAATAGTACAGTAGGGAGGTCATTTGCCTTGCACGCAGCTGACTCAGGCTCAATCCCTAGCATCCCATATGATCCCCTGAGCACTGCCAGGAGTGATTCCTGAGTGCAGAATCAGAAGTAGCACCTGAGAATTGTCAGGTGTGACCCCAAAATCCCCCCCAAAATAATCAGGGACAGGGTAGATGGCTTAAAAGTCTGTAGCACGTGCTCTTCTGCACGTGGGAACATAGGGTTTAATCCTGGCACCATATGGTCCCTAGAGCACTATTATGCTCTGAACACTGTCAGTTATGACCCCAGCCCCAAAGAACCCCCATCAAAAAATAATGATGAAGTTGAATGACTTGGAACTTCCAGAAGCTAGAAAGCAATGAAATGAATCCCTCAGAATCCTGAAGGAACTCCAAGAGATAAATCTCATCCAAGTATAAAAGTGTATTTTCAGACATGTAAGATCTTGAAGTATACCTTTAACATTTCGTTTACCAGGGAATCTACAGGAAAATACACTATGTGAAAATTCAAGAAAAAACTTTTTTCTCAGATATGTTTTCAGAGATTCTGATGGGCCCCCAAAAGCCATTAGGAGTACTCACTATTAACTCCTTTATTTAGCAAACAAATCTTGAGGGTTGAGCAGAGGGCAAGTTTGTAACTGTGACCAGTGTATAATAGTGGAACTGACTCAATGAACCTCATTCTTCTGCTGAAAGGCACTCCTTTCCTATTTTACCCACTCTAAATTTACTTACTGACCCAGGGCACAGGATTCCTGTTAGGCTCTTCTCAGTGAAGTTTCCCCTACTCACAGTAATCTCTACTTGTATGAGTTTTCTGATATTGCTTTACTAGACATAGTTTTTTTGATAATCTGCATTGCAGATGGTATGCCTGGCACCATGCATGCCAACAACTCTACATAAAGACACTCTAACTCCCAGATAAAGACCAGGAAATTGGGGCTGGAGCATTATGACAGCAAGAAGCACATTTGCCTTGCACATGGCCAAACTAGGTTTGATTCCTGGCATCCCATATTGTCACCTAAGCACTGTCAGGAATGATTCCTATGTGTAGAGCCAGGAATAGCCCCTTAGCATCACTGGGTGTTACTGGGTGCAAAGCCAGGAGTAGCCCCTTAGCATCGCTGGGTGTAAAAACAACAACAACAAAACCAGGACAAAGATATTAAAGTTCAATACATTTGAACTAGCAGAATTGGCTGTTTCTATATCTCTGATGTGATCCTGGAGTGACATTAATTCTGGAAGTCACACTGAACCTTATTCAGAGGTATTCTTTTTATTTATTTATTTTTATTAATTTATTATTTTAGTTTTAAATTTTTCAATGAATCGCTGTGAGGTACAGTTACAGACTTACAAACTTTCGTGCTTACGTTTCAGTTATACAATGATCTAGTACCAATCCCTCCACCAGTGCCCATTCTCCACCACCAATGATCCTAGAATCCCTCCCACCACCCACCCACTCCTGCCTTTGTGGCAGGACATGCCCTTTTGCTTTCTCTCTCCTTTGGGGTGTTGTGGTTTGAAATATAGGTATTGAATGGCCATCACATTTGGTCTATAGTCTACTTACAGCTCGCATCTCTCATTCCAAGCAGGCCCTCTAAGCCTCTTTTACTTGGTGGTCCCTTCTCTATCTGAGCTGCCTTTTCCCCCAGCATGTGAGGCCAGCTTTCAAGTCAATCCTCCTGGTACTCATCTCTACTGTTCTTGGGTGTAAGTCTCCCATTCTGTTAAAAGTCAAATTAAAATGGATTAAAGACCTCAACATCGGACCAGAATCCATAAGGTTCATAGAAGACAAGGTCGGCAAAACACTCCAGGACATTGAAGCTAAAGGTATCTTCAAAGATGACACTCCACTGACCAAGCAAGTGGAAAGAGAAATAAACAAATGGGACTATGTTAAACTAAAAAGCTTCTGCACCTCAAAAGATACAGTGACCAAAATACAAATTGGACAATCTATAGAATTGGAAAGGATATTCACCCAATACCCATCTGATAAGTGGTTGATATCAAGGATATACAAGAACTGGTTGAACTCTATAAGAAGAAAACATCCAACTCCATGAGAAAATGGGGCGATGAAGTGAACAGAAATTTTCTCAAAGAAGAAACCCGAATGGCCAAAAGGCACATGAAAAAATGCTCTTCATCACTAATAATCAGGGAGGTGCAGATCAAAACAACAATGAGATATCTTCTCACACCACAGAGAATGGCATACATCCAAAAGAACAAAAACAACCGGTGTTGGCGAGGATGTGGGGAGAAAGGGACCCTCCTTCACTGCTGGTGGAAATGCCAACTGGTTCAGTCCTTTTGGAAAGCAATATGGAGGACTCCCAGAAAATTAGAAATTGATCTCCCATTTGACCCAGCAATACCACTCTGGGAATAGATTCCAGAGATGCAAAAAAGTATAGTAGAAATGGCATCTGCACTTGTATGTTCATTGTAGCACTGTTTACAATGACCAGAATCTGGAAAAAACCCGAGTGCCCGGGAACAGATGACTGGTTAAAGAAGCTTTGGTATATCTACACAATGGAATACTATGCAGCTGTTAGAAAGGATGAAGTCATGAAATTTGCATATAAGTGTATCAACTTGGAAAGTATCATGTTAAGTGAAATGATTCAGAAAGAGAGGGTAAGACATAAAAAGATTGCACTCATTTGTGAAATATATTCAGAGGTATTCTTAACTGGAGACTATTGGCAGAGCTTAATCTAAGTTTAGGATATAGAAGCAATATTTGCTATTGTATTTCAACAGGCCAAAACGTGGAAAAAGATGGACTTTCTTCTCTGTGGGTAAGTACAGAGAAGAAAACTTTGTTAAAACTAATAATTACTGGAAGAAGAAAATGATATACTGTATTGGGAATTGTAACACACAGACACCTTTAAAAGTATGTGCTCTCTTAAGGGTATGATTTAGTCCTTGATCTTAACAGCCATTTAAACTTAAAATTATATAGGAGTGATGAGACAAAGGAAATTGTTAGATGCAGTTGCTGGTATACTGGTCAGGGGTGGGTGGGAGACCCTCCATTTCTAACCAACTCTCAGGGCACTTGAGTCTGGCATAACTTCAGAGTTTTAGTTACCTCACACGTGAAATGGGGATATGATCACCTTCTCACAGGATCACGAAGTAAGTATAAAGAAGAGAGAATTTGATAGAATTTGGACAATTTAAAGAATATATGCCACAATTTGAGCATTCAGTAAATGCTATGATATATGGACAAAGGGAGTAATGCACACACCGACACAGGGTTGTAGGGAAGTATGAATATCAAGTGTTTCTCAAAGAGGCTTGGCTGTAAAGAATATTGATTATGGCCTCCCTAGCATGCAGTTACTAATGTGTTTTCTCTAACTATCCTTCCTCATTCTATAAGAATGTCCTGATATCCTTCCCTCTCAGTAGATGGGCAAACTAAATTAAGATAGTAGCAGGAGACCCAAATTTTCCTAAGCAACCAAACCAGGATTTAGAACCAGGTATGTGTCACCAAAATTTGTGAATTTAGTGCCAATAACACTTCTTTTCTTTTTGTTTAAAAATTAAATCACCGTGATGGGGCTGGAGTGATAGCACAGCAGGTAGGGCATTTGCCTTGCACGTGGCCGACCCGGGTTCAAATCCCAGCATCCCATATGGTCCCCTGAGCACCACCAGGGGTGATTCCTGAGTGCATGAGCCAGGAGTGACCCCTGTGCATTGCTGGGTGTGACCCAAAAAGCAAAAAAAAAATTAAAAAATAAAATAAAAATTGAATCACCGTGAGCTACACTTACAAAGCTTTCCATGTTTGAGTTTCAGTCGTATAATGATTAAATACTCATCCATAACCAGTGCACATTTTCCACCACCAATGTCTGCAGTAACCCTCCCCCACTCTGCCCCATTTGACCCCTCCCCCTACCTCTATGGCAGACAATTTCCCTCTTAATTTATCTCTACTTATGGATGGGCATTAATACCAATAATATTTACTCCTATTTTTAGTCCTCACTTGTTAAATCCACATGGCAATAGTGGATTTTATAACAATTTTACTGGAGAGGAAATGGAATTTTAGGGACAAGATTTACTTGTCTGACATGTAATTTGAATAACACCACTCTGTCCCTTTTTCAATACAAGGTTGACTGGAAAGTGGAGGCACATTTTGAGGTGAACAAAGGGTGGCACAAGGCCAAATTTTGGGTCCTGCCCTCCTTACCACAGACCTCGCTGTGTTTTTCACATAAGATCCCAGAAAATAACAAGTCCACTATCCTCTCAAGAAGTTCTCCTCTTTCTCTCAGTGAGACTTTGTGCCAAGTTATCAGCACTTCTACTACATCCACCCTGACCTTAGCAAACTACACAGAGGAAGCAGGGATGGGAAATTTGCTGTGTTGTTTATGGAAAAATTCTCAGTCCTTTGTATAACCAATTCATAGTAAGAATGCAAGGCTTAGGGGATAGATGGAAGAACTTCCAGAGTATGACGTAATAGAGGTTATTTGGGATAAAGTAGAAGGTGACTTTATTAGAGCTTATAGGTAAGGCTTTAAAGAGAGGGTACTGAGGTCCCCAAAACACATAGCAGAAATGCTATCTGCACTTCAATGTTCACTACAGCATTGTTCAAAATAGCCACAATCTGAAAATAACCTAAGAGCCCAAGAACATACAACTGGTTAAAGAAACTGTGGTACATCTACACAATGGAAAACTATGAAGCTGTTAGGAAAAATGAAGTTATGAAGTTTGCTTATAAATGGATGGACATGAAGAATATCATGCTGAGTGAAATGAATCAGAAGGAGGGGGACAAACATAGAATGATTGGACTGATTTGTGGGATATAAAAGAAAACATTATATGAGATCAATACTTAAGGATAGTAGAAACAAGGGCCAGGAGGACCTGGTCTATGGTTGGAAACCTATTCCAAATGCTGGGAAAGAAGGCAGCTGGGAATCAGAAGAGACCACCATGACAAAGATAGTTAAAACTTATCACTGGATAAGAGCTGTGTTCTGAAAACAGGAAAAGGAACAAACATGATAACCTCTCAGTACCTGTATTGCAAACCATAATGCCCCAAAAGGAAAGAGAGAAAGAGGAGAGAGAGAGAGAGAGAGAGAGAGAGAGAGAGAGAGAGAGAGAGAGAGAGAGAGAGAGAAAGTAGAAAAGTTCCTGGACAACTGGGGGGAGTGGCAGAAGGGAAACTGGGGACAATGGTGGTGAGAAATGAACACTGTTAGAATGTACAGTGTTAGAACACTGTATGACTGAAACCTGACCACGGTCAGCTTGTAACTCTGTATCTCACCGTGACTCAATAAAAATTAAAAATAAAAAATTATAGACATGCATATAAAATGTTTATTGGGAACTGTTAGTGCCCACACGTTTTGATGAATACAGTAGGCAAAAGAATTGAGCTGAGGTTCAGGGGACTTCTTTGATCCTGAAGGTATCTCTGAAGCTGGAGGGCCTTGAGAGTTGTATGGGGAAGTCTTTGCCCTCTATGGTGACAGGGTGCTGCTGGCCGTTCCTGGGGTAGGGGTGTGACTTGGGTGGGGACTCTTAAGCTGAGTGCAATATCTAGCTGCTCAGTGGAAGATCATCATCTGCCAGCATCCTAGCTTCTGAGAATCTGATTGCTTCCATGCTGAAGAGACTAATAGGACTAATCAATAGCACAGTCTTCAGTGCATTACAGGGATCATATATATATATATATATACATATATATGTTCATAGTATGTATACGTAATTTGTATATTTTATTCAATATAATATATAGTATATATAATACAATATATACATATATCTCATATACATGAGACCTCAAAGAGAAATCCAAGGTTTGTTTGAGGAACAACAATGATGTCACACTATTACAACTATTCAAAGAGGTGCCACCAGTCTGGCCCAACCCTAAATGTTTTCAAATTTAAATACTGAGTAAGAATAGAAAATAATGTGAAAGAGCATGGATCTTCTAGCACAAAGTAATCCAACCATTTCAGCCTATTCTGGAGTTTCTAATTTATACTAAATGCTCTTGGGCACACACACACACACACACACACACACACACACACACACACACACACATACCCTAGAGTATGGCTTCCTTTTAGATACATAAAAAGCTCCTGAATCAACCCCAGTAACATTTCTCAGGATTATCTTGGAAAGGAGCAGATGAATGATTTTGACAGGAAACTTTTTGCTTGAAATTTTCTCTTTCTCAGATTGCATCAGTGTAAGAGGAAAGTCTGCCAAGTGTTCAGTGACGCTCGGTACCAGTGGCTTCTGGCAGGGACACTCTGTACCATCAGCTAAATGAGTATTTCCCTGAATCACTGACTTATCATTTTTTATCACCTGCTCTGTTCCCCCCTTTCTTGCACCAAGGGCTTCTAAATGACTTGAAAAGTAATAGGAAGGGGGAGTAAAGAACTTCTCTATAACCATGGAAACACGGCACAGTGACGTGGGTTGCTAGAATTCATTTGGGAGATGAGATGAGATAATGAGAGCTGGGCCATTCAAATCTCCTTTCAAGCCTGAAATGCACAGGAGGGGTCAAGCCCCCTACCTTGGTATCTGGGCACTTAGTGATCTGACTTTGTCTTAGAGAACTTCTATTAGAGGAGGGGGTGTAAGAAATGAATGATGTATAAGAATTCTCTTGCTGAAAACTCTTCTCGTTGTCCTTAAAATGAATCGCCACCTTCTTAGCTGGGTCTAAAAGACTTCACGCTGTCTAGGCTCTCTGTCCGGCTTTCCCTGCCTCATCTACAGTCCCACTGGTCTTCACTCTCTGCCTTAGCTTTCTTTTAAAAAAAGAATTTTTTTTCTAATTGAATCACTGTGAGATACACAGTTAGGAAACTATGCATGATCATATTTCAGTCATATAGTGATCCAATACCCATCCCTCCACCAGTGTTTACTTTTCCCAACACCAATGTCTCTTGTATCTCTGTTGTCACCCTTTTCCCTCCCTCCATGCCCCCCACACACACCAGTCTGTCTCTGTGGCAGGCACTTTTCTTCTCCCTGCCTCCCCCCCGCCCTTCTTTCTGTCTCTGTCTCTTTCTCTGTCTCTGTCTCTGTCATCTCTGTCTCCTTTTGGGCATTATGATTTGCAGTACAGAGACTGATAGGCAATCATGTTTGGTCCTTTACCTTCTTTCAGCACATGATTCTTATCCAAAGTGATCATTTCCAAGTATCACTGCCATAGCAGTCCCTTCTCTGTCCCAATTGCCTTTTTCAGCAGCACTTGAGGCAGACTTCAAACCGTGGGCCAACCCTCCTGGCCCTTATTTTTACTGTCCTTTGGTATTAGTCTCATACTACATCTTCTTTTTTTTTTATATCCCACAAATGAATGCAATTGTTCTTGTCTGCCTCTTTTCTTCTGATTCATTTTACTCAGGATAATATTCTCCATGTCCATCCATTTATAAGTGAATGTCATGACTTCATTTTTTTCCTAACAACTGTGTAGTATTCCATTGTGTAGACATACCAACATTTCTTTAACCAGTTGTCTGTTCTCGGGCACTTGGGTTGTTTCCAGATTGTGGCTATTGGGAATAATGTTGCAATGAACATGGAAGTGCAGATGGCTTTTCTGCTGCCTTAGCTTTCTTGATGACCACAGGAGCTTACCTCATGATGAGAAAGACTTTTCAAATCCTAGGCTTTATTCCCTAGACCTAAGAGAACTCTTCTAGAATCTGGAAACATTTCCTTTGGTTCAGATTCACCGCCACCTCCTTAGCAGGACCTTTCTTGAGCATAATCCTCCACGTTTATCTTCTCTTCTGGTACTGGGTTCTTGTTTTTTTTCTCTAGACCAACCAGAATTTGGAATGATGAGCTTGCTCATTTGTTTATGTGCTGTCTCTTTCCCACTCTAGACCATTATCTTTGAAATGGCAGGACAATATTCTCTATGTTCACTGGAAATCATAGCAGGTACACAATAGGTCCTTTATATGTGTCATCTAAATAAACAAGTGTCACACCCAGTACATATATTCTTTATCTTTTTTTTAAATTGAATAACCATGAGATACAGTTACAAAGCTTTCATGTTTGAGTTTCAGTCATACAGTGATTGAACACCCATCCCTCCACCAGTGAGTGCACATCTTCCATCACCAATGTCCCTAGTATTTGCCCCATCCCAACCCTCTCCCTGCCTCTATGGCAGACAATTTCCCCCATACTCTCTCTCTACTTTTGATGTCCTATATCTTTGATGAAATTCTTACTTGGAGGGGCTGGAGTGATAGCACAGCGGGTACTTTTGCCTTGCATGCGGCCAAATTGGATTCGATTCCCAGCATCCCAGATGGTCCCCTGAGCACTACCAGGAGTAATTCCTGAGTCCAGAGCCAGGAGTAACTCCTGTGCATTGCCGGGTGTGGCCCAAAAAGAAAAAAATTCTTATTTGGAGATTTTAAACAAAGGACTAAGATATTTTAAATCCTCTTGGAAACTAATGGCTCCTGCCTCCTATTCTCATAGTGCTTGGGTTATTGTTGTTTTCATTTTTTGTTCTGAAGGTGGGGTGGGCTGTGCATTTTTGTTTCCATTTTTGGGCCACTCGTTGGTGATGCTCATGGTTTACTTCTGGCTCTGCATTCAGCTATCATTCCTGGCCAGGCTTTAGTTCTGACCACTGTACTCTTTCTTCAGCCCCATAGTGTGTTAAAAAAATTGTTTTAATTGAATCATAGCGAGATACACAATTCCAAGGTTATTCATGATTGGGTTTCAGTTCTCTAATGTTCCAACATCCAGCCCTTCGCCAGTGTATATTTTCCCGCACCAATGTCCCATCACCACCACCCCCAGCTTGCCTTCATAGTAGACACTTTTCCTCTCTCTCTCTCTCTCTCTCTCTCTCTCTCTCTCTCTCTCTCTCTTTCCCTTTCTCCCTCTTTCTCTCTTTCTACTTTTGGACATTATGGTTTGCAATACAGATACTGGAAGATTATCATGTATATCCCTTTACCTACTTTCAATACTCAATTCTTGTCCAGAGTGATCATTTCTAACTATACTGGTCCTTTCTCCATCCTAACTGCAGTGCATTTATTTTGATCAGGCATAATTTACATCCAGTCTTTTGCACATATTTTAAGAAAGTATGCACATCTGCATACTTTCTGCATGGTTCTAAAGGGAGATGTTGAATGTTTAAAGCCACTCCAGAATCCCAGTATTCTCTCTTAGTCAATATTCTTCAAAATGAAACCACGGTGGCAGTTTCTATGCCTATACACTAGTTTTGATGACTAACCCCATAGAGTTATATGTCATATATTCTTCCACAAAATTTTCTGCTCAAAAGCATAATTTTGAGATCCATGCAGGGTTTAGTAAATTTTTATTGCTTTATTATATTTCTTTTGCATAGCTATATCACAGTTTACCCATTCTATATTTGAAATACATTAGGATTGCATCGAGTTCATAGTTATTATGAGCAATGTTGCTGGGGATATTCATGTTCAAATTCTTCACCCAGTGTGAAGACTCTTCTGGGTAGCCATCTTGGAATGGAGTTGCTCAGGCCAGCATATATTTGGCTCCTGTAATTCTTCCAAGGGCTGGAGTGATAGCACAGCGGGTAGGGCATTTGCCTTGCATGCGGCTGACCTGGGTTCAATTCCTCTGTCCCTCTCGAGAGCCCGGCAAGCTACCGAGAGTATCCCGCCCGCACGGCAGAGCCTGGCAAGCTACCCGTGGTGTATTCGATATGCCAAAAACAGTAACAAGTCTCACAATGGAGATGGTACTAGTGTCCGCTTGAGCAAATGGATGAGCAACGGGATGACAGTGATACTGTGACAATTGTTCTAAAGAGTGCTGCAATATGGCAGTTGGAGTCTATACTCCTGCTCCATCCCTTATGCTTCCACTTGCTCACTGGTGCTTTCTCCCTGCCCCTACCCAAAACTTAATTCTACCTATCCTGATAGGTTATGAGTCTAACTCTGAGGCTTACTGGCCTTTCTCTGGGAACTGGTGCAGAGCATCTTTCTAAGGTTTGTGGGCCATGCAGCCATTTCATACAAGTGTGCATGTGAATGGCTTATATGTATAAAATTCCCATATTATGATCATTAAAAAAAGAGTTTGTATTTTCATTATTTATTTACAAGCATCCTTTTAATATTTAATGTTATTTAATCATGATATTAATTCCAAATATCTTCTTCCAGTGGAAGATTTTTCTATTCTTTCATGGGTATAACTCTATGACTAGCTCTTACTTTAAAATATTAATTTTCATCATTTTTATCATTATTGTTTGGGGTGTATCTTGAGGTACCAGGGACCAGAACCATACCTGGTGGTACTCTGAAGGTCAACACTGCCAGGGACAGAAATCTGGGTTTCATACCTGCAAGGCATAAGCTCTACTTAAAGGTACCACACCCAAAAACCCAATAGCTTTTTTTTTTTTTTTTTGGGTTACACCCAGCAATGCTCAGGGCTGACTCCTGGCTCTGCACTCAGGAATCACTCCTGGCGGTGCTCGGTGGTGCCATATGGGATGCTGGGAATTGAACCCGGGTCAGCCGCGTGCAAGGCAAACGACCTACCCACTGTGCTATCACTCCAGCCCCAAACCCAACAGCTCTTAATCTTATTGAAGTCTAATATATCAATCTTTTATTCTATGGTAGTAAATTTTATTTTCTAAGGAATTTTTAACTGTCTCAGGTCTCTCCTGGTGTTTTAAACTAAAGGGTAGAGTCAGGCGAGATGACTAAAAACAAACAAACAAAAACAAAACAAAAACCTATACTCTAGAAATGTATACTTGAAATGAAATGAAACTAGAACTAAGAGAATCAAAACATGGTTGTAAAATTTTGGCACTGGGAGTTCCTCCGGTGCCTTACCAAAGCCCCATCCCTCCAGGCCTTATTTAATTTCTGCTTTCTTCAAGACTTGGCTGTCAGTGGACATTCTAAGGAAGAGCCCAAATCGGTTAATACCAGCTTCTGGTCATTTCTTAGAAACACCACAGGCTGAATAGCCTTCTTCCACAATGCCCCCACCGAAAAATTTAATTCAGGTAGACCACACAGAAATTACACCACACAGAGGATTCATTCACCAGATATATTTGAAGTCTAAGCTCTTTGAGCTATACACGTGCACAAATGATTCAGTTGGTGGAAATCTCCCCCTTCCCCTCCATTTTAAAACTTTTCAAACTTAAAATAGTGCTAAAGAGGTTTGCATAATGTGCGTCATGGAAATGCTGAGGCAATTCTGACTTTCACAGTGCTAGGAGGTTCCACAGAAACAACTCGGAATCCTATGCGTTTCTTCTTTCCTGAGAAAAGCTCCTGGACCTTTCCCCAAACCCCACCTAATGGAAGAATGACCTGATCTCAGAGAGAATATCACTGACACTTTGTGATAATTTTTTTCCAAGGCTGATCATTTACATTATACATCCCACTTATTATTATTTTTTAATTTTACAACTACACACACGATGATTTCAACTTTAACTTAATTTGTTTGGAAATATCAGAAAACATTTAACAATCATTTTCTTTTCTGCTTACTGAGATTTCTTTAGAGCCCGCCTGAAAATCCTGGGTAGGTTAAAAGGTCAAGATTCACTATAATCAGCACAAAATGGCTGCAGGCCGCTGTTCTGTCTCTCAATATTGAGGACAATATTACTTCCACTAGGGGGCAGAATTTCTCCATATAAAATCTAGTCTTTTATTTGTCAAGAAAAATTCAAAAACTTCCACAGCAAAGGAAAGCCAAAGCATTTGCTTATTATACACTCCTCAGATTTTATTTTTACAAGGAGCCTTCATGTTTTTAAAAACGGAAACTTAGGATTTTTACAAGCAATGCGGTCCTCAGTTTCACCTGTACTGTGTCCAGTACTATATTGCTATATTCACAGTAGAACGGACTTTAATTTCTGAGTGATCAGTCTATGTTTTATGTTTCTGATAAAACTAACATACACCTTAGTCAAAAACCACAACAATCCTCCCATAAAGTTGGCTATGTTATTTTTCCTGTGTTATTCTGAGGCTTGGGTAAAGAAAGTATTTCCCCATTCCATCATAATTGGCAATTGCATCTAAAGTAATTTTTTTTTAATGTTCAGGAGTAGATGAGGCCTGGCACTATAGCAGAAGGTAATGGTTCTATAGGTGTATCTTCTGTAATGCACTTTGGGCTAGAGAAATAGAAAAATCACATGTAATGGAAACAAATATGTTTTTGAGCAATATAGGCATTGCATGAGTAGGCTGGCAGATATTTTTCATACTTTCCCTTTTAGTATGCTCAATAGCTGCTATTTCTGGAGATTTAACTTCATCCAAATTGTCTACAACTGACACTTGCATCTTTACTTTATTTAAAAACAAGTGGTCTTGATAGTAAAGATATTGGCTAATCATTTATATATTGGCATGAGAAGTTTTGTGCCCTTTCAAAATTCAGCATTATCCATAAGAGAGTATAATATTATCACTTTATGTATTAATATATGAATGCATTCATAAGCAATGCACATATTATGCTTTTAAGCAGTTAACAGCTGAACAATCATTAAATAAAAAACATCCAGATTTTAAAAGCACAGCTGAAACATTTGTACAAATATACAAAGAGAAAAAAACAATCGTTCAGACACCATGAAACTTTTGTAATAAATAGGTTCGTCTGAAGTCGCTCTCTGTCACCCTGGACAAGCCTCCCCAACGAGGCTGGGAAAGTTCTAGATGGAAATGATGTTCAAAATCTACTAAGGAATATCTTTGGGGCCAAGCTCAGTTTTGCCTCCAGGAATTTTACCAGAACTATGAAGTATTGACTCAAAATAGTGAATAAACCCAGACTTCTTCAGCTGGGTGATACTGATAATTTTCCTACACTAGATAGGACATGGCTGGATGCTGACAATCTGTGAGTTATAGTACATCCTCAAATTATGAAAATAAATGCTGGTGATCATGCATATCCTGGGACTGTCGGGATGCAGAGGACTGGGTGAGACCAGACAGGGGTATCTCATGCAGTCAAAGTCGTTTACTTATGCTCCTACTGAAGTGGCCAGGAAAAAACAGCGCACAATCAGGACTGGGACTTGAAACAGCTCACAGGCAACACAGGTGCTATTTGTTACTGATGTCTCTGGCTTGGATCAACATGAGAGAATGAAGATATAGGCGGTACTGACTGCTTAATAAGAAAATACTACTTTGTTTTCTAGAACTTTCTAAATAATGGATTATACTGGATGGGTATGATATGATCAGGAAACATATCACCTTTTCCTAGCCCTTTTGTCCGAGAGGCTTGATTACAAGGAAGGAATCTCAAACAACCAAACACCCAGGGATTTAAAGGCATTTTTTTTTCTGACAAACAACAGGAGGGGGAAATAAAAGCATGATAAAGAGGAGACGGATATGCCCGAGGCGGAGTGGTGAGCTCAGTTGGACACAGAGGGTGGCAGGCCGGGACGCCGGGTTTGGATGATTTTTGGCTTTGGGGAAGTCTTTGGATCCTCTTCTTCCTCTATGTCACTGTCACACACATGCACGACAACACTTGGGGTGGACTCAGTCCCTGCATGGAGCTCATACTTCTCTCCTGAAAAATAAAGAAGAAAAAGGGGAAGAGGGAGTCAGAGGAGGAGGAACTTCTGAAGAGCTTTATTCTTCGAGATTTGCCAACTGAGAACACGCCAACTGACATGATGACAGTGTCTTGGGAAAGCTGCGATATCTCACTCAAGGATAAAGATGGATACTGGAAAACCGGACAAGACTGATCTCTCATCGTATCTCAGTTCTTATAAACTCAACACCCCTGAAGAAACCAACTTACCTCCCTCAGTTCTCAGCATTCAAAGTCCTGCTCTCCAGAGGTGAAGACGGAACAGATCTTGCAGTTGTCACTTTTATCTCCACTTCCCAGAAGTGCTGTCTATTACTGAGCAACCTTGGACCAATCAGGGTACTTTACCTTTTGAATAAGGCAGTCTCTAAGTTCTCTCCCAGCTGGACTGTTCTAAGATCTGACCCCAGGGGAATAAAGTGGGCTCGAGAAGTACCTGGGATTTGCAGTGGTTCCTGAGTTAGATGACTATTAAGGTTCTTCCTACCCTCCCCAGGCCCAAGAGTCTATTGTTCTTGGATAGTTCCTCACACTGTCAAATCACTGTTTGTCAACTGGCTTTCTAGCTGACTTAGTTTCACTTCAGGAAACACTTGCTGAGCATCTCCCAGGATGTGGTTAATCGTTGGGCATAAAGACTACAAAGCACCATAAAGATAATGGTTCCTTTCACAAGAACCTGATGGTGATACAATGTCACAAGAAGCAGCATGTTATATCACGGTGAGTCACTGTTGACATTCTAATAGTGTACTCCTTTCCTTCTTCATCATCAACAAGAAAACATAAACACTATGAGTTCCAATATTCTCCTGCTCAGTGGCTCTGCAGGTCTCATTAGACCAAATCCTAACTTCTTAGACTATGAAAGAAAACTCTGAACCAATTCTCACCAATATTTTACAACATTATTTCCATCCATTCACTATTTGTTCTGGTCAAACTGGTTTTATCTGTTGCCCCTAATTACAAGAGCCACACTTTTATATTAACCAGAATAGGTACCTTTATTTTAGTCTCATTTTTCCTGACAATCCCCTAAATTCTTCCCTCCTTAAAGGATCAGAGTCGGACACTAAGCCCAGATGTGTTTCAATCATCCTCTGTCCATGGTGGAAGGAGCCTAGATGCTTGGCTGGATGGAAAGAGCAAATACTGTCAGTTCTAGAGCAAAAAGGACTGTTAAGCATTAGTGGTGAAAACATAAGCTTGCCAGGTACAATGGATGCTGATATTAGGGAATGAGGAGATCTGATAATGCAAAAGGCAATAAAGCTTGTCTAGGTGATGGGACAAGGACGTAAATATTCAGTGTCAGCTATTGTTAGAAGTTGAATTGTTTCTGCCATAAAAGGTATTAAAGTCCCAATCACCATTACCCTTATTTAGAAATGGATTTATGCAGAGGATTAGTTTAAAATCATGTCATGAAGATAAGTTTTAGTCAAAATGACTGGCATTCTTGTAAGAATGGGAAACCAGGACATAGAGATGAGACCACATGCAGATTGAAATTATTCTACTATCATCTAAGAAACTATAGGAAACTCAGGTAGTGGGCTGGAACAGATCCTTCAACAGCACCTTCCAAAGGAGTATGGCTGTGTGCAAACTTGGATCTTGGTGTTTTAGCAGAAATGAGGCAATAGATTTTTGGATAATTATATTTTGATATGGCAAATGACTATAGTCATACCCTGCATGAATGTTACCCTTCTATTAAGGGTCAGAGAGATCTTTCTGTGACCTTCTTCAACATGCTTATTAATTTTTTTTAACTTAATCACTGTGAGATAGACCCTTACAAAGCTGTTCATTATTAGATTTCAGTCATACAGTGTTCCAACCCATCCCTCCACCAGTGTACATTTTTCAGCACCAATGTCCCCAGTTTCCCTCCTATTACCCCCTATCCCCCCGGCTTACCTCTATAACAGGCACTTTTTCTCTCTTTCTCTCCCTCTCCCTCCCTGCCCCCTCTTTCTTTTTGGCATTGTGGTTTGCAATATAGATACTGAAACGTTATTAGGAATATCCCTTTACCTACTTTAACACTCGGTTCTTCTCCAATGTGATCATTTTCAGCTATTATCGTCATACTGTTCTCTTCTATATATTTCTTATCCTCCGCCCCACACATACTTATGGTTGATTCCAACCATTGATCATTCCTCCTCCTAGCCCCTGTTATACTTGGCCATGGATATTAGTCTTCTAATATATATATATATATATATACACACACACACATAAGTATTTATGTATGCTTTATATACCACAAATTAATGCAGCCACTCTATATCTGTCCCTCTTCCTCTGACTCATTTCACTCAGAATGATGCTCTCCATGTCCATCCATTTATTGAGAAATTTCATGACTTTATTTTTCCTAACAGCTGCACAGTATTCCATTGTGTAGATGTGCCTTAGTTTCTTTACTCATTCGTCTGTACTTGGGCACTCAGGTTGTTTCCAGATTTTGGCTATTGTGAAAACATGCTGATGTTTCATTTGGATAAAAGCAATGCATACTTCACACAAATAGAGCACCTCAATGCCAGCATTTCCCTGGTTCACGAAGACTCTAGTGTTGAGAGTCTGGAATTGACAGAGTTGTAGGTAGAGATGATGGTGTCAACAAGGGCTAATGTCTGACATAAGCAAATGGATGTGGATCTCTTGGACTTAGGGCAGTGACAAAATCAAGGGGGCCTGACACAGAACCAGGGAGAGATACTTGTCTGTGTCACTCACACTGTGGCTTCTGGTCTTACTTCTCCCCGCCAAAGGCAGACATGGATAGCAAGTACTTATCCAAGTATGCTCTACCCTGCTCCAAAGTCACTCTGCTCTGTACTCTTGGAGTTAAAGTGGAAAAAATGATGCGACACAGAATTCATTTAATTGTGCCAGCTCTCGTCTTCGTAAAGTATTTGGTCACTTTTACCAAAGGTAGAGGAACCATTTCAGCTACGGCTAAGGAGAAAAACTTATGTGAGGCTGGTATTTTTGCTGTGGATTCTCCGGTGGTGCTTAGGAACCAGGGATTAATTCTAAGTGAAACTTGCTCCTGTAATATGGGCCTGAGAGTCTGGTGATAAACCAGTAATCAGGTACTTACTTTTTGTCTGTGCAGGGCTGGATGTCACTAAGGTTGACCTGGTAGTACTTGGGGTCTATATTCAGTGATGTTCAGTGATGCTCAAGAGGCTACATAATGATTAAATGTGGGTCTACACCTTTATCTGGTTTAGTTTAACAGGCTCTGATCAGAGATGGGCAGAAATGGTCAACAGAATTTTATTTATTTATTTATTTATTTATTTTGCCATATCTGGCAGTGCTTAGGGCTTACCCCTAGGTCTGTGCATAGGGATCATTCCTGGTGGGGCTCAGGGGACTCTATAGAGTATCAAGAATTGAACCCAGGTTGAACAATATGCAGAGAAAGTGCCCTATCCACTGCATTATCTCTTTGATCCCAATAGCAGTTTTTAGTAGTGGCTTGTTAACAGCTGGAAATTTTCTGGAGCTGCTTATTAACAACAAAGTTGAACAGTTTGGGAACCCAATCCTAGGCATTCTGATTTAGTTATATCCACTTGGTCCTGCACATCACCAGGACGATTCAGTTTTTTCGGTCCAGCAGCCACTATTCCATGGCCTAGATAGCGGACAAGGGACTGTGGTCCCATGAGGGCACAGTTCTGTTCTATCACAATGATGTATCCTTACATTATGCATCATCACTTCTCATTAGAAATGGATAATGATGCAGATAGAGGAGTGGGGGACATTTAGAAATGCCTGAGACTCCTGGTTATTACAATAACATTAATAGAGGGAAAAGAAGGTGGGGGTATTAAAAACCGACAAACACGAATCCTACTGACAGCCTCAGCACTAAATCATCAAGGTGCTTCCCATCTTATTTTCTTTTTTCCTTTTCTGGGAGAAAAGCTTGTCTCTAAAGGTCTGTGGCAAACAGGGAATGAGCTCACAATATCCAGGGCCTCATACATTTCTCTTCCCTGTAGAAACACTTCGCAAGTTTGAGAAGGCATCTTTTAAATGAGACAGAAAGAAATGATTTCTGAATAATCAAAGTAACCTGGCTCCTGTTTTAGTGAATTGGATTTTTCTGAAGATTTCCTCTTTGAAGTTTTGATGTTTTTTAGTTTTGCATGTTGATGGAGACCAGCATGAACCGGGAAGTGGGCTGGGAGGCATGGCTGAAGCACTGGTGGTCCACAGGGGCCACATGAGAATCTTCCACAGCAGATGGAGCAGGAGATCACAGAGCATGGGGTGTGGGGTGACAGCACAGTACCCAGGACACTGACCAGACCTCTTTCCTCTTTGGCAGAAAAGAAGCTAGTTTTTTCTTTAAATTGTAGTGAAATATATACACAGCGAGGCTAGCCTTTTCCTTGCATGATTTCTTTGCCTGGTTTGGACAAAGAACATTGTTTCAGACACAAAGCAGTTACTGCCTCAAAAGTAGATCTTTCCTCAGCTGTTCTTGGGTGTGGTAAGTATGGACATCCAGTGGCAGGAGGATGAAGGTGAGGGGAACTGTCACATGCAACTTGCAGTGTCGGACTACTTGGGAGGAGAGACACTGCCTGACTGTAACCCCATTCCCTCTGACATTTCAGAGTTCTATTTTGGGAAATGTTCTTACTATAAAATGTAGTGAAGCTTAACTGCTGCAGAGTCCATAAAATAAATAGAAATACTTTTGGTCTTGCTAGATTAAGCTTTGTGTCCGGGGGCTTCTCTTTCCTCCTAGGTTTTAGCTAATTCCTCATCACAAGGGGCTGATGTCAATGCTGTCACCCTGTGTGGGGACCAACAGGGCTCAGTCATGGAAAAGGATGTGGGGTGTGGGCAGGTCCAGCCCCTGAGCAGTGAGAAGGATCACGTGAGCAGCCTTGCTCTTAAAGGGCAAGTTGGGGGGTTGCCCACCTCATCTGTGTTCTCTGAGTTTAGACTCAAACTGTCCTTGCTCCTAGAGGCAGAAAGGAAAGCATGGTTCGAGGTTCCCATCTGCCCTTCTGAAACAAAGCCCCAGCAAAGCAAATGCAATACCCTCTAGTGCAGAGTCCCAAATGAAATTCTCATTTAAGCCTTAAGAACTTTGAAGAACAGACGTATTTAGTCATTCAATAGAGGCCAAAGACCCACCTCCTCCTCCTTCCTGCAGGGAATGGAGTCAGGTGGTGATGAGGCCCTGATTCATGCCAGTCTAGAGGAAGTGAAGGACCCTCTAGGGAAAACCTATTCTCCAGAGTGAGGAGGCTGTCCCCGAGCTTACTAGGAATTTAAGGGGGATGGGTGTGTGTGTGTCTGGCATTACAGCAGAAAACTGAGTGGGTGGTGTTGGTTCAGCGCCCCTGAAAGTTCTTCATCATACTCCCTTTAGCATAAGGGGCTGTGAGTGGGACCTTTCTGAATTGTCTTTAAAATAATCAGTGTGATGATTCACAGCTTGTAAAAATGAGTATAATACAGACAGAAGTGGAGAAATGCTACAGACTTCTATTGTGCATTAAAGAAGAGTTAAGCCTGTTTAGCATCCCATTAGGAATTTTTGAGATGGAAAGGAGAAATCCTCTCTGAATTTCAGAGTCTTCTTGGACAAGTACTTATTTGAGTTTTTCCAGGGAAAATATGGAACCTGTGATTGGAGCCTTTCAAAATCAAAGATTGGGACTGCATTAAATCTGAATAATGCTTTGGGCAAGACTGCCTTTTTGACAATATGAATCTCTTCAATCCATGAACAGGGAATATGTTTCCATTTTCTTGTATCCTTTTTTTTTTGAGCAGTGATTTACAGTTTTCTTTGTTAAAAGAAAACTTTTCACCTTTTGGTTAAACTGATTCCTTAGGTACTTGACTTTCTTAGGCACAATTGTGAATGGTATTTAAAAAAATTTCTCTTTCTTCTATTTTATTATTTGCATATAGAAAATACACGAATTTCTGTGCATTGATTTTGTAGCCTGCACATGTCTATTATTTCTGGGAGCTTTTCTAGAGTCTTTAAGGTTCTCTAAGTATAGTTTTTTCTAAGTATCATATCATCTGTAATAAGTGAGAGTTCAACTTCTTTTTTGATATGGATACCCTTAATATCTCTTTCTTACCTAATTGCTATTGCCAGTACTTCCAATATTCTACTGGATAGTAGTAGTGAGACTGGGCAGCTTTGTCTTCTGCCTGATCACAGAGAGAAGGCTTTCAGTTTTTCACTATTGAGTATGATGTTGCTGTGGGGTTGTGGTGAATGACTTTGTGTTAAGAAAAGCTCCTTTAGCCTCATTTTATTGAGAATTTTCATCATGATTGACTGTAGAATCTTTTTTTTGATTTTTAATCCTTAATTCTTTTTTTATTAATTTATTTATTTTTAATTAGTGAATCACCATGAGAGTACAGTTACAGATTTATACATTATTTTTCTCATGTTTCCCCCATACAAAGTTTGAGAACCCATCCCTTCACCAGTGCCCATTCTCCACCACCAGTAAACCCAGTAAATCCTTCCTACCCTCCCCAATCCCATCTCCCCCCACCCCACCCTGCCACTGTGGCAGGGCATTTCCTTTTGTTCTCTCTCTCTAATTAGGTGTTGTGGTTCACAATAGAGGTGTTGAGTGGCCACTGTGTTCAGTCTCTAGTCTACCTTCAGCCCGCATCACCCTTCCCCCGAATGGCCTCCAACCGCATTATACTTGGTGATCCCTTCTCTGAGTTGCCCTCTCCCCAGAATGTGAGGCCAGCTTCCAAGCCATGGAGTCAACCTCCTGGTACTTATTTCTACTATTCTTCTATTTTTGGGTGTTAGTCTCCTACTCTTTTATTCTATATTCCACAGATGAGTGCAATCTTTCTATGTCTGTCTTTCTCTTTCTGACTCATTTTACTTAGCATGATACTTTCCATGCCGATCCACTTATACGCAAAATTCATGACCTCCTTTTTTCTAACAGCTGCATAGTATTCCATTGTATAGATGTGCCAAAGTTTCTTCAACCAGTCGTCTGTTCTAGGGCACTCGGGGTTTTTCCAGATTCTGGCTATTGTAAACAGTGCTACAATGAACATATAAGTGCAGATGTCATTTCGACTATACTTTTTAGCTTCTCTGGGATATATTCCCAGCAGTGGTATTGCTGGGTCAAATGGGAGCTCAATATCTAATTTTTTGAGAATCGTCCATATTTGACTGTAGAATCTTGTCAAATGCTTTCTCTGTGTTTATTCAAGTGGCCATGTGATTTTAAACAAACATTTTCTTGTATCCAAAAGAGGACACAAGAAAATGGAAACATATTCCCTGTTCATGGATTGAAAGGATCCATGTTGTCAAAAAGGCAATCTTGCTCAAAGCATCATAGAGATTAAATGCGGTCCCAGTCTTTGTTTTTGAAAGGCTCTAATCATGGGTTCCATCTTTTCCCTGGAAAAGCTCAATAAACACTGGTGAAACACAGATAAAATACTGTTGAAATTTATATGAAATAATAAAACTCCTAGTATAGCCAACACAATACTAGGGGGGAAAGATGAGAGGCTTCTCTTTCCCCGATTTTAAATTATACTATAAAACTGTAGAAATCAGAACAGTGTAGTACTGTAATAAGGATAATTTCGTATCAGTGGAAAAGATTTGAAAGTACAGAGAGACAGTGGCAGGTAAATATTTAATCTTAAACAAAGAAGTAAAAAGCATGAAATGTGGCAAGGAAATGGTTTAGACAAATATTGTTCATTTTATCTTCAATAAAATGGTGCTTGGAAAAATAATTAGTCACATGGAAAGAAATGAACTCAGACACCTTTCTAGAATTATGCACAAAAGTCAAATAAAAATGGATTAAAGACCTTGGCATCAGACCGGATTTCGTGGTTAATGTTGAGAAAGACATGGGTATAACTCTTTATGACATTGAATCTAGAAGCATCTTCAATGGGTCTATGTCATTGGCCAAGCAAACTGAAGCAAAGAAAACAAATGGGACTTGCATCACACTAAGAAGCTTTGCACTGCAAAAGAAATGGTGACAAGAATAAAAACACACCCCACAGACAGGGAGAAAACACTACCCTACTACTCATATGACAGAGAGTTAATATCCAAGATATATAAGGCACAGGTAGAACTTTACAAGAGAAAATAAAACAGGTAAAAATTGAGGGAAGATATGAATAGAAACTTTCTCAAAGAGATACAGATAGCTCAAATGCATATGAAAAAATCTTTGGCATCACTCATCATCAGGGAAATGCAAATCAAAACAACAATGAAATATCACTTCATATCAGAGATACTGACACATGTCACAAAGATTAAAAACAACCAGTGCTGGTGGGGATATGGGGAAAAAGGAAAACTCAACCATTGTTGGTGGAATGTCAACTGTTCCAGCCTTTTTGGAAAACAATATGGGCACTACTCAAAAAAAAATAGGAATTGATATCTCATATGATCCAGCAATTCCATTTCTTGGCATTTACCCTAGTGGCCCAAAAACTCTCTTCAAGAAAGGCATTTGAACTCCTATGTTCATTGCAGCACTATTCACAAGAGCCAAATCTGGAAACTGCTCAACCATCTGAGAACAGATGACTGGATAAAGACAATGTAGTAATACTCATAATGAAATATCACTCATATATAAAAAATAAGACAATGACATGCAATTTGTGGATAATGGAGGCATCTGCGTACTATCATGCTGGGTGAAGTTAGGAGAAAAACAGACACAGAAAGATCTGTCTCATATGTGATGAATAAAGTAAAATAGTAAAGAAACAACAAATACTCAAAAGCAACAGAAACTGAGTCTTGGTCTTTAATAAGAAGCAGCATCTCACTGTAGGGGGGATGGGAGGGCAGGATGGCAGGGCTGGGGACACTGGGACACAGTGGACGGAAGGTGACATGGTGGAGGATGAAGGTGTTAGGATCACTTTCTGTGAAAAATCCTACCAGTACTGCATTAATATTATAAATCACAGTGACTAAAATAAATTTTTTTAAAAATCAAAGACTGAAGGACTTTCAAAGAATCTGGAGAGTAGACTGACGGTGGGGAGCACGTACATTGCAGATTGGAGCCTCTGGTACAACTCAGCCACTCCCCTAACCTCACACAGCTAGATGTAGCCCTGGGAGATCCCAGAAACTTGGGGCCTAAGCCCCCTACCTTAAGGGTGAGCATGACTGGGAGTGGTCCAACAAATACATGTGGACCTAGTTAAGAATAATAAAAGAATGTGCTTGCAGGCACAAGGCTAAAGCTTGGTCCCCCACTCTACCCCTCATGCCCCTAGCACCTATGACTCAATTCCTCAGAAGATTATTTTTGTTCTATTCTGTCATGTTTTGGGCCCAGTTGTGTTCAGAACCTACTACTGTGTCTGTGCTCAGGGATCACTTCTAGTAGTGTCCAGGGGAACTATCTGATGTGTCTGGGATTGATTCTTGGTCAGTCACCTGCAAAACAAGTGCCTTAACCGCTGTACCATCTCTTAGGCTGTCTCAGAAGATTCTTTCTCTGGAGTAGCATGAGTTCCCAATTCCCTGGCTCTGTGAGGAATTATGCACCCAGGCCTGATCTGATGCCTGCATCTCAACTTACTAACATTCCTATATAACTCACACTGCTATCATAGAGTTATTTATTTCCCCTCTCAGTCTATGTTTCCTTCCCAACCATCATATTTCTCTTGGAGGGTCTATCATTCTTGCAGGTGCAAGAGTATCAGTCTGTCATCCCTAAATCTCTCTCATTCAATCATGATAGTTAATCAGTCACCAAACATTATTAGATGTTGCTTAGAAAGATTTTTCCCATGTTCTCCCTCCATACTCCTTGCCTGTAGTGACCCACCTACAGTCACCATCACATGTTGAGTGCTCTTTTACTTTTTCCTTTGGCTTTTTGGGAGATACCCAGCCATGTTCAGGGTTTATTCCTGGCTCTGCACTCAGGAATAACTCCTGAAGGTGCTTGGGGGAATCATATAGGATGCCAGGGATTGAACCCTGCTCAACTGTGCGCATTGCAAACTCCCTACCTGCTATACTATTGCTCCGGCTCCTACTCTCAGTTTCTCGGTCACTAATCTGCCTGCCAGAATAAACTTTTTGAAAACAGTATTTGGAGACTCCACCTTATCATAGACTAGTGATGAACATTTATTTATTTACATTCCCAAGTTTTGATTTTCCTCACTAGCAGAATGGGAGTAACACACACATTACCGGGATACTTGAAATAATCCCTATCACATACTTTATTTGTTTTTTATTTTTTTTAAAATAATTTATTTATTTTTAATTAGAGAATCACCGTGAGGGTACAGTTACAGATTTATACACTTTTGTGCTTATACTTCCCTCATACAAAGTTCGGAAACCCATTCCTTCACCAGTGCCCATTCTCCACCACCCATAAACCCAGCGTCCCTCCCACCCACCCCAATCCCATCTCCCCCCCAACCCACCCTGCCACTGTGGCAGGGCATTCCCTTCTGTTCTCTCTAATTAGCTGTTGTGGTTTGCAATAAAGGTGTTGAGTGGCCGCTGTGCTCAGTCTCTAGCCCTCATTCAGCCTGCAACTCCCTTCCCCCACATGGCCTTCGACTACAATGTAGTTGGTGATCGCTTCTCTGAGTTGCCCTTTCCCCGGAACGTGAGGCCAGCCTCGAAGCCATGGGGTCAACCTCCTGGTACTTATTTCTACAGTTCTTGGGTATTAGTCTCCCACTCTGATATTCTATATACCATAGATGAGTGCAGTCTTTCTATGTCTGTCTCTCTCTTTCTGACTCATTTCACTCAGCATGAAACTTTTCATGCCCATCCACTTAACTACAAAATTCTTGACTTCCTTTTTTCTAACAGCTGCATAGTATTCCATTGTATAGATGTACCAAAGTTTCCTCAACCAGTCATCCGTTTTGGGGCATTCGGGTTTTTTCCAGATTCTGGCTATTGTAAACAGTGCTGCAATGAAAATACATGTGCAGATGTTGTTTCGATTGTACTTTTTTGCCTCTCTGGGATATATTCCCAGCAGTGGTATTGCTGGGTCAAATGGGAGCTCAACCTCTAGTTTTTTGAGAATCGTCCAAATTGTTTTCCAGAAGGGCTGAACCAGTCGGCATTCCCACCAGCAGTGAAGAAGGGTCCCTTTCTCCCCACATCCTCTCCAACAGCGGTTGCTTTTGTTCTTTTGGATGTGTGCTAATCTCTGTGGTGTGAGGTGGTATCTCATGGTTGTTTTGATCTGCATCTCTCTGATGATTAGTGATGCAGAGCACTTTTTCATGTGCCTTTTGGCCATTCGTATTTCTTCCTTGGTAAAGTTTCTGTTCATTTCTTCGCCCCATTGTTTGATGGGGTTGGATGTTTTCTTCTTGTAGAGTTCAACCAGTGCTTTATATACCATTGATATCAACCCCTTATCTGATGGGTATTGTGTAAATTTCCTTTCCCATTCTGTGGATAGTCTTTGGATTCTGGTCACTGTATCTCTTGCGATGCAGAAGCTTTTTAGTTTAATGTAGTCCCATTTGTTGATCTCTGTTTTTACTAGATTGCTTAGTTCCGTGTCACCTTCCTATCACATACTTTAGAATGCCCTCTCTGGTGCCTAATGCCACTATTTAAGGTAATATATTTTAGCTGGTGCTGCTTCCTCAGTAATTTCTGGTTTTCAATATGATGAACTAATCCAGTTGTACCCTATAATAAAGAATTAAGCAGCTGAATAATTGCGGAGAGCTCATCCTTGGTGGAGTCACTGTTGTAAATAGCAGCGAGTGGATGAGAGCCAGCCAATTCCCACAGTTCAAATCAGCAGTCCTGTGTTTCAATCCACAAAATGAAAAGAGACTTTCCTCTGTCCCAATGTCTCGCCATGCATAAATTCCTGTTTGTTTTCCTCTCTCTCTCTCTATCTCTAAGCTTCCTTCCCTCTAGAGGAAAATCTTCAGTTTTTTTTTATTATTTTTCATTAAGTTCTCTGATATCATTCTTTTGAGGACATATGAACCACTTACTAGAATGTTTAATTCTATTCCTTTTTGTATTATTCATTAGTTATTTCATCTGATGATCTATGCTCTGAGTCACTGAACTCAGGATTTCAACTCCTTTTGTGATTGTGTATGGAAGTAAGTATATCAGTGATTAATAAACAGAATCAAACTGCTCTATTATTTGTGTAATATCCAGTCCATATTCATATGTGGATTTTTCTCCCATGGTTTAATTTGTGCAAAATTTTGCTTTTCAACCAAGACTAGAATAATTAAAAAATAGCTATTTATGCTGTTTTATTTTTAAAGAAATTGATAGCTTTTTAAAAAATTACTATGGCTGAGATTGGAGCAATAGCACAGTGGGTAGGCATTTGCCTTGCACGCGACTCACCCAGGTTCGATTCCCAGCATCCCATATGGTCCCCTGAGCACCGACAGGATTAATTCCTGAGCAACCTGCAGAGCCAGGAGTAACCCCTGTGCATTGCCAGGTGTGACCCCCCCCCAAAATTACTATGAATTATCCATATTTGAAGGATAAACCATGTTCTATTGTCCAATCCTTCAAATCTGTGTAGTTTGTTGAACTGCATTGATTAACTGAGAATGGCAGGAGTAAACAATATGACTTCTGATTTGGTCTGAGTATTGCCATGTATTCAATGTTGTGGAGGCAGGGTATTTACACTTGGAAACTCACCTCTGTGTTGTAAGGAGTTCCAAGTGATTTGCATGGAGTGAGACCAGGACTCCTGACCCACAGCCTAAATAAGCTCCTAGCTAGCAGGCAAACCAACTTGTCAGTCCTAAAAATGAACCATCTTGAAGACAAACTGGCCAGACCCAGCTTAACTGCCCAGCTAATCCCAAGGAGTAGAGATCAGCTGTCCCTTGAGCTCTGCCCAAAGATTGGGTCTGTGAGCAAAATAAGTGGATATAGTTTAAAATTTTTATATCTGGGGATAGTTTGTTATGTAGCAGTAGATATACGCTGTCTTTGTTCTAAAGCAAGCTAAGTCATTAGAATTAAGTTGTAACTTAAAATCAGCCATTTGCTGATTTTTTCCCCACTCACCGAGTGCTCTATGAGATTTGCATCTTACCTTTTCCAAGGGTTTCTCCTACGTCTGGGGGCTCCAGCACTCTTGCTTGTGACCCTTCTCCCTTTTACTCTTCTCTCATGGGAGAAGAGCAACACCTGGTGGGAATATTTGGGAAAAGAACTGGAAATACTCAGCTCACTCTCTTCCACGTTTCTCCTTGGGCCATCCCTACCTGTGAAGGTCCTGTGACCTTCTCTGCTCTTGGTCATGGTTTAGATGTTCAAGTTGTGTGTGTCTGTGTGAGTGGTGTCACAGGTCAAGCGTAGGACCTCACACAAGGCAATTTCTCTACCACTGATCAATATCTGTGGTCCTAAAGTACACTAAAGGATTTCCTTCCCTCCCTCCCTCCCTCCCTCCCTCCCTCCCTCCCTCCCTCCCTCCCTCCCTCCCTCCCTCCCTCCCTTCCTTCCTTCCTTCCTTCCTTCCTTCCTTCCTTCCTTCCTTCCTTCCTTCCTTCCTTCCTTCCTTCCTTCCTTCCTTCCTTCCTTCCTTCCTTCCCTTGGTGGTGTTTGGGGACCATTCAGAGTTCATTACTTGGAAGGGGTTGCTCTTGGCAGTGAGATTGAACTAGGGCTCCTACAGGCAGAGCATTCATTCCCCTTCGCTCATGGTCTAAGCACAGAAGCAAAGACCTCACCCTGTGTGATGCAGTATGTTTGCCACCTCTGTGGCAGGGGGAGCAAAATTACACAGTTCTGGAGGTCAGCATTAAGAAGCCCTGGATATTGCTCTACTCAAACACACTCAGCTGTCGCCTTTCATCTGAAACAAACCTGGCATTA
Source organism: Sorex araneus (assembly GCF_027595985.1). Lineage (NCBI taxonomy): Eukaryota > Metazoa > Chordata > Mammalia > Eulipotyphla > Soricidae > Sorex > Sorex araneus. The sequence goes on from NC_073305.1 coordinate 80,688,916, forward strand.
TCGATCTAATCTGTCTTCTTTCTTATCTGACTCTCAGAGAGTCTTGAATCAAACAGGGGAGAAGCAGGTGTCAGTTACTAATTGCTGTTGTGTTTGAAGAACAGGTGATGGCTTAACTAAGGTCAGCGCAAGGCCATATTCTCCTGGGCCTTGAACACAGACTGTGCACTGGCTTACGTGTGTTGAGTGCTAAATATTAGCTTGAATGGAGAAGAATAAAAATTTTTATTTAAAATCACTTCAAGTTTCGTCATTTTTTTAAAAAAAATTACTAGTGAATCACTGTGAGGTACAGTTACAAACTTATGAACTTTCGTGTCTCCATTTCAGTCATACAGTGATCATTTATTCATCCCTCCACCAGTGCCCATTCTCCTCCACCAATGTTCCCAGTATCCCTCCCACACTCCCACCCCATCCACCACCACCCTACCCTGACTCTGCAGCAGGACATTCCCTTTTGTTCTCTCTCTTTTTTGGGTGTTGTAGTTTGCAATAGAGGTATTGAGTGGCCTTTATGTTTGGTCTATAGTCAGCTTTCAGTTCGCATCTTCCAACCCGAATGGGTCTTCCATACATCCTCAACTTGGTGTTCCCTTCTCTATCTCAGCTGCCTTTCCCCTCCAGCAAGTGAGGCCAGTTTCCAAGCTGTGGGGAAGACCTCCTAGTCCTTATCTATACTACTCTTGGGTGTTATTCTCCTACTCTGTTACTTTATATTCCACAGATGAGTGCGATCTTTCTATGTCTGTCTCTCTTGTTCTGACTCATTTCACTTAACATGATACTTTCCATGGTGCTGGCAAAACTGGACAGCTACATGCAAAAAATGGGCTCAGATCTTTACCTAACACCATGTACAAAAGTCAAGTCAAAGTGGATTAAATATCTCAACATCAGACCAGAATCCATAAGGTACATGGAAGACAAGGTTGGCAAAACCCTCTACAACATTGATACTAAAGGTGTTTTCAAAGATGACATGCCACTGGCCAAGCAAGTGAAAACTGAGATAAACAAATGGGACTATCTTAAACTAAGAAGCTTCTGCACCTCAAAAGAACCAGTGACCAAAATGCAAAGACAGTCTACAGAATGGGAAAGGATATTTACCCAATACCCATCTGATATCAAGGATATAAAAGGCATTGGTCAAACTCTACAAGAAGAAAAAATCCAACCCCATCAGAAAATGGGGGGTAAAAATGAACAGAAACTTTCTCAAAGAAGAAATCTGAATGGCTAAAAGACACGTGAGAAAATGCTCTACATCACTAATCATCAGGGTGATGCAGATCAAAACAACAATGAGATACCATTTCATACCACAGAGACTGGCCCACATCCAAAAGAACAAAAGCAACTGGTGTTGGTGCGGATATGGGGAGAAAGGGACTCTCCTTCACTGCTGGTGGGAATGCCAACTGATTCAGCCCTTTTGGAAAACAGTATGGACGATTCTCAAAAAATAGAAACTGAACTCCCATTTGACCCAGCAATACCACTCCTGGGAATATATCCCGGAGAGGCAAAAAGGCATAGTAGAAATGACATCTGCATTTGTATGTTCATTGCAGCAGTGTTTATAATAGCCAAAATCTGGAAAAAAATGGAGTGTCCCAAAACAGATGATTGGTTAAAGAAACATTGGTACATCTACACAGTGGAATACTATGCAGTTGTTAGAAATGATAAAGTAATGAAATTTGCATATAAGTGGATCAAGTTTGGTCATGTTTTAAAGGCACTGCAATACCCTCTCTTCCTCATTTTAAAATAATTGTAAATACGATTTTTTTTTTTTACCAAAAAGCAGCAAACATCAGTCCTGGGCAATGAAATAATTAACATGGAGTATCTGTGGGTGTTAATTTAACTGAACAGACCTCTTGCTTCTGAGACTGAACACAACAGTGAGAAGAGTTCAGAGTGAGTTAAAATGTGCTTTGAATTTAGATTTTCATTTAAGAGGGAGTTTCAGTGTTTGATCAAATTTGGCATGGCAGGAAGGCCCACAATCTGCCAATTCCTGGTTTATGACTCGCTTTTCCGTGGTGGAGTTGGGTCTGCATTGGACCAACTCTTTGACATCTGGGGCACTGGGAAGCAGGAGGACATGTTGGAAGCACTTCGGAAGGAGTGAGGTCTGACTCATTTATTTCTTGCTACATGGGTCAGTGTTTGTGTTTACTATGTCTTTACCTCTCAGTCTTGGCAGGGAATATTTGAGTTTAGGGCTGAAAAGTGGTCCTCAACCAAAGGATTGAATTACAGCGAAAAACCTCAGGAAGTTTTGAAAAGTTGCACCCCTTTGTTGCATCTAGACATGCCATTCATTCATTCATTCATTCATTCATGTAATGCTTTTGTGGCCTCACTCAGTGGCACTCAGAGCCTCATTCCTGGCTCCTTTCTCAGGGATCACTCCTCATGGTACTCAAGGGATTGTATGTGGTACCTGGGATTGAACCTAGGTCGGCTACTTGCAAGGCAAGCACCCTACTTATTACTCCCTCTCTTTCTCCCACTTTCTTCAAGATATGCCATTTAATATAACTGTAAAGCATTTACCAGAAATCTTCACTTCTTCCCCTAGCTTACCAAAGAGAGGAAAGAATTTGGAGTCACACATGTGGATGTGTGCACCGAACACGTGTGTGCAAATGTGTAGATTCAGAAAAAGGACAGGGAGCCAGTGACTTTCCTGTCCCTGCTCTCTCACTGTCCTATATCCACTACCACACTATACCTCTGAGCCCTGTATATTGTTCCTTGCTTCTATGTCTCTGGCAACTATGACATTTGAGAACCAGGTGATAACTGCAAAAGCATAATTAGTATAGTTCTCAAGCAAGGGTCCTATACTCCTAGAGGTGTCTGGAAATACTATGGGATTGGAATTGTTTTAAGTGGGGAAGGGTATGATTGTCATAGGAACTGGGCTGGGTATAAATATTTTTTTTCTTTTTTAAAAAAAAATTTTATTAGTGAATCACCGTGAGGTACAGTCACAAACTTAGGAACTTTCATGTTTGCATTTCAGTCATACAGTGATTATTTACATCCCTCCACCAGTGCCCATTCTCCTCCACCAATATTCCCAGTATCCCTCCCACCACCCCCACCCCAACCCCCACCACTGCAGGACATTCCCTTTTGCTCTCTCTTTTTCGGTGTTGTAGTTTGCAATAGAGGTATTGAGTGGCCTTCATGTTCAGTCTATAGTCTACTTTCGTCATGCATCTTTCAACCTGAGTGGGTCATCCCAACATCCTCTACTTGGTGTGCCCTTCTCTATCTCAGCTGCCTTTTTCTCCAGCATGTGAGGCTAATTTCCAAGCTGTGGGGAAGAACTCCTGGTTCTTTTCTCTACTACTCTTGGGTGTTAGTCTCCCATTCTGTTACTTTACATTCCACAGATGAATGCGATCTTTCTATGTCTATCCCTCTCTTTCTGACTCATTTCACTCAACATGATACTTTCCATGTTGATCCACTTATATGCAAATTTCATGACTTCATCTTTTATAACAGCTGCATAGTATTCCATTGTGTAGATATACCAAAGTTCAAGAAACTTTGACTATTTTAAATGAAGTAAAGAGATACCAAATATGGGGTTGGAGTGATAGTTCAGTGGGTAAAGTGCTCACCTTGCATGTGGCAGACCCAGGTTCGATCCCTGGCACCCCACGTGGCTCCCCAAGCCTGCCAGGAATAATCCCTGAGCTCAGAGTCAGGAGTAAGCACTGCTGGGTGTGGCCCAAAATAAAAAAAGAAAGATACCAAATGTATTGAAATGTAGTGGGCTATCAATTCCAAAATACAGCTTTCACACTGAGAAATACTGAGCTAAGAGCTTAACATGGGCACTTATATTTTAATAGTTGTAATAGACTAATACATGGTATGAAGATCAATTAACAATAAATACAAAGCACACTGAGCATTCAGTGTCCAGATATGGATGTACAGTTCACAGGCTGAGTTCATTTGGGGCTCAAAACAATTCAATTTTACTGTTGGGGAAGTTGAGGCACAGAGAGGTTATGAACGTTGCTCAAAGTCAAACAGCTAACTAAAGGTAAAGCCCGTGTCCAAACACACACCCTGAGTTGCAATGATCCTTAAAGCAATACTAATACTACTCCTGCATCTGAAGAGTCACAAAACAAGAGGCGAAGCATTAGAAACTTAGCAGATCAGAGGTGTTTGGTAGCTGCCTGTAAGATCAACCTGAGAGTGGAGAAAGAACTTACTTTCTGAGCAGAAGTGAGAAAAGAGATTCAGCATAAAAAATTAATTTTTCTAGAGTATAAAGTCCCTGAAATGCCTTCCCTCTCTGATTCCTTTGTGTTTCCATGAGCTTTCACTGAACGCTGGGAGATCTAAGGGAAACAAAAGCTGCAGGGAGACTCGAGAACGAGAACAGCCGCTGAAAAGCAGGTCTGGCCTGATTCCTTGGTGTAACAGCTGCTTCTATAAAAAAATGTCCTCTAAGCCTGAGTGACAGAGCATAAAGCAAAGAATAGAACCACCCTAATATTTTATTGGCAGTTCAGAGAACAGCTCATAGGAATAACCTCCACCTGAACAAAGGACACACACATGTTATTCCTGGCTGGAAGACCAAACCATTCCAGGGACAGTAAGGGAACTTAATTCATGTAATGGCAGAGGGAACATGGCTTAGAGGACGTATGGCTAGACAATCCTCTTTGGATCCAAATGATCACACACCCAAGAAGAATCGAATTGTTACTATGTGCCAGGGATTGGGTGAAGTGTCCCTTGTGCCCTCCTGTATTACATGATTCTTACTTTCTTGCAATTGTTAAGAAGTTACCACTGGGAGAAAAACAAAGCAGAAGGGCAAGGTAAGGGGTTCAGTAACCACAAACAGAGCAAGGTTTCCACAGGAGTGTCCTGAGTGCCAAAGGGTGACCTTCATAGCAATCCTGACATTGAAGAATGTGGTGGTGGGGGATGAGGGGGCTGGAGAGATGGTATAGTGGGTAGGGCACTTCTCTAGTACCTCACAGGGTCCCCTGAGCCTTGCCAGGAGTGATCCCTGAGTGCAGAGCTAGGAATAAGCCTTGAACACCGAGATTTGGTCCCAAAGCCAAAAGCAAACGGAAGCAAACCAAAGTTAATGTGATTGAGGTGCTATGGAAAAGACATTTCAGCTGCATCCCATATTCTTGCCCAAGTGTGTCCATTTAAAAAAATGTTGTCCACCTGACTTACTGGGATTCTTTCTCTTCATCAACCATTCTCAGTCTTCGCCCAAATCAAAGTGAGAAAATTGAAAGGGGTCTTAGATTAAGATGGAAGTGTGGGAACTGAGAGACAGAGGCAAGAGAATACTTCTCTAACAGTCATAAGAAGAGATCAATTTCAATACAAGTTTGCTTCCAAGACAGAATTCTCTCCTGAGTCATGACCAAAAGGACTTCATGGGTACTGGTAGTCTGCGCAGGTGAATCAAGGAATGAGAACCAGTCTTCAAGCCCTGCACACGTGCCCACGCCCACCCACCTACCCTCCTATATTTTCAGTCCCACATCCTTCCCAGTTTTCTACAATGTGCATGTTTTATGTGTGAAATAGTAAAAGTAGTATTTTCTCACTCAACAGTGATTAAGATAATTTTGGAAATGTGCTAAGAAAAGCTATTTCCATTTAATTTTTTGGCAGAAAAATTTCTTTGAAAGAAGATGGAACATTATGAGTCTGTGTTCTAGAATCAAGACTCTGAGTCTCTGAGGGGAGGGGCGCAGTGGTGTGTAGAGAGAGCTCTATTTGGAACACTGGAGGTTGGATGTGTTATTTCCTTTTCCTATCTGGGATCAGAAAATTGCAATTGTTGAACAAGAACTGAAGCTTATATAATAGTCATAGCACTTGTACTCCAAATAAAGATGTTTATGTCTTAAAACCAGAATTTTCTGTATCTTTGAATCAATGAGCCTGGAATAGAAAATGTTTTTCCTTTCTAAGGTACATGAATTGATGAAATGTATTTTCCATTTTGGGGACACAATGTATACCAAGCAGCAAAACAGCAAAATTGCTTTATTATGACATGTTTTGATGCAGAAGATTTTGGAAAAATATCTAAATATAGCAGATGTAGGCAACTTGAAACTTGAGCACCATTTTAAGCCCTCCTCTGCAGTTAACTAAAATTGATCTTCCTAACAAGAGCCAAAAATAGCAGGAGGAAAAAAGGGACTAGACAATGACTTTTCATATCGCTCCCTGCAGGCATTTTCAGGTGACAATGAATATGACCTTCCAAAGCCATCTTGAGAGCAAAATAAAGGCAGGCATTTCACATCCCACCTTGGAGGTACCACCCATTTAGTTCCTGAAACATCTCTATTTTACCATTTTAGCTGATGGGAATAGATCAGTAATTTTGCTGGGCTGCACCTTTGTTTCTGCTATTTTGTTTCATGTGGAAAAAAACACAAACAAACAACCAAACAACCAAAAAAAAAAAAAAAAAGAAAAAACCCAAGCCAAAACCCCCCACATAATTATGCCCTTTCTGGAATCAGAAAAAATAGACCATAAGAAATAAAAATAAGTAGTTGATTAATTCCATGTATCATGTTAAAGTTCATTTTACTTTATATAGGTCACTGTTAAACGGCGGGCTTCTATAAAGCATGATGCTAATATAATTGTTGGAATCCTCTGCTTTATAGAGCCCATAATAGCCCTTAGGTAGAGCAGAGGAAGAGTAATTCTGCATAGGGTGATACTGGACCTTACAGGAAACTAATTAGAAGGACTTAAGGGGTGATTGTTTCAGTGGGTGCCGATTAGCAGAAAAAAAAAATGTAGAGGGATGGAGGAATCAAACCTGGGTCAGCCACGTGCAAGGCAAACACCCTACCCACTGTGCTATCGCTCCAGTCCTCTGTGCTATAGCTCCAATCCTTCTTCTTTAGGTACGTGTAACTCTGATCTCATGTTGTAACACTTTGTTAAGGATTTCAAAACATGTCAAGGAAACTCTACAGTCTGGATTTCCTGTGGTCTGTTATAATTGTATTCTTCCCTCCTTGTTTGTTTCAGGACCTCCTAAAAGTTCTAGGGGGCATGAGTTGTCCCTCTCTGGAAGAGGGTCACCCACATTACTTTTTAAAAAAATTATTAAATTTATTTTTTACATTGAGGTAACATTAATGGATAAAAGTGGAAAAGTTTAAATGTTCTGGAGTACAGACTTATCATACCAAACTCACCATCAGAGTTTGGTGCCCCTAACAAAATGCTCCCAACAAAATTTTTAGGATTCTTTCTGTCATTGGCACATGGTTGTTTCTAGATCTTGGCTATTATAAACAATGCTGCAGTAAACATAGATATGCATATATCTTTTTGATTTAGTGTTTTTACTTTTCAAATAGATGCTTTTGAGTGCAAGTGCTATATAACATTTGATTTTTAATTATTTGAGAATTCTCCATACTGTCGTCCCTAGAGGGCAAATCACTGACAAAATCACTAACAATGAGGGTTCCTTTATACTGACTCTCACCAGCACTTGTTGCTTCTGATCTTTTTTTACATGGGGCATTCTCATTGGGATGAGCTATGTTGTTATGACATCTCATTGTTAATATTTTTAAAAACAGAGACACGGTATCCTGGATGGAGCTCAGTGGTTCATGGTTTCAAGTTCCTCACCATACACACATAAAGAGACCGAGAGACAGAGACAGAGAGATACAGAGAGACAGAGAAAGAGAGAGACACAGAGGTAGAGAGAGATATATACAGAGAGAGAAGACGGGGGCGGGGGAGTAGAGAGGTAGAGAGAGAGAGAGAGAGAGAGAGAGAGAGAGAGAGAGAGAGAGAGAGAGAGAGAGAGAGAGAGAGAGAAAGAGAGAGAGAAACTGATTTATCCCTGCTTGTCTGAGCTCAGGTCTATGTGCACATTGTCCTTCTGGGAATGGGTCCTTATGTCACCATGACACACCTTCTGTGGGAAGTTAGTTGTGTTAAAGATCCCATAAGGCAGGCAGGAGCCCTAGTCTGGATGCCATCTTGTGCTACCTATTGTACTTTCTTTAGACTGTTTCTCAGCATCTTAGCATTTTGGCATCTCTTCCCAGGCACTCAGTTCTACCACTTTAATATTATTAGTCACTTCTCTGAAGCAAAACTCCAATCCTTTGATCATTTGAATTGGTTTTTGTCTGCTTTCATTCTAATTTGTTTCTGTACTTCTGGAACTGGGGTAGTCATCCATTAACATGGAAGGCATTACAATTTGTTACTGAAATGATTCTGCCTAAGGATTAAAAATGAATTTTATGAAATCATTATTTTTTTCCTGATAGAAATGCTGAAAGTCCTCTTGTTGAGAAAATATTAATTTAGTACAGTCTGACTCAGTCTGTTTAAAATCATAAGAAAGCAACAATTTGCTGGTGAAGAAATTATCTGTGGACAGGCTAATAACATTAATTCACGCATCCCATCCAATATTTATTGACCATCTACTATGTACAAGGTGTTATCAGGGACTGGAATAGAAAATGAATAAAACATTCATTCTCTCCTCAAAAAAGTAGGAGCAGAGAGTTAACTCAAAGGACTGAGTGCATGCTTTGTATGAAGGAAGTCTGGATTTAGTCCCTGGCACCACATGCTCTTCCACGTATTGCACAGAGCAACCTCCGAGCACTGGGCCAGAAGTGGACCCTGAACACCACTGGGTATAGCCCCCAAACAAATAAACAAAGAAACAAACAAACAAACAAACAAACAAACAACACCGTATAGTTAGTTAGCACAGAAGCAGAAAATTCCAGTAAGGAGAAGTGAACATTTGTGAAAAGTGCAGGGAACAGGAACAATTCTTTGCCTTGGCACATTGTTTAGGGAAGAAGACAGAGAGGTGAATGTGGAGGGTGCTGTGCTGAATCTTGTTCCCCTATCCTTGCAGCTGAAAAAAAATTTGAAGAGACTGGGCCTCTAACATGACCTTGATGATATTCTTACTTCAATTACTGCATACAAATAATTCATCTGTGTCAGGTAAAGAAGCTACCAGGACATAGGAAATGGACCCATGAATAACCAAATAAAGAGAAACAGCCTCAAATTGTTGGCAAGAGATGAAGAGAGAAAGATACTCCAGAAAATACATCACAGTTGCAAGTATTTCATGGAATTCAGTATCAAAGATCATTGAAAAGCATGAGACCCTTCACAGTCACTCACACATAGGTTTTCTTTTGCACACTAACCAGGCTTGGATCGGGCTTTCTGGAAGCTAGAGTGGTGTTCGACTAAACTGCCAATTCAGAATTAAAATGACCATTTTGCTCATGACATAGCATAGCAGGCCTAAAGTTAACCAAGAGAGTCAGTATCTTTAATAGAAGGCCACTAGAATAGCTGATTATAGACACAGAAGAGTGAAGCAATGGGGCTGGAGTGATAGCACAGTGGGTAGGGTGTTTGCCTTGCATTCCCAGCATCCCATATGGTCCCCCGAGCACTGACAGGAATAATTCCTGGGTGCAGAGACAGGAGTACCCCTGTGCCATGCTGGTGTGACCCAAAAAAGGGGGGGAAAAAAAGAAGAGTGAAGCATTGACCAACCAGCTCTGTTATCTAGGGTAAATTCCATCAGTAATAGTTTCTATCTCACAGAGAAGAGCACTTGAAAATAGTAGATAAGAAAGAGAGACAGTGAGAGACACAGACAGAGACACAGAGAGAGACAGAGACAGAAAGTAGGAAAGTCCCTGTCATAGAGACAGGCTGGAACGTGGTGTGTGTGGGGGGGACCACTGGTGGCAGGAAATGTGCACTGGTGGAGGGATGGGTGTTGGAGTATAAATGACTGAAACCTGACCATGAACAGCTTTGTAACTATATATCATGGTGATTCAATTAAAAAAGTAAAAAAGAAGCGCTAATACAAAGTTAAAAAAAAATAGTAGACAGTACATGTATTTGATCTGAAAGGGAGATACTCATAGGTCAGCAGCACAATCCAGTTCCAGGCACACTTTTAAAACATAGTTGGAAGATATTTACAATTCTAAAATGAACCATTTTTTTTTACTCTCTTTAAGAATATTCCATTTCCTTCTTCTTTCCTGGGTCCTTTGTGCCAGGGTCTGTGAATATCCCCGCTGAAGTTCAACTTCCATTCAATCTTTCCTATCTGCCTCTGTCAGTCTGGGGTCACACACGTCCCGGAAGTACCCACCAAGTACCCACCGAATTGTTAGTGCTGAGATTTGCTTTCATACTCTGCTTGCCTCTTGCTTGGTGAACACTGTCTAGTCATGGATTCCTTTCCCAGTCAGAAGGAAAATGTCATCTTCATCTCCTAGATTACAGTCTAAGAAGTACATTAGAGACGTAATGGCAGAATGTCTAATGTAGGCCGGGACTCATCTATAAGCAGTGAAGTAGGAAGAGCACTGCATTACTGAACTGCAATCTAGAAATAGTGAATAGGAAGAGAAGTGCATTATGGCACTGCACATCTTAACTGTCACTACTAGGTCATTCCCCCTCCCAGAGCCTCAGTTTACACTCTTGTAAAATGCAGGTTGGCCAATAACTTTGAGATTCCTTAAACAAGTGATTATGAAGAGCTTCATTTGCTGGCCCCAAACAAGACGTTCAAAAGGGCTGTTAATACCCTTTCTGGGGAATAATACTGGTGGCTTCATGCTCCTTGATTTTATAGGGTCTGTTGGAGTGTGTTGCCTTGTCCTGAAGTATCCCAAATTAATCTGGGAAATGATTTACAAGACTTAGCTTGTGTTGAGAGCATCTGGATGATCTATTTAAGCACCCACCCCCATGGAAAAACCACCAGCAGACAGACTCAGTTTAGTCCTTAAAATGAATTAAAACCTAAGTGCTAATTCAGAACCACCTAATCCCATGACTTCCCACTATTTCCCCTTCTGATACAATATGGCAAAAGTGCCTTGGCAAATAAGGTAAAAGCATCTTCAGAAATTGAAAAATATAATATACCTCTGGGCAAAACATGTAAAGATGATTTTGGACAAGTGCCTAAGAGATCTGTAGAAGACTGATAATGATAGCATTAATTGTAACAGCAAGAAAAAAACCCAAAATATCCACCCACAGGAAGAATAACGAATGAAGTGTGATGGTAGTTACATGCTCCAAAGGAATAGACTAAGTAAAAACTGAGTGCATCCATGCTACACATACCACCAACAGACAAAATGGCCCTCCGATGTTTCAGAAGTTAAAGCCTCTTGTGACCAGTTCTTGAGGACTTTAGACACTTCCCTTTGGAGGACAGAATGAATGTACTGCAATAGAAGTTTTCTGGGCATATCTGTGCTAGCAGTAGAATAGGATTATAGCAGAAACCCTGTGACAAATGGTAGAGTTCCTTTAGTTTATTCTGGGAAGACAAATTTCTTGTGGAACAGAGAGAAATCCATTAAGAATTAGGAAGCTCTTTACAATCTTAAAATAGCTACACTGCAATCCAGAAGTTGCATGGCCCGAGACAATATGAGTATCAATTCCTGAAGTGCTTTAAACAGGTACAGAGCTTGTCATTTCATTCATTGCTCCTCCCATTCTCCACATAGAACAATCAATCTACTAGAAATGGAGACGTTACTGGGAACTGAAGATTCCAAGGTGGTTAATCTATAATGACCTTCCTAGGTGCTGATAAATGTTTTGCTTTGTTCGTTTTTTTTTTTTTTAAGCCAGTCAAATTCAGCAGTGTGTGTGTTGTGTGTGTGTGTGTGTGTGTGTGTGTGTGTGTGTGTGTGGTGGGGGGGTGGGGTGGGTAGAATAACAACTTTAGTGATCCTAGTGTTAATAAGTTCTGATAACCCACTACCATCGGACCAGTCATTGCTTTGTTCTTAAAGGGTCATCCAGCTCACCTGGTCCTAGTTTGGCCACAGCATAGAGAAGGTCATAGTTGAGAACTGGGGTGGCATCGCTGATGGGCTGCCAGCCAACAGGAGGAGATGCAGGGGGTGAGATGAGAAATTGCTTGGCAGGCTGTGGGGGAGCCAAATGCAGTTTGTCTCCATCTGTCTCTGGGGTCTGAACCTGTAAAACAGGATAGAAAAAGAAACATTATTCATCATGGTCTCAGCTATGCCATGCTGGTGTATTAAGCCAGTCTCACCTTCTAGGCCACACACAAGGGGGATTCTCATGGCTCTGAGCTGTGCGGGTGGTGGTGGTGGTGGGGAGTTGTCTCTCCTGGTGGTTCTTGAGGGAACTATGTGATGCAGGAGATCAGGGGCAGCTGCATGCAAGACAAGTACCTCAAACTATACTATCCCTCTGTCCCAGAGTCTCACTTTTATCCTGTGACAAATGAACCGATGATGAACCAGATTATAATAATAATTACTACTTACCCCACCCGATGTGCTCAATTATCTTATTTAATTCTTTAAATTGTGAGCCTCTGTCTTTAGCATGTATCACAATTACCTGACAAGGTACTAAAACACAAATTGCTGAATCCCACTCCTGAAGTTTCTGAGTCAGCAGATTTGGGGTAAGACCTGAGAATTTGCTTTGCTAACAAGTTTCCAGGTGCTACTGGTGCTTACTCCGCCTCCCCCCTCAACCCACTGTGTCTCTGTTCCCAGCTCCTCCTCCCTGCCTTTCTTTTTCTCTCTTATTTTCTCTGTGATAATCACATAACGTGGCATTTACCATTTTAAAGTGTAATTTATTACCAATTTACTCACCACTACTATCTAAATACAAAGTATCAAAAGGCTATAATCATTTCTGCCAGAAGTCAGACTTTGACAACTAACCTACTTTCCTTCTCTATGGTTTTACCTCCTGTAGATATTTAATACAAATGGAAACAAAAGACTATATGACTTTTTATATTTAACTTCCTTTATTCAGTGTACTGTTTTCAAGGTTCATCTATGTTATAGTGTATCAGTACTTGGATTTTTTTTTTTTTGGTGGCTGAATAATATTCTAGTGGATAGATAAACTAGTTTACTCATCCACTGGACTGGAGCAATAGCACAGCAGGTAGGGCGTTTGCCTTGCACACGGCTGACCTGGGTTCAATTCCTCCCTCCCCCTCGGAGAGCCTGACAAACTACCAAGAGTATCCTGCCCGCATGGCAGAACCTGGCAAGCTACCGGTGGCATATTTGATATGCCAAAAATAGTAACAAGTCTCACAATGGAGATGTTGTGAGCATCCACCGATGGAGCAAATCGATGAACAACGGGACAATAGTGCTAACAGTGCAAACTCATCCACTGATAGACATTTGGGTTGTTTCCATCTTCTGAAAGGAGAGCTGCTATACCTAAGTGTGTAGTTGTGTTTATTTGAATCTGTTGTCAATTATTTTAAGATATACAAGTAGCAAAAGAATCACTGGTTCAACTGTTTAACTTTCAAAGGAACCATGTGGGATTCCTTAAGAGGTGAAGAAAACGAAATTTGCATTTTTGTCACACAAGTCAGTAGCAGTGTGGGATTTCCTTTTTGGGAATGAGACCAAGTCTAAGTCTGTTCCTTGTTTACTTTGGGGGTAAGCTGGGTTAGGCCACATGTAGCAGTGCTGGGGGCTATCCTGGCTCTGTGCTTTCGAGGCCATGTGGTGCTCATGATTGAAAGGCAAGAACTTTAACCCTCGAACTATTTCTCCAGCCACAGTCCCTGAAGTGGTCTAACAAAAGTCCCCTAAAAAAGATGCCTAGTATATGTCCCCATTTCAATGGCTTGGTAGGTGGAAACTCTCCTCGAAAAGATAATCAGCTGTGCCCAGAAGGCTCGGGAGGACCACCATTGCTCCACTCTGCCCACAGTTCCTAGAACTGGCCTAGGCACCTCTGCCTTATCAATATCAGGTGTCCAGCAAGACATACATTCTCTGCCTTTGCTACCCAAATTCCTAGAATTGACCACACTGCTCCCTTTGTGGGATCAGCTTATTCTACGTACATTCTATTATCTCTCTATGGTTGACTTAGAACATTTCATAGCTGGTCCAAATTATTGTTTGTGTATCATTTTATGTGATTGGCTTAGAATATTTTAAATACAATTTACTTCCTCCCCAAATTGGAAATATGTCTCCTGCTCACCCCCTTCCAGAACAGAAGGAAAGCAGAATCTTTCCACTCCTGAAGCAACACAGATAAAATGTGTCCCCTAAAAATACTAGGTCTCTCTGTGAGGTCTCCACTGTGTCAATCTGACGAGTGGACTCTTTCAATAAACTGACTTTGCTCTGTCTAAACCATCTCTCTACTGGTCATTCACTTTTTGTACCACCCCCCAGCTTGGACCCAGCAGAGTCCGGGTTTGAGCACTGGTTACTAATGCTTTAGTTTTACAACTATCTCAGTTTCTATTTTGTTTTATTTTTTTGCCACACCTGGCAGTGCTCATGGCTTACTCCTAGCTCTGCACTCAGGAATCAATCCTGGTAGTCCTTGGGGACCATGTGGGATGCTGGGATGGAACCCAGGTTGGCTACATGTAAGGAAAATACCCTACCTGCTACATTATCTTTCAGAGCCCTCTATTTTATTTTATTTTGGTTAGAATATTTAACATGTTCAACTCTCACCAATTTTAAAGTGTGTAAAATATTATTATTGACACAGGTACAATGCTGTACCGCAGACCTCTAAAGCTAGTTTGTCTTGCTTAATCAAAACTGTTTGATAATTTATTAGTAACTAATTTTCTCAACAGAGGTTCCCCCTCTCTCTTAGCTCTTAGTTCTTTTATATGAATTTGACTGTAGCACTGTCATCCCATTGTTCATCGATTTGCTCAAGTGGGCACCAGTAACATCTCCATTGTGAGACTTGTTACTGTGTTTGGCATTTCAACACAGATAGCTTGCCAGGCTCTGTCATGCGAGCGAGATACTCTTGGTAGCTTGCCGAGCTCTCTGAGAGGGATGGAGGAATCGAACCTGGGTCTGCTGCGTGCAAGGCAAATGCCCTACCTACTGTGCTATCGGTCCAGTCCATGAATTTGACTATTTTATATAATTCATATAAATCAAATCATGCAGCCTATGTCTTTTTCACTGCTAATTTCACTTATCATTAGGTCATTTTGCTTATTCATGTTTTCTAAATCATGTAATAGGTTACTAAAAGTGACATATATACACATATATATGCATACTTATAGGTACATATGTATATACATATATAGTGACATATACATAAAAAATTTGAGGGAATAGTCAGACATTACTTTTGGGTGAAATAAAACACAAACTTTATTTTGTGTTTTATTTTCTTGAAAATATACAAGTTATTTTCCTACAAATTTTATCATGAATATGAATCAATTGAAAGATATACAGTTTACAAAAACTATGTAATATTTAAAATTTTAATCATACTGCTGCCAGGAAGGTTAGGCATAGATTTGAAAGAGCATTTTTATTGCAATTAATAGCTGACATTCACAGTGATTTTACCAAACACTAGGCTTCAGAGGACCAGAGATGTGTCTCAAGTAGCAGAGCACATACTTGCATGTAATGATACTCTAGACTCAAGTTTCACATACATGCATGGCTGGCCTCAGAACACTGCTGGGGATGATCCCCATAGCATCAAACAAAATTCATCACCAATTTCTGGGCTTTATTTTACTGAATCAAAAAATTTTAGTGAGATGGTTACAAGCTTTCCTGTTTGGGTTACAATCATGAAATGATCAAACACCCATCCCCCCCACCAGTGCACATTCCCCACCACCAATATCCCGGGTATACCCCCCCTTTCCCACCCTCACCCTACCTCTATGGCAAACATTATTCCCCATACTCTCTCTCTACTTTTGGGCATCATGGCTTGCAACAGAGACACTGAGAGGTCATCATGTTTGGTCCATTATCTACTTTCGGCACACATCTCCCATCCCAACTGGTTCCTCCAGCCATCATTTTCTTAGTGATCCCTTCTGTATTGCATCTGCCTTCTCCCCTCCGCTCATGAAGCAGGCTTCCAGCTATGGGGCAATCCCCCTGGCCCTTGTATCTACCGTCTTTGGGTGTCAGCCTCGTGATGTTCTTCTATACTCCACAAATGAGTGCAGTCCCTCTCTGTCTGTTCCTCTCTTTCTGACTCATTTCACTTAGCATGATACTCTCTATATCTATCCATTTATAAGCAAATTTCAAGAAACTTTGGTACATCTACACAGTGGAATACTATGCAGCTGTTAGGAGAGATGAAGTCATGAAATTCTGGGCTTTTTAATACATAACAATTCATGTTAATATTATAACAATAATATGGGTTAATATCACCATTTCCATCTTCCAAATGAGGAAAATGCAGCCCTCTGTAGTCCCAGATTAGAGCTCAGGATATCAATCCCCCAGTCTGCCCCAGGGCCTGATGCTCTGCTTCTCCTGCCTGGGAATTATTATAAAGTTTGTTCCTCTGTGAACTAACTCTAGTCTGCAAACCAACTTGAATGTAGAAAGGGCCCACTTACATCTTTAAAAGACAATAAATAAATTAAGGCAAAGGAATAAGTGTGGAGTCACTTTACCTGTGCAAAGTAGAGTTTCAATTTTTTGCCTCTGAACTGAGTTTCATGAAGCTCTATCCTGGCTCGGGCTGCAGATTTGGGGTTGCTGAAGTTAATTCGCACACGTCGGAAACTCTTAAATAGCTGAAATGTCACACAGTCATCATAAGTCCGGAACAGTCCCTCAAACTTTTCCTGATAAAAACAAACAGATGAAAATCCATTGGTCTTGAGAATGAAGCCAAATCTGACAAATCAAATATCCAAGTAAACAAACAGGTCATTCTTCATATAAATTAAAGTAGTATATTGCTCACATATAATTTTTTTATCACTTTATCTTTGTATTTGCTAAACATGCTAACAAAATCAAAGAATAATGAGAGTCCCGAAATATGTAGAAGACCAATAAATTGGCTTCGAAATAGAACAAAAGCCTGAAAATATGCAAAATGTCATAGGTTCATATATTTATTATACATGTATATACATGTATAAAAAGATAGAGAATAAATGTATTTCCTGGGATGAGAGAATCATAATTATCTTATAACTCAAAAAATCCATAATCTTCAAATATTATAGACTTTATTAATGATTATCTATCTGGAGACAATTTTCTTGCCTAATGATATAAGAAGCAAAAAAACGGAGAAAAGAATAGGAACCACACTGCCTTATCCTTCTAATTAGGCAGCACTCAGTGGTTAGTTCTGGTCAATGAAATTAGTAAGGAGGTAGGAAAAATTCCTTGTGAAACTTTTCAGACTTTTTCTTTAATGATGCCATGTGTTCGAGATGACACGGCAGTCAGAAGCAACATTTCCCTTGGGCTGGCTCCTATTTCTCACCCCATCTTATTACCCTGCAAAGGGAAAAATCCTCCTTTAATGCATCGAATCACTAAGTTTTGGGGATAATTTTAGTACTATACCATAACTAAGCTGATCACACTACAAACTTATCATGAAACATTTTTTTTAGTTAGTGAAAATTGCAACTCAAATATAATTAAATGGTCATTTTGTACAAGGGTGGCTTCTATGTTTTAGAAGGACACAGAAATGGATACTTCTGTTTTGGCCATCCATGATTTAAGCATCCTATATGACAGGCAGACTCAGGATACAAATATGAGAAAACTTCTAAAAGATGTGTAAGGAAAGTTTTAAAATACTAATATCATCTGTCTGGCCACTTTTTCTGCATGGGGAGAGGAACTGGAGTGCTTAAGGCTTATTCCTGATTCTGAGCTCAGGGATAAATTAACTACTGGTGGGGCTCATATGCAGTCCAGGGGATCAAACCCAAGCAAGACAAGCACCTTTCCTGCAAGTTTCATTAAATTTTGATTTAGAATGGATCTAAAAGGTGATTCACTCAAACTTTCCCTTCTTACTTCACTTTACAAATCAAGACCCTGAGGGTTTGAGAGATAAGATCTGCCCATAATAATAATAAGAACAGTTCGTAGCAGACCCAGGGTCAGGTCAAAGTCCCAATGATCCTGAATACGAGAGGCTGCCAACAACATTAAAGATTATGCTATCATATTGGGAGCGAAAGATGGTTAACTAAAAAGAGCAGTGGACTAGGAGAGTAGTAAGGGCTTAAGTGACTTGCCTTGTATACAACTGTCTCTAGTTCAATATGTGATATGAGATATGGTCTCCCAAGCACTACCAGGAGTAACTCTGAGCAGTGCCCGAGTACCATCTGATGTGGGCCCCAAACCAGTAGTAATAATAATAATAATAATAGCATTAGATGGACAGCACACCCAAGGCTTGTGTAAAATCACTAGTAAAATCACTGCCCTGAGATGTCAGGGAAGGACTTCCTGAATTTTTGGAATTTAGATTCTCAAGTCCATGGCTTATGATCCTTCCAAATGTTGCTGCCCATTTCTGAGGTTCTAGGGATGTGATCCCCCACAGTCCTTTCCTTTTTTGAATCCTGTGTATGCTCATACTTTCTCTTTTTAACAGCATGTCCATCCAGTCCAGAACCCTTAAAATGCAATACAATTAAGCTTTTTTTAAAAAAGCTTCTTAACATTTGAAGACTTGAAAGGTTATTTTTCAATGTTTCAGGCCCTCTATCCTTATTGCACTTTCCTTATTAAAAGCAAAACAAGAATCACTTTCTGTCCATTCCTTGGGGAGTTTCTTCATTCCTCATACTTCGGATCAATAACTAGTAACTTCTAGGCTTGGAGCCTCAGCTATCAATCACTTTAAAGGTGTGCATTAGGAATTTTTTCCCAACAACACTGGCTTCTAAGCAGGAATTCTGGTAACTACATACCTTCTGGTTGCTCACAGTGAGAATTCTCTCAGCTGGTCAAATCACAGCTGGTAATTTATAAATGTGGAAAATTTCACGAATGGGAGAAAAGACTCAAAGTCCTTATTTCTGTAGAATCTTTTTTTTACAAAAACTGAGATGGTAGTGGGTAGCTCACAATGGTACTGCCCTGTGTTTACTTCTGGTTCTGTACTCAGGGGTCACGGTTGGTGGGGTTCAGGGAGTCATATGGGCTACTTGAGTTGGCCTAGGCACCGGGTTTGATCTGGATCAGTAGCATACAAAGCAACTGCCTTACCTGCTGCATTATCTTTCTAGCCCCTCAAAAAGAATTTTACACACACACACACACACACACACATTTATTTATTTTAAGACAAAATCTTAACGTTTTCCTTGTAAGATGTTATTTCATTTCCAGTTTGGCTGTTCTAATTCCTGATTCTGTTCAAAGGCTTATATGAGGACAATGACAGTACCTGTCATAACCTTTCACATTGAATCGTAATTACTTGCCTTTCACTTTATATTTTATTTAAAATACTTTCTTTATATCACATAAAACTCAACTAGAGTTTTAATTGTTTATAGCTGTTTGACCTGGAGAGTCAGGCTTAAGTGAGAGGTGACAAAGGATGGCCAAGATACTTCCTCAGTTGTGAATTTTTGCAGATGTCATCAATGACTGAGATTTTTCTGCACTGTTCCCCAAGAGAGCTATAGGCAATTACCATCATCAAGCTGTGTTTGGCAAGTGACAGAAGTCATTTTGATGTTCAGGCCAACAAGGCAAAAAGAGATATTTCACAAATCTGGGGCTCAGCCCGACCTCACTGGACAGGGTTTTTACTCCATACGATAATCAAAAGAAACAACTAACATTTACTTGGTCTGTATTCTGCACAAGCCTGTGGGAAGTAGTCATGACAGTGGGTGACAGCAGGCCAAGAGTTGGAGACTTGTTGGCCATCACTCTTTGTTTTCCATTAGTGACACTACAAACATTTCACTTGCCAAGGCAAGGGTATCAGACAGAATTGGATAGAAGCAGATTGAACCCAGTTAACTGCTGGACGCACCATGAGGTAGAACAGTAACACACAGAGCAAACTGCGGGAGTCCCACACTGATATTCCAGCAAATCTTGTGTGATTCTGATGCCAGGCTCCTGCCAGGACCACAGTTATATTTTGTAGTCCCCTGGCTGTTCATTTCTTCCAGTCTGGTACCACACATGCCCAATAAATTCTTCCTTTTCCTCCAGAGTTACTATAGCCACTGGTTCTAACCAAATGTTATAGTGGTGATCTCAAAACACTGGTTTCAGCATCTTGCTTTAGTCTTCAAAATTATAGAGGCTCCTAAAGATCATTGTGGGTTTTTATCTAACCAGTGTTTACTGTGCCGGAAATTGAAACTGAGAAATTAAAATATTTCTTAATGAATCTATTTTAAAATAATAGTAATAAAGCCATTATGAGCAAAAAGTCTTTTAATGAAAAACATTTCCAAAGTAAGGAAAAGAATTAGTGAGGCTAACATTGTTGTAAATTTTGTCCATCTAATTTTGACTTAAGAGAAGATATCTGAGACCTCACATTAACCATATGCCATGCTGTTTTGTTGTGTGAATAAAAAGAAAACCTGAAAGCTGGCATCCCTCAAACTGGGAGTTGGAAAAGGGAAAGATAATTCGAATAGCTTTTCAAATAGTTGTGAATATTTTTCATTGATACTTTATAAAACTGCCAAGTGGCAACTTCTTAAAGTGTACAACAATGTTGAGTTTAAAAGTATAATGGAATAAAATTTTTATTTGATTACATTTCACCCCATTCATATAATTGGTACCTTTAATGGATTTTTTTACCCAAATATGATTCTATAACGGTATTGAGTCATCTGAAAAGTACTGATTCCCTGATCCCTGACACTTTTCCAAATGTTCCATATTTCATTATACAAGAGAAACAACTGCATTAATTGGATTGCCTTTTATTTTACCCAAAGGTTTTCAGAGACTGGAAAGCTGTCAGATACATATTGATGAATATTTTCCAAAATTCTAATTTTTGTTTGAAAGGGCATTATTTACCACTGGCAACAAACACAGTCAGTTATTTTTCTTGAAGTAATACTCTCATTCATTTTTGAGAAAAAATCTGTGAAGCATGTAAGTCTATATAACTATAATTTTTGGTTATTATTTCAAGCAAAAATAGTGTCCTATGAATTTCTACTTCAACTTAGCACAGTTTAGAATGTTTTCTCAAGTCAAACAAGTTTTGGTATTCACAGACTGTTTTTGTATACATCTAATTTTTGCCATTCAGATTAGAAAATATGCATCTATTCAAGGGTAGTTGGCTAATGAAATTAATAGTTAACTGCTTTATCAAAAGCATTTTAAAGTCACATAAATATTTTGTCTATTGTTTGGGAGGCCACCGCCAATGATGCTCAGGGATTACTCCTGGCTCAGCACTCAGGAATTTCTCCTAGCTGTTTTACAGGGACCATATGGGATGTTGGAGATTGAACCTGCATTGCCTGCATAAAGGGCAAGTGTTCTACCTACTGTACTATCTCTCCAGCCCCCAGATTCATATCTCCTTGAATCAAAGTTCCAGCAGTTTTAATCACTATTTAAATCATCATTTATACCTACTGTGCTTTAGTATTAGATGGCATTAGTAACTATCAACAAAACTGAAATGATGAGAAATTTCTTAGTATTATTATGAAAATGTTTTTGACCTCATGGAAAATAAGAACTACCAAAGGCCTAAAGAATTTCTGCATTGGGACTAGACAGAGAGTAAAGTGGGTAAGGTGCTTGCCTTGCATGTGGCAGACCTGGGTTCAATCCTCCACACCCCATATGGTTTCCTTTGCCCTGAAAGGAATGATCCCCGAGCATAGAGCCAGGAGTAAGCCCTGAAAACTGACAGGTATGGCCTCCCCAAAAAATATTTACTGTATTACAGATAGGATTTCAAAAAAAGTGAGGATTTAGTCACCATGGAGACATGGAGACAAAGGAGGGTATTGTGAGCTTCTTAAGGATAACACATAGTGGAGTGTAGGATGACATTACTTTGTCCTTTCCCCCCTTGCCTCAAGGAGCTCATCCCGAGTTTAGGCTTACCCCAGTCACACCCATCAAGGTGTTCCCGAGTCACTCCCATCACTTTGTTTAGCTGTAATCACTTCTCTATGCTCTCTTCCCCAAAATAGTTAATCCGTTTTCACCTAATCTGACTTTGCTAATTTGTAAGGTTAGACCTTCCTAGGATACTGAATATTATAATATTGCCTTTCTCCACTTCTTGTGCCTTTTGAATAATTTACTTTAAAGCAATGTCCTTTTTGTATAGACACAAGAAGACAATATTATGCTTTTGTAACTTGGGACTTAATTGGCTTCAAATATTATTCATTCCTGGGCATCTGCTTTCTCCACTTAAGCCTCAGTTGCCCTTAGTTCCTAACACCCCAAAAGCACGGTCCTGATGAGGGGCGGGATGGATCCAGAGCAAGCGGTGAGTTATGTGCTACCTTGGCATCGAGATGGGCCTGGCCAAAGTGCCTAATTCTTAACTATAAGTTAAGAGCTTGATCACAGACAAATGCTGTCATGATCCAAAAGTAATGACGAGACTAGGACCCTGCTAGGGATAGGAAAGACTGATCTGGCCTGAGCACTGTAGTCTGAGATCGAGATGGCCCCAGGAGAGCAATTCTATAAGCTTTAATGCATCTCTTATTGTGTCCATACAAAATGATTAATATTATGAATGCTTATATGTTTGCTGGATGAAGAGAGGAGAAACACACTCATGGGACTCTGCCCTTGGGTGGGTCCTCCTGCTGAAAGAGAATCAGTTCTAGGAGAAGCATCCCCTGAGGGAAAGGAACCCTACCTTATTGATTGTGACCACACCTATGTATATGCCCCAACCCCCTCATGCTGGGGGGATTTAACTAGGCTGTGAGTGGGATGGGGACAGATCCAGAGATCCTGAGAGAGATCGAGAGTTGGGAGAGAAACAGAGAGAGAGAATGAAATAAACTGAACGAGCAACCAATTTGGCCTTCTTCCTTCCGTCGCCTGCCCTTGACTGACAGCACACACAGCAGTTCCAGTGCACCGAACGCGGGTGGTGATACAGAGCTGCCCGGAGAGCCCGCAAGTGCACACGCCCCTCGGCGTGCTTTAGTTTTTTATAGTGGAGATCTATGAAGTGTTATTATTTGAGGAAGTGTGAAGTTATTGGCTGAAAGAGAACCTATTGAAAGATATAAAATATAGATAATTATTGACTGAGAATTGAATAGGTTGGGAAGGAGTTGGAAAGAGTTTGTCAATAAGAAAGAAGGAGCTGTGATGTTAACTACATGGAAAGTCAGGATCAAGACTCTCACCATTAAGAAGGAAACACTTATTGGCTGAACAAATAAAACTGCAGGAGAGAGAAAAGACAGAAAATGATGAATAAGAATAATGAATAATTAAGACAAGAATAAGGGCTTTATAAAGAGCTGCTGGCATTTATTCATGTGTGTGAGAGAGGAAGTAGTTAGGTAAGGATGAACCTGTTTGGAAACAGAAAAAGTAAAACCAGAGTTGGCTCCTTTGGTCCCAGGGATGAAGAAGGGAGGATATTTTCTTCACAGTATAGAAGATAAAAGGTGGCTGAGGATTTGAGGAGCTTTAGCTACTTTGTTCAGAGGCAGACAGTCAATATGGACAAATCAAATGACAAGTGATGGGTTGGTGTATGTTCTTGGGATATGTCGAATTCTGTATTACCACAGAATACACTCATATTTATAAATATACTAATTGAATAGGTAATTAGTTGAAGTCATAATGCAGTGGTTTCATAATGGAAGACTTACTGTAATATGGTGGGTGTACTGAAAAGAAGACTACCCCGCCCCCATGTGAAGACAGCTATATGTAGAGAGCACATAAAGATGGAGGAGAGAAAATCATATGCTAGTGAAGGAATGCCAAAGATGAATAGAGAAATGACTAAAAGTGAATAATAGAGTAGAAAGATACCTCCTGAGGATTTCAGAGGGAGCTTATACTTTGAATTTTAGCCTTCTACTCCTCAGAATTGTGAGACAATATGCTTCTGTTGCTTTAAGTCACTTGGTTTGTAGTATTTGTTTCAGCAGTTCTAGGAAACTAACGTAGGCAGTACTAAGAGTGAATCAAAAGATCAAGTTTTAATATAGTCAGTCAAAACAATGGCATTATCTTTCCCATGGGAAAGCAGTTAAGTAGTTATCTGCTTCATTTCAGGAGGATTGTACATGTTTCTGTAGAGGTAGACAAGGAAAGAGTAGAGCCAAGTATGAGGGATCAATTAAAATAATTGAAAAAGCTTGGAACTCTTTCCAATGGAAACAGGTTTGAGATGAATGTAGTGGCCACGAAAGGGTCATGCTGTAAAAGGTGTGGCTTCTGACAGGTGAATCACCTGAGCATGAAAGAATGGTGGTGCTCTATCCCAGAGCTTCTTCTTGAAGACCTGGAGAGATCCAACCAACTGCATTTAAAGCGAGGCTTATCTTTATATTTTGGAGCCTAAGAATTGTAAAACTGTTGTCATCATTTTACCTTTCAAACAAAATGCTGGCTCAGCTATGACAGATATTCAAGATTTCATGTGACACTCTTAAGTTTTTCTGAGTAGATAGATCTCCATCTTGCCTCTAATGTATAGATTTATCCTTATTTTCCTTAACTTCTATTTTAGTTCAATTGGCTTTGTTCTTTACAAACCGTTTTGGTAACCTTTTCTTAAATGTGGGGCACAGATAATAAGTAATAATTATAATAGAATTTCTGAATGCTCTTCTGAAGCCATTCTACTACAGTGCCACTTGTTAATTAATTAATTTTTTGTTGCCTTTGATTTGGGTAATTTTTTTTTTGTTATTTTGTTTTGGGGCGACATCTGGCAGTGCTCAGGGGTTACTCCTGGCTCTGCACTCAGGAATCACTCCTGAAAGGCTTGGGGGACCATATAGGATGCCAAGGATTAAACTTGGATTGGCCGCATACAAAGCAACCACCTTACCGGGTACACTGTACTATTGCTTCAGCCCTGATCTGGGTCAAGTTTAAAACAACACCCAGAAACCAGAGTCAAGGAGCAAAACCAAGGAATTTACCACCTATGTTTTCTTGTAAGAGTTTCATAGATTTAGGAGTTTCCTTAAATCTTTAATTCATTTAGAGTGAATTTCTGTATTGGGTATAAAATAGTGGTTCAGTTTCATTCTTTTGCAAGTAGCTGGCCAGCTTTTCTGGCACCTTTTATTAAAGAGACTGATTTGTCCTTTGTGCCTTTATCTGCATTCCAAAAAAGAGTGTTGCAGGCCTTTATGCATGTTTCAATTTTATACTTATGATCCCTTTGGGTATAAATTATCTTAATAAGAAATTCAGCATCTCTCAAAATAACAAGGTTCTCATCTGTCAGATAATACCTCCAAGAAACTGCCAAAGAATGAAACAATTCATTAGGTTTATCACCTCTCAATAGATACCCTTGACAAGTCTTGTGCAAATCCTGTGTTTAAGATTCATACTAGACTTTACAGGCTGCTTAGAAGGACCTCCTGTCAAAACCTCTGCTATGATAAATATTCTATAATGCAGATTCCTCATGTGAAAGGAATAACTAGACCAGCTTAAGAGGATTTTATCTGGTTTTACCCTATCAGGCTTCTTAGGTTACAAAGACTTATATCTAATGACGCTTTGTTCTATCTGTGGTCCTGTTCTATCTGTGGTCCTGGTACCACCTAACTAGAAAATCACTATGAAAAGGAGGCTCTCAACCCATCTTTCCTGATTAAAAATAAATGGACAGACATCATGCCACATACTGCTTTGAGAAATGATAATTTGCTAGTAAAAGCACAAGAAGTCTTTATCTCTTTCGCCAGAATCCTTGTGAGAGACAAAGAGCTAAAGCTCAGACCCTAAACTCTAGACCCTAAGCCCTAAAAAGACCTGCTTTGTCCTGAAAACGCAAGCTTGTCTCAGCAGAGAAAGTTTTTTTCAACTTCTATAAAGTTGTTCATGACGATTTATTACATTCAATATTCCAACACCAATCCCACCACCACTACATATTCCCACCACCATTATTTCCAATTTTCCCAACCACCACTCAAGTCTGCCCCAATAGCAGGCCCTAAATAATTTATTTTGTATTGCTTGTTATGAATAATTTTCTTAAAATAATCAAAAAAAATTTCCTTTAAAAAAGCGTATGAATGTTGTATCTCACCCTGGAGCAATTAATCCCTTGTATAAGACATTACTCACATGTTGTTACAGGATAAGCCTAGTATGTTAATATTTTCTTAATTGAGATTGGTTGCATCCATCCTATGCGGTGTGCTACTCCTGGTGCATAAGTGGTGTAGTGTATGAGATGTCATGGCGACGCACTCCAGGAATTCTAAAATTTTGAATGGGTTGATATAGGTGGATTTAAATTTGTAACTGAATGATGACTTTGGGTTCCGGAAGCATCTCTGCAGCTTGTTGTGCTTTATTTATGAGTCTCTGGATAGTGGCTGGTTAATGAGTTTATATGGTGCCAGAAGAATAAGGGGATGGGAGAGGTGGCCCATCCTTCACTCTGTGAGAGTTCGGAGATTTTGGTCACAAAACCTGCATACCTGAGTTTTTTTTTTAAATTTTTTAAATTTTATCGAATCACCATGAGATAGTTACAAGCTTCCATGTTTGGGTTACAATCTCACAATGATCAAACACCCATCCCTCCACCAGTGCACATTCCCCACCACCAATATCCCGGGTATACCCCCCTTTTCCCACCCTCCCCCTGCCTCTAAGGCAGACAATATTTCCGATACTCTCTCTCTACTTTTGGGCATTATAGCTTGCAACACAGACACTGAGAAGTCATCATGTTTGGTCCATTATCTACTTTCAGCATGCATCTCCCATCCCAACTGGTTCCTCCAGCCATCATTTTCTTAGTGATCCCTTCTCTATTGTATCTGCCTTCTCCCCTCCACTCATGAAGCAGTCTTCCTGAGTTTTTTAATAGATTCCTTCCTGCATGAGACTCATCCCTGTGGAGTCTGGCCATGAGCATGGCAGCAATTGGGTAATAGAGGTTTTCCGTTGCCAAGGCTCTGTTTGGTGGGTTCACTAACCCCCACCCCTTAGGGGTGCCCTGGTTGAGTCTCAGCCTGGCACAGGATCTGGAGGCATCTCTGCACTTGTTGATTTCTTTTGAGTTTCTGGATCATGGCTGGTTAATAAGCTTATATGGCAGCAGAGGCAGTTCATAGGTGTGATTGCCAAGCTCCCGAAGAATCAGCAGAGAAGGTTTTAAGACCTGCTTTCTACTGTTGTTTATTTTTTTTTAATTGAATCACCATGAGATACACAGTTATAAAGTTGTTCATGACTGGGTACAGTCATACAATGTTCCAACACCAGTTCCTTCACTAGTGTATACTTTCCATCACCAATGGCCTCAGTTTCTTTCTTGCCACCTATCCTGACCAGCCTGCCATTATGGCAGACACTTTTCTTCCTCTGTCTCTCTTTTAGGCATTATGGTTTGTAATACAGGTACTGAAAGGTTATTGTGTATATCACTTTACCTACAAGCACTCAACTCTTGTCCAGATTGATCACTGCCAGCTATTGTCATGGTGGTCCTTTATCTGTCCTAATTGCCCACTCCCATTTATGGCAAGTTTCCAACCATGAACTCATCCTCCTGACTCTCATTTCTACTGTATTTCTGGGTATCAGTTTAATACTATTTTTTTAATATACCACAAGTGAGTACAATCATGCTATGTCTGTCCCTTTCCCTCTGCCTCATTTTACTCAGCATGATACTTTCCATGTCCATCCATGTGTAAGCAAATTTCATGACTTCATTTTTCCTGGTGGCTGCCTAGTTTGCCATTGTTAGATTTACCATAGTTTCTATATCCACTCATCTCTTCTCAGAAACTCAGGTTGTTTCCAGATTCTGGATATTGTGACTAGGGCTACAATGAACATAGACATGCAGATAGATTTTCTATATTGTATATTTGAGCCCCTACCGTATATTCCCAGGAGATGTATTCCTGAATCATATGTAAGCTCAATTTCTATTTTTTTAGGGATGCCCACACTGCTTTCCAAAAAGACTGGACCAGTTGGCATCCCCACCATGTATTCTACTATTCTAGTCCTTTTTTAAAACTCCCAATAGTTCCTGAAAGTTCCCAGAAGCTGGAGAGCATGGATTTTTACTTCACATTAGTTAAGGAACTCTCATCTCTGATTCCTCTGAGCAGTCATCAATGTGCATTTAGAAAATAAAAATATAAAAATTTCTTCCTAAATTAAGAAGAGATACAGGATCTCCAAACAAGAATAATCCTTGAACAGGGAATGTATCTAAGGATGGTGGAACCTAATGGTTGTACAATTTGACAAGCCTCCTATAAGTAAAAACAAAACAAAACAAAATTTAAAAAAAACACCAAAAACCTATATGAGACATAAAGGTGAGTTTTTTAGAATGAAAATAAAAACAATAAGAAAAAATAACTTTTGTAAATTTACAAAAAAATAGGTGACCATGTAAACACTGTTCTACTAGGGTCTTGGGAGAGATTCATAAAATGAAGGGTGTGTAAGGTGAACAAAAACCACTTCATATGCTACTCTCAAAATATTTTCAACATGCAAACCACCAGGGTATTACCATTAAGTCTGCAGTCTAAGTTTTCACAACAGCTAAAACAATTGCATAACATTACTCTAAGCTTATGAGGATCTTTGCCCCAAAAGTTTAAATGACTAGAATGAAACTTGATCTGCAACATTTTTGTATATGATGGATATTATAAGTGGTGACATATGTCCCTGTACACTTACATCTGTTTTGTGATTGGTGGATTGAGTAGAGGTAAGTAAGGGGTTTATTAAGAACCTGCCCTGGCCAAACGTTCACAGGTGACAAGTTTCATGTAAATCGTCTGAGAGGGATATATAGCTCGCACCATCTATGTGCCTACTCTTATTTGGTTTGATTTCAGGCAACAATTGCCCACCCTTTGGGTATGTGATATTTCCCTAGCAACTTATGTCAGGACCTGCACTGAAGATTCACCTTGTCCCACCCAGCACTTCCCCCACCCCTCATGAGGATGATTTGATTTGCTGAGAATGCACTATTTTGTGACACTGGCATGCTTTCTGCCCGTCCAGGACAGAAAGTCTCTAAGGGGTCTCTAAGGGGTCTCTGCACTCTTCAGGAGCAGACTCTTCAGCAGGGGAGAAAGCAAGGCAAACTGAATAGTAGGCAAGGCAAACTCAATAATGAATAAAGAGGTGTTCTGAGCACAGATTTTGGGTTTTATACCACTGAATTAAATACAGAGCAAGGATGTTGCTACATTTCAGTTGATAATCTCAATGGCTGCCTTGGTTCAAAACTTTTCCTGAGGGTTAATGTCAGCTTTCTCCTTCTTCGGGCCATCAACTTCTCTTCTCTGATCATTAATCCGTACAAATGCTAGTACCTGTCATCAGCTCCAGTTGTTCACACATAATTGATAAAATGCACAGTCTCCTGTATAGTTTATCTAGTTTACTAAGATGGTAAGGATTGCATTTGAAAGTTACTTAAATATTAATCTATTAAAGGAAATGGAAAATAGTACAGAATCACTTTACTAGTGAAGATTTTAGAGTCACACACCTCATCCAAATCCTAGATTCGGGATTTGCTTATCACTAAGCAACTTATGTCTTTGACCCCTCTGTTTTTTGATCTTTTAAAACGGAGAAGTGATCCACACAGTTTAGGAGGCTGGAAGAAAATGGTGTTGGAGTCATTGGGAGAGGGAGGAGTACATTTGTGATAAAACTATGTGCATGAGTAACCATTATTAATAGTATCAATTAAATAGAATCAATTAAAAATAAAACTTAGAATATTATTAGTATCTATCTATTGAGGATATATGTGCCAAGGATTGAATGCCGATCCTCACATGTATGAGAAATCCTTCTTTATAATAATCCCTAACCAAGTTATCAGTGAGGTAACTGCTTCCCTTTTGACTGGACTATGGGAACTTTCGGGGCAGGAATATATTTGCTCATGTATTCATTATTGAGTGCCAACATGGCACCATGCAGGATGCTTACACTCTTAAAAAGACTCACTTGATAATGAACTGAGCAAAATTTTATTGCTAGAAACAACCCTTCTCTATTTCCTCTCTTTATCACTGTCACTGTCATCCCGTTGCTCATAGATTTGTTCGAGCAGGCACCAGTAACGTCTCTCATCGTGAGACTTATTGTTACTGTTTTTGGCATATTCAATACGCCACGGTTAGCTTGCCAGGCTCTACCATGGGGGCATGATACTCTCAGTAGCTCGTCAGGCTCTCTGAGAGGGTGGAGGAATCGAACACGGGTTGACCGCATGAAAGATAAACGCCTTACCGCTGTGCTATCACTCCAGCCCCCTCTCTTTATATGTTGGTGAATTCTTTCTTCTCCTCAAAGCTACCTTTCTAAAAAGTCAACAAATAAACTTTGAACACATTGATTATGATACTCTATTCGTGGGAATGCAAAGATGGTTCAAAGCGAATGCTTTGAGCTTGCATGTGGAAACTGTGGGTCCATTCCTGGCATCCCTGAGTACTGCCACACATGCTCTCCACCTCCAAAACAGACATTCCAAACTACAATATAATAGGGAAGTTTATGTAAAATTGTGCATACTGTTTCTCATATATCCTTTATTAACTCCTCTCTTCCAACACATACATCCTTCTTGCATTTAAGTTGAATTTCACCTTCTTTTCGTTATTTATAATCATCCCATAATTTTTTCATAATAATGGAGATAAATAAAGAAGGAGAGAGTGCACACTCATGAGAGAGTGTGGGTAGGGAGTCAAGTGTCAAAGATACAATAATCTAGACAGAAATAATCTAGGAAACATGGGCAGAATTTTGATGTATGATGTGAATGATGGTGAGAGCATTATCTTCAGTTAGGAGACCACCATTGTAAAAGGGATTTTCATATTCCTTTAAATCTGAAGTCACTTTTAAGAAAGTCATTTGCTTGAGTACAAAAAATTGTTGGTCCTAAGTCCCATTTTCTCAGAAATGGCCTTGCTACAAACTTTCAAATGTTATTAAATACTTAATAGCAAAGGAGGTCTGGGGATGTGGTTCAATAGTAAACGAAATGCTTTTACTTTCCATGTATGAGATTTAGGTTTGATCCTCTACACTGCCAATAAAACAAAACTCAGGGAAGAGTAGGAAATGTATACAGAGTTGAGATATGATTATTCATGGGCCCGTTTTCTAATATATTTCCCAACATTAATTTTCATAACAATATGCTTCACTGAGTGTATTGCATTTGTATTCTAGACTATGGGACCTGGGGCTGCTGATTCAGAGAGGATACATAACTCACCTACCTGCAAAACGATCTAGGAAGGTAATTCTTCCCAGAATGTCACTTTGTGTGGTAGCTGAAAGTGGTAGGGGGAAATGTAATTCTAAAAATAGGTAGGGTTCTATCTTCTGAAGATTAAGATGAAAACTCTGTTTTAATATCGAGCTGTCAATAATTGATGAGGACATTTTTAGTATGTTTAATGTTAAATTAAAGGGCTAACTCCTAAATATGTTTCACATCACATTCTTCTGAAGATAGGCAATTTAAAATTTAATATATTCATTTTGCCATTTGGCACATGATCAAAGTAAGCTTTCCAAAGGCAGCATGGCCTCCTTAACCTATTTTTCCCATGAAACTGAAATGGCATTTGCATTCTTTTGAGAGGCACATATAAGCTATTTTTATGACTTATTCTTTAAACATAGAAAGAAAACACAGAGTTTTTAATGCTCCTCCTAACTATTGCTCTCCTCTTCACAATTATATCTTCTCTATTTTATTGAGGTTAGTCTTCATCTATTCTTCATGCAATGATATAAAAAGATAGTATGTATTGATAAAATTTTACATGAAGTCGAGTCTCTTGTTCAGATGCTTTGAGCTTTGAAACAAAAATTATTGTTTCAACCCATTACAAATCTGGGGCACAAGATTCTTAGCCTGTCCAACTGAAATATGATGTCCAACACCTATTGTGGGTGAAGTTACTAACAGCAAAACTAACTCCATGGTTGCAGCTAACACTGAGTATAACTTTGGATCACAGAATTGCACAGTGCTTAAAAACTTCACTTAGACATTTATGAAACCTCAAGTAAGACTGCAAGTAGGACTAATAATGGCCACAGTTCTAGTGCTTTAGATGTGACACCCTTTCAAAACCCATTACATCTGGTAACACATCACATTCTCACAACAAATGTCTGAGGCAGATGAAGCAATGGGGTGAGATTAAATATATTCCTAATGCCAGATTCCCTTTTCTGCCTGAAGGCACAGAAGCCCACAGTCCCAGCCAACACCCTCTGACAGAGAAACTGTCCAGCTCCACAACTAATCTCTAAAAGAACAATGAGCAGCTGAATCTTTCCATGTGGGAGAATCTATGTGCTCACAATTCTGGGGGCTTCTCAGGATGGGGGCAGGCAGATTCTCCTTTCTGCCTGATGGCACATCAGCTTGAAGCCAAACCTGACACCCTCCGGAAATGGCCCAGCTCCACAACTGAACCTCATCAAGATGCCAAATCATCCCAGCTCTAAAGCTCCCGGACCAACACCTCCAAATTTCATAGTACTGTCAGCCCAGTAGGATCACAGAAAACCTCATGGGAAAGTTGCCTAGAAGAACACTAAGCTCAATGAGCAAAACAAATGACGTCCAAGGCTCCACTAGCACAAACCAGCTCAGTAAAGCCTCAGACCATTAATGACTTTAGTAACATCACTGTGAGATATAACAGTTATCATAAAGTGACTTATATTGATCTAAGTTTGCTAATTCCATTTGCCAAAGTGTTGTAACAAAAAAGATGAAGTAAATTTGTTTGTGGCCTGATAAAGGGCAGATTTTGGTGGGAAACTGGAAACATACGTGTAGGGTAGGTCATACTGGTTGTAGGACTGGTGTTAAATCATGGTGTTATTATATATATACATATATATATGATATATATTTAAAAGTATACGCCTAATGTGGCCAGGTAGTCAGGAACAAAATTTGGATTTCACCCCAGATTGTCTGGTAACTGTAGGTTCTGATATTTATTTAATTTTGGATTTTTGGTCATATCTTGAAGTGTTTGGAGGCTATTCCTGGCTCTGAAATTGAAAGTTGCTCCCTGTGGTGCTGTGGAGACCATATATAGCTGGAGATTGAGTTGGGGTAGGCCACAGGCAAGACAAATGCCTTAACCCCTATACTATCTGGCCCATGAAGCTACGGTCTCAACCTCCAGCTATTCAACTTATATCAGAGACAAGCTGGATTCATTTGACTTCATCCCTTTCATTGCATCTTCTCCAATAAAAAAGCACTGTTTTGGGAGGCTCTTCAGTCAATATGGATCTTGCAGGCATATCTCAGAGAACAAAAGTAGTGGGAAGAATATTTGTGCAAGCTAGGTACAATGGTTGATCCTGAAAAGAAGCTATTCTTATTAAAGAATGAGAGATTTACATAAGACTAGAAGAACTATAAATTGTATTGTAGTCATAAAACTACATTTTTTCCTTAACGTATGCATTTCTGTGTGCATAGATATTTGTATGTTATATATAAATGTTCAGGTTCATTGAATCTGAACCCGAAACTGATATGAGTCCCAAGTATTGCCAGCCAAGAAGGTTGATTTAACTGAAAAATTCTGTCTATCAGTGATGAAAAATTCGGAGAGAAAGAGACAAACTGGGTGAAACCTATAATTGGTCATCAGTATCCATGATAAGAAGGATCACTGTACGATGTATTATCAAAGCTAGAACACTTTACAAGTCAAGTCTATCTGTTAGGTGATGACCTCAGGCCTGCCCTCAACAATAGACTGTTGGAGTTGGAGCGATAGCACAGCAGGTAGGGCGTTTGCCTTGCACATGGCCGACTTGGGTTTGATTCCCAGCATTCCATATGGTCCGCTGAGCACCACCAGGAGTAATTCCTGAGTACAGAGCCAGTAGTAACCCCTGTGCATTGTCGGGTGTGACCCAAAAAGAAAAAAAAAGAAAAAAACCCCAATAGGTTATGCAATCAGCAATTGGCTAATCCCTTGAGTCTTCATTTGAAAAATTATTTTACTTATTTGGTTTTTGGCCCACACCTGGCAGTGCTCAGTGGTTACTCCTGGCTCTCCATTCAGGAATTATTCCTGCCTGGCTGGGGTGAGGATTTTGGCAGAGCGAGAAGCAGGAGTGGAGCAGGTACACCATACGGGATGCCAGAGATCAAAGCAGGTACCCCCAATTCAAAGCAAGTACCTTAAATGCTGTACTATTGCTCTGACTCCCACTGAAGCCATTTAAAGTGATTTTAAGACTGTGGTCCTCAGCCCATTAGAAATATTTTATGATCTTGCAGTGTGGAGTGTTAGTGCACCTGCAAGTGGATCTTCCCAGCAAATCAGAGTCCTGGGGCTGGAGCGATAGTACAGCAGGTAGGATCTTGCCTTGCATGTGACCTACTGAGGTTCCATCCCTGGCACCCCATATCTCCCAAGCTGCACCAGGAGTTATCCCTGAGTACAGGACCAAGAGTGAGTCCTAGCACCGCTTTCTGTGAGCCCCACCCTTTCAGCCCCCAAAAAGGGGGCTACAGAGATAGCACAGAGGGTAGGGTGCTTTCCTTGCATGCTGAAGACCTTGGTTCACTCCTCAGAATCCCATATGGTCCCCTGAGTACCACAAGGAGTAATTCCTGAGTGCAGTCAGGAGGAAACCCTGTGTCCTCAAACCAATCAACCAACCAACCAACCAACCAACCAACCAAACAAACAAAAAAACAACCAAACAAATGCAAAATGCAAAAAAAAAAATACCACATTCCTTACTAGGGCTCCTTGCTTGTGGCCAGGGGAAAAAGTTAGAAACTTCCTTGCTTTCTAATGAAATAGTTCACTGTATCACTGTAGTATCACTGTCATCCTGCTGCTCATCAATTTGCTCGAGTGGGACCAGTAACATCTCCATTGTGAGACTTGTTACTGTTTTTGGCATATGGGGAACTTGCCAGGCTCTTCGGTGTGGGCGGGATACTCTTGGTAGCTTGCTGGGCTCTCCAAGAGGGGCAGAGGAATCGAACCCATACAAGACAAATGCCCTACTCACTGGGCCATCACTCCAGCACAATGAAATAGTTGTCATCCTGTTGTTCATTGATTTGTTCCAGTGGCACCAGTAACGTCTCTCAGTGTGAGACACTGTTACTGTTTTTGGCATATCCAATACACCACGGGTTGCTTGCCATGCGGGCGAAGTACTTTCGGTAGCTTGCCGAGCTCTCCGAGAGGGGCAGAAGAATCGAACACGGGTCAGCCACATGAAAGGCAAATGCCCTACCGCTGTGCTATCACTCCAGCCCAATGAAATAGTTACAGAGTAAAATTTTTAAATCAAAGAATGAGTTTTTAAGAGAAATCCAGTTAAGTATTCAACTAACAAAGCTGACCATTGTGTAGCTCTTGGGCATATTGCACATCAAGAGTCTTAATTCCTGGAGGCTAGAGATATATACAGGGGTCAAAGCACTTGGCCTTGGCATCTCACATGGTTTCTGAGCCTCCTCCAGGAGTGGTCCAAGAACACAGATCTAAGAGAAAGCCCTGAGTATTGCTGCTTGTGGATCAACCGCCCCAATCCCATCCCCTCCCTGCAACAAAAAATAATCCTGAACCCCAGAAATAATCATAACCTAACATTTCCCAGGCCCTTTAAAGCACATACACTATTTTAAGTGCACAGAACAATCTGACAATAGAATCTGGGGACTACAGACCACCACCAGCAGTAGCAGCTCCATGAGGTTCTCATTAAGCAGTAACTCGGGCTCTAAGCTCCTAGACCAATCGATTAAAAATTTTGCATTTCACGAGAGCCACAGATCATTGGTATGCCATTTAAGTTTTAAGAAGTATCAGCTTAGAAGACACGGGTTGGATTGCTTGAGACAAAAGCTTCCTGACTCATTGAAACAACTGATTCATATAAGTGTGCTGGTGGGAATTATCAGTGCTGTCATTGGGTATTAGTGGTTTTTCAGTTCTTTGAATTAATTAATACAAATTTGTAGAATCATGGTTAGCAATTACTCCTGTTGCTCGTTTTTTGTTCTTATAATCATTACATTGTTTTTACTTTATTATTTTGTTGTCTACTAACACTTTATTTTCATTGCATTCTTTTCCAAACCACAGAGAGACCCCACTGGGTAGGCGGGGCATTATGTTGAAGGTTCCCGTAAACAAGAAAAGACAGCCCCAACGCATTCTTAAGTTTTGGGCTCAGCTGACTGATAATTGCCAATGGGCATCTGTAAAGGACATGAGTGTTCCCAGTCCACACATGTATAAGGAACAGTTTATTTCTGTCTTGTGTTTCTTAACAAGCATATTTAAGGCCAGGCATTTATATGAGTGATGCCGTCTTCAGCATTAAAAAGTGAATGCAAACATTAGCTCTCATTCAATTTACTTCACAAAAAGTAATGATACCAGGTGATCAGATTTTCTCTCTAGAACCACTTGAACTTATATTCTTAGAAAGGATATCAGAGTAATTTGCTCCATTTTAAAAAGTAGATAAAAATATGAAATTTCTGTTTTTGAGCAAAAGTCT
This sequence comes from Sorex araneus, assembly GCF_027595985.1. Lineage (NCBI taxonomy): Eukaryota > Metazoa > Chordata > Mammalia > Eulipotyphla > Soricidae > Sorex > Sorex araneus. Next base: position 80,725,623 of record NC_073305.1, read on the forward strand.
TCAAATCATGAAATATCACTTTCCTAAGGTATTTTACTAATATTTTAAATAGAAGTCTTAAGAATAGGTTTATGTTTCTGAAGTATAAAGTCTAAATCATATGTCTTATGAAAAATACCTGAATTTAATGCTGATATCTAAATAAAAGATTTTTTATTAAAAAATACTTGAGCCTACTTGATAGGAAAAAGCCATAGAAAAAGGTGAACTTGCGAAGTAAAATGTAAAAGTAATATTTTACTTTAACATCTAAAAGCATGGATATGGAAAAAAAAGCTGCCTCAGGAAGAAACTGCCACTACACTGTAGAGTAAACATAAATGGATCAGAACTATGTGTGAGAACACTACTGCCTCTTAAATTTCTTGACCTACGAGGGTTTGGTTACCAAGAAAACAGTATTCTGAGAAAATATTTCTTTCACATTATTTATAGTACAAATTTAACTTGTCTCATTATAGAATCCCTTATTGCCTCATTGTTTCTTCCTAGGATTTCTAAATGGCTTTCTACAGATATTGCCATTTTTTCATTAATAACACCACAAAGTTACACTTTCAAGTTCCTGATTATCTACTTTGCATTATCCTCTCAAATGTCTACAAGTCACTCAAAATATAATCCTTTGAAATTCTGGTCTACTTTCCACTGAGTAAATTTCTACTGTGGCCATAACTTTTCCTCTCAATCTTTTTTTTTTTTTTTGTAGTTGGACTTTTTACTTTTTATTTTAAAAATTTTTTAGTTTATTTTTTTCGAGGGTACAGTTACAGATTTACACATTTTTGTGCTCATATTTCCCTCATATGAAGTTCGAGAACCCATCCCTTCACCAGTGCCCATTCTCCACTACAAATAAACCCAGCATCCCTCACACCCTCCCCAATCCCATCTCCCCCCACCCCACCCTGCCACTGTGGCAGGGTATTCCCTTTTCTTTTCTCTTTCTAATTAGGTGTAGTGGTTTGCAATAAAGGTGTTGAGTGACCATTGTGTTTAGTCTCTAGTCTACATTCAGCACGAATCACCCTTCAATCTTGGGTTATCACAGTTTTATGTGTCTCATAGGATCCTTCTTGGATGACAAGGCCCTGTTCTGTGGGAAACTGACTTTGAGTGCCCCCTGCTGAGACAAAGGTGATAGACATAAACAGACATAGACATAGCATTCATAATGTGGACAGAAGTTCCCTCTTATCTACAGGGGTTACATCCCAAGAGCCTCAGCGGGGACCTGCAATATAGATGGTACCACATCATATATATAAACTATGATATTTTTATCCCATACATATGTGTGTAATGAAGTTTGACTTTTAAATTAGACACATGAATGATTAACAATAATTAAATAGGGAAATTATAATAATACATTGAAATTAAAGGTATGTTACTGTCTTATAAAAATCTTACTATATATAATATTTCTGTACTGAGCTCTCATTATATATTTAACGTGAATAATGGAAACAAGGAGAAGGGAGAATTATTGTATTTTAAATCATTTTATTTTAAGTCATATTAAACTGATGAACTGGAGCAATAGCACAGCAGGTAGGGTATTTATTTTGCATGCAGCAGACTCTGGTTCAATGACTCCATCCTTCTCAGAGAGCCCAGCAAGCTACCAAGAGTATCCCGTCCGCACAGCAGAGCCTGGAAGCTACCCGTGGCATATTCAACATGCCAAAAACAGTAACAATAAGTCTCACAATGGAGATGTTACTCATATCCACTTGAGCAAATCAATGAACAATGGGATGACAGTGCTACTAAACTGATGGGTCCCAAAGTCCTCAGAACATCCCATGGTAGCAGTGGGGATGATCCTTCAGAAGCATTATTTATTCAGGAGTGCACTGCTCTTGGGGAAGTCATTGGATGAGGACTCTCATTAGGAAGAGACTTGGCTATTGAGAAGGAGCTCCACAACTCTCCTTGGCTATTCTGAGTGGGGACTCAGCTGTTGAGACTTCAGAGACTGATATATCATCCCTCAGACATGCCAGAATGGCCAGAAAGACTCAGAATGCTCCTGGACTCTTTAGCTTCCATTGGCAAGATGCAGACTCTGGGAAGAGACCAGTCAGTGCAGACTCCGGGATTAATCAGGAATGGAGATTTTGGGCCGGGTGCAAGGCCTATGTTGGACAGAGTTGCCTGGGAGTCAGAGGTGAAAACTATTTGGCCTCAAGTTCCCTCGGGAACTCTCCAGTTTCCTCTGACAGCCCAGATGACTGTCATGGAGCCACGGAAGCTTCTTGATACTTTAAAGATTGTTTTCTCACACTTTCAGCCTAGGAGCCAATGCAAAGGCTAAGAGTATATGAATAAAGAGAGGGGCCCAGAGATGGCTGCTTTGCAGAACTCATGTGGTTTCCCAGGTTTGGGGAAATGATTGTTCCAGGGCTGGGTGGTTGCAGGGCCTCTTGCAGAGATAATATTAGATTGAAGCACACAAAATTGCATTTTATGAAGACCTAAAAACCATTAACTATTGTCAATTTCATGAGGTTCAATCTAACAGGAAGTCCACAGGTACTGAATAAACTAGATTAAACTAGGGATGTCTTCATAAATCCCTTTAAAGAAATAACATTAAGGTTTTATAAAATGAATTAAAAACTTCATATTTCAATTCCAGAGAAGGAAACTTGTCATTTAATACCCCAATGCTGAGTAAGACATGACGCTGGAATGTTTTTCCTTTGTACTTCATTTGCTTCATAGACAGAAACATGTGTTGTGATGCAGGTGTCCTACTTTATTCAAAACCATAGCTTATTCTAATATTCCATTGTGTAAGTATGCCTCAGTTTCTTGATCTCATCTCTTCACAGATCTTACAGTTGTTTCCAAACTTTTGCTATCCAGATAGTGCTTCAGTGACTAAAGGAATACAAATGTCTTTTCTAAATAGTGTTTGGGTGCATTGGGGTTAGAAAGCATCATATTTTAACTGTTTTGGGTTTAAACTTAGAGGAAAGAATATTTGGGGGCCAGTGAGAGCACAATGAACTGAATGTATGCTTTATGTGCATGAGGCTTAGGTTCAATCCCCAGAACCATGGCTCCTGAACACAGCCAGGAGCAACCTCTGAGCACTGAGCCAGGAATAGTGCCTGAGCACCACTGACACTCCCCTCAAAACACGTGTTTTTCCTTTTATTAAAGTTGAAGACATGAAATCCAGAATTTCTCTTCTGTTTAATTCACGTAAATATGTTTGCTTTTAAACATATTATATATTTAATATATCTTCTACCAAAATCATATCATACAACCCTTTGATGAATATAGGAGAAGCACTATTAATATTACTATGTTTTTTAAAAAAAATTTTATTAGTGAATCACTGTGAGGTACAGTTACAGACTTATAAACTTTCGTGCTTGCATTTCAATCATATTATTACTATGTTTTTGATGAAAAGAAAATAAGATGTAAGGAGCTTTAGTAATTTCATTTGTTTAAGTTAATTTCTTTGTTCTAGTTAGAATAACTAAAAGTCATCCTATTTCTTTGGTTACATAAAAAAGAAAGAGACCTCCCTCGGTGCCATCTTCCCACCTTCAACAGAGAAGAGGCCAGGCAGTCTGGTGAGCAACGCGGCCGGAGAAATACTCCGGACCCGAATCCGGGCCAACAACACCAGGGATCCAGACGGAGGAGGTACAGCTGGTACACCTTCTCCAGATGGAGCCCTGGCGACACTGAGCAGCAACTAACACGGCTCCGGCTTGCGGGACAGGAACACATCTGAGCCGCGTGGCCGCTAACGTGGCCGCGTGACCTTTTCTAAAAACTGAAAATATACAATCTTTTAATGACAAACCAATCATCAAATGCTTCCTTAGTAGGGCTGTCTTCCCTGGGGGAAACTCCAACAACAATAATGAGTTTTGTTTTGCAATATGGAATGTAATCAAGGTAGAGAGAAAATGAAGTGAAATTCATCAGTCATACAGTTGAGGGGGGGCGGTGGCGGGGGGTATACTGGGGATTTTGGTGGTGGAATATGGGCACTGGTGAAGGGATGGTGTTTGAATATTGTATAACTGAGACATAAACCTGAAAACTTTGTAACTTTCCACATGGTGATATAATAAAAATTAAAAAAAAAAAGAGACCTGTAATAGGATTTTAAAATGCATGTCATTTACACATATAAATTGATATATATATGAAATCATAAACTATTTCTTCCTTCTATAGTATAGCACAAGTAACAATTAGTATAGACTCAGCTAAAAAATTGTGTCCAGCTAAGCAATGGAAATTTTCTCTAAATGGAATTGTGTCTAACAAACTAATCATGATCATCTCCCTAAAGAGCTGAAAGAATGTGGATAAAGAAGAAAACACCCACAACTTGTGCATTTCTTTTGTAAACAAGTCAAACTACTCCATTTGCTTCTTAGGGCCAAGTTAGCTTATAGTCAGCTCTACAAAAAGCTGAATGCATAAAATGCTGAGAAAGATGATGAGAATTGTTGTTGAATGAAACAGCACAGAAATTTCCTGTGGATCATGTAGTCAGCAAAATATGGAATATGGTTTATTTTATCATCTATTTTCCAGCAGCATGTTTGCTACTTTCTTATTTGTGATTCTGTGATTAATCTTATTTTTGATTCTGTGATTAATCTTATTTGTGATTTGAAGAGCTTAGTTCAGACAAGAAGGAGTTCAATCTGCAAATGTTTAATAACAAAGGGTCGGCCTAACAGTGGTTTGGGAACCACTTCCAGAAATACCTACTAGAGACATAGCACAGTGGGTAGGGCCTTTGCCTTGCACTCGGCTGACCCAGGGACCGATTCCTCTGTCCCTCTTGAAGAGCCTGGCAAGTTACCTAGAGTAATCCGCCTGCACGGCAGAGCTTGGAAAGCTACCTGTGGCATACTCGATATGCCAAAAACAGTAACAATAAATCTCACAAGGAGATGTTACTAGTGCCTGCTCAAGCAAATCGATGAGCAAAGGGATGACAGTGACAGTGAGTTTAAGGCTGATGTTTTGGTTTTCAGGTCTGCTAATGTGGTGTTTCTAGGGCCTGGTGGAGCTGGGCTCAAGAACGGCCACATTAGCGTATGGTACAAAGGAGTGGCAGCAAGTTTATAGCCTGTGGTGCTGGGAGCCTGGTAGTAAGCTTGCTATTAAGCATATAATTGTGTACACTTCACCTCTTTCAGTTATCTTCTCAGTCCTTTTGGAATTCTTGAGGAAAAAGAAATAAATATAAGCTATTTAAAGGTTGTCAAAGATTTGTGAAGACAAAAACACTTATGGAATGATCACAGAACTAAGACCCTTGCTTTGCCACATGGCTAGAGAAATATTTGCTTTTAAGCCCTGGTGGGTTTTGCATACTCTATCCAGGGAAACTACAAACCAAGAAATGATCCAGTTGATTTAAAAGTTTTCCAAAATATGGAAGGTGTTCCTGAAAGTAACAATTAAAACCTAATCAGCATTCACTATCTGTCATTATTTTCGTGAATTAGTTTCTGTTTTTGAAGTTAAGATTCAAGAGAGAGAGAGAAAAAAAATTACTGGGCCAAGGTTTTATGTGTAAAATTTAAGTGGCTGTCTAAATCTATCGTCCAAGATGTCCTAAAGGATCAGACCAGAATTTATAACATGTGACTTCCTTGATAGAACTCAGCAGTGTCCATTGCAGGAGAGATTTGGCCACAATACAATCTTTTAGGAGAGAAAAGCTACCAGGAGTGGCATTTTGTCCCCAGGAGCATGAGTCACAGCAAAGGCCTCTGTAGATCCAGGATTTAAATGTTCCTCCATCAAAAGAGACCTGTCAATCTACCCCCAGAAACAGGAAGAAGGTATTTAAATTCTAATCTAGTCACAATCAAATCTTCCCTTCTTTAGATCTTATAGCTATAGCCTTTTCCATAAAATGCTGCTTTGGGGAAAACACTTGAAACCGGAAAGCCTGTTTGTGTTGTTAGAAAGACGCCATTCCTTACTCTCATAAATAATTGAAACTGCAGTCAAACTTTTTTTAACGCTCAAGCAGGGGAGTTGAAATGGCATTGAAAACTCTCTGGACTATGTTAATCATCCCTTTGAATGCACAACAATTTATTTCATCTGGATGGAGCCTCTCCTACCCAGATGAGCTGAACAACGCAATGAGTGTGTATGTCATTTCATGAGCTAGACACAGAGGTTGGTGGAAAACTAGAAAAGCTGTGAGTGGCTACCTCCAACAGATGCCTACATTTTTTCCTGGAAACTGGATGTGCATTTCATTGAATTCTTGGACCCCTTTTGTGAAAATAAGAAACAAACACAGGCAGAAAATGTAAGCCTTTGTCTAGATGGACAAAGACAAAACACAGCTTAGTTTTACCACCCCTCAGCCCCTATCCCCAACCCCCCAACCACCAGCCCAGATAACTGAGAATAATGGTTGAAAAGAAAAATCAACAAAACTGTCCTATTCTATTGCCTTTCTTTTCTCAAGTTATTTATTGTTCCTTTGTAACATATGTTCACCTTCTTTTTGTTTATCCGTTCCTGTTCAATCCCAAAGAAACAGCTTAGATTTCCACCTGGTTGTTTATCTATATCTGGTTAATTTTTCTATTAGGAAATTTAATGCGCTCAGAAAAATACCACATGGTATAAGTTATTCTTCCATATAAAGAGAATAGCTCATTCTATAGGGAAATGATCGTAGAGAATTTGTTATTAATATGCTAATTTATTATATTTATTATTATAAATAGGGACATTTCTGAGTATCAAAGGAAGTACTGATGAATTTAGTAAGAAGTCTGGTAGCCACCAGGACTCTACTGAGTAACTTAAGATGTGCATTCATCCTACCTCTGGGCCATAATGAATAGTTTTTCAAAAATCACTTTCTTTAAAGTACTCAGTCGGCTTTGGACAAAAAATGCTCATTAACTTTACCTTTCCCTCTTGCTCTCAAAAAACCAGATTTTTATTTACTTTTATTTGGGGGAGAGGATGCTCAATAGTATTATAAGCTTTGTGATTAGGGTTTTGAGCCTATAGGGGAATCATGTGTGTGCAGGAGACTGAATTGGGTCAGCTGCACACAAAGCAAGCCGTCTTAACCCCTGAAATATCTTTCTGATCCCTAATTTGAGTTTTACTCCCTAAAAAGACAATAGAGTCTATATTTATATATTTCTTTTTTTCTACCTAACTGCCAAAGAAGGTGTCATGGACTAAAGGTTTTGTCCCTCTAAAAATTCTTTTTTGTTTATTGATTTGTTTTCTTGTTTTATTTGCCATTCTGTCAAGTTTTATTGGAACAAGTAATATGAAATAAATTTGTTACATGCCTCCTAGAGGAGCAGACTAAACGGTGAGGGAACCTGGGGACATTGTAGTAGGATTGTTGTTGGAACACTGAATGCCTGAAACAATTCTATTATGAACAACTTTTTTTTTGTCCATCTGCCTCCTTTTTATTATTTATTTTATTTTAATTTTTATTAGTGAATCACCGTGAGGTACAGTTACAAACTTACGAACTTTCATATTTGCATTTCGTTTACATCCCTCCACCAGTGCCCTTTCTCCTCCACCAATGTTCCCAGTATCCCTCCCACCACCCCCATCCCATCCTCCCCCACCCTGCCTCTGCAGTAGGGCATTCCCTTTTGTTCTCTCTCCTGTTGGATGTTGTAGTTTGCAATATAGGTTTGAGTGGCCTTCATGTTCAGTCAATAGTCTACTTTCGGCACGCAGCTTTCAACCCGCGTGTGTCCTCCCAACATTCTCTACTAGGTGTTCCCTTTTCTGTCTCAGCTGCCTTTTCCTCCAGCATGTGAGGCCAGTTTCCAAGCTGTGGGGCATACTTCCTGGTTCTTACTACTACTCTACTACTACTACTCTTGGGTGTTAGTCTCCCATTCTGCTACTTTATACTCCACAGATGAGTGCGATCTTTCTATGTCTGTCGCTTTCTTTCTGACTCATTTCACTCAACATGATACTTTCCATGTTGATCCACTTATATGCAAATTTCATGACTTCATCTTTTCTAACAGCTGCATAGTATTCCATTGTGTAGATGTACCAAATCCTAACCACTAATGAGATGATAGCAGGAGGTGGGGTTTTAGAAGGTGATTAAGTCCTGAGTGCAAAGCTCTCATGAATGAGTAGAACCTTATCACAACAGAACTGATCCACCAGGATTCAGTTATGGATTCAGTTATATGGTCTACAAGGAGGCAGGAGCACTGTAGTGTGTAGTCTCTAGACCCTTGAAAAGAGAATCCAGAGTTCTAACTTCCATGTGAAGGCAGAGAGAATAGAGGGTTATCTATGATGCAGAAAACCCTCACCAGAAACTGAATCTGTTGTGCCTTGAACTACCCAATTTCCAAAGCTTTGAGAAATAAATTTGTGTTAATTAAGCCACCAAGGTTGTGGAATATTTGTAGCTGTCCAAACATTTGATTGAAGCCAACATGAACTAAATTAGGCAAGGTGAGATGGATTCAGAAAGAAAATATATTTAACTGCAGTTATATCGATAGGTTCTTTAATCTATACCTCTTCCTATATAGAAACTTCTACCATTTTTCATCTTATATCCTACTAAAAACTTTTGTAGGACTGGAGAGATAGTATAGAAGTACTTGTCAATTGCATCAGGCCAACTTCTGTTTGTATCTCAGGCATCATAGACGGTTCCTTGACCAGTGCCAGGGGTCAGTCCTTAGCACAAAGCTCAGATTAGTCATTGAGCACTACTGAGTGTAGCACAAACTTCCCCCTGACCTAAAAAATATTTTTTTAAAGAGGAAGAATGTATTTGTAAGACAAAGTGTCAAAAGTAGTTGCAGCAGTTAGGTGATTAGATTACCACAAATGCTGACTTAGATGAACTTGATTCAACATTAGATGTTTGAGGAAGGAGACATCTGGAGATGATTCAGCATTACCCAAGACCCATTAACTAAGAAGGCACAATGGAATTTCCCTCAGTGTTAAAAGAGAAAAACAAGAGACAAATAAATGAAACTACTTTATAACCATCAGACCAACACTTAACCATTTTTATTCCTCTCCCTCCCTTTTCTTTTTTTGCATGAGATGTCACCCAAGTAATCAATGAAAAGTGGATATATTTCATAGTCATAGAGGACTCTGGAAATGGATTATTTTCTATTATCCTTGATAGTACTTTATTTTAAAAATATATAGTACTTTATTTTACCTTAATTATGTATTTTGGCAAAATTTCCAACTTCATAGGAAAACTGTAGGGTCAGAATACGACCAAAAATATTGCATAACTTTTCATCCACATTATGTTAAAATCTTACTATATTTGTCGTATACTCTAAAATAGAAAAGTCTGAGGTGAGCTTTTTATCTTTACAAGTTTTAAAACAAAGGACATTATTTGATATAAACGCTGTACAGTTACCAAAATTAGAAAATTAGCATAATACAAACCTCTATTCACTAATTACAATGGTTCTATTCGTACCCTATATAATATCTTGCATCATGTGTTGAATTCAGTTATCATGTTTCTTGAGTTTGGAAGAAACGTCCCTTAGTTTGAGACATTAACATTTGTTTAAATGTCCAAGTTTGATGTTGTGTAGAATATTTTTTATTTTTTGTGTTTTGTTTTTGAGACATCACTCCTGGCAGCACTCACGGAACCACAGAGATGAAGAGGATTGAATGCAGGACAGCTACATACAAAGCCAGGTGCCTTATCCACTGTACCATCTCTCCAGCTCCTCATTTGTGTTGTCTGCTATTTTCTGACAGTCATATAAAGACAATACATCACTGGAAGACTGTTGCAAGTATTTTATATGAAACACTTCTTTAAATGGTCAACTCATCCTTAAAAAACTGTGGTTTTGTCCAATTTATACTCATCAACTATCTTGAACCAATTTAGCAAATAACCTTGGTTAAGTGTTGGAACTCTAAAGGTTTTATCTTTATGCACATTCACCAGAATCTCTTGGGTTAAGTCTTGGGCATTGATTATCATTTTAAAATCCTTCCTGATAATTTTAATTCTAATGTATAGACAGGGACTTGTCTGTTTTCTCCTTAGCTAAGTACTAAGTTTTGTTGACAAATGTAATAACCCACATAGCTAAAAGATCTTTCCAATTAGCCCATCTTCTATTAATCTTGGTTAATAAAATTCAGAGTCATGCTTGTAGGCAAGGTTTTCTCACTGTAACATCCTCTGATAATTACAGGATAAATTTTATAGTATTCAGTGGAAATATATAGGTATTCAAGCAACCAGGCAACACCAAAAAGTGTTCATTTGTCTCCTCTGGAGATGCAGAAACAGAGGTTTCTCAAACTGGTATCTCTGGGCATATAGAACTTTATGACTGTTTTGTGGAGCTGCCTGTGCATTGGCGAATATTTATTTAGTGACAGACCCAGTTTCTTTTAACCAGGTGCAAATAGCACACCTAAACCATGGCAGTAAAAAAATGTCCCCACATATTGCCAAATGTTTTCCTGGGGCAGTGGGAATTCCTCCTGTTACTTTAGTACTTGTCTGAATCTAGGCATTTGATCAAACTTTTTTTCATACTCACCTGCACTTATGTAAATTCTACTTGCCCTCTAATACCTGCTAAATCAACGGCAGAGGCACACAGGTGATTATGAACATAGCCTTGTTTATAAGAATGTATTAAGTTCAATTTGTTTTCTTTGCCACTTCCCTGTCTTGCTCAGGGAAGTTGTTCTTTTCTTTTCTTCCTTCCTTCCTTCCTTCCTTCCTTCCTTCCTTCCTTCCTTCCTTCCTTCCTTCCTTCCTTCCTTCCTTCCTTCCTTCCTTCCTTCCTTCCTTCCTTCCTTTCTCTCTCTCTCTCTCTCTCTCTCTTTCTTTCTTTCTTTCTTTCTTTCTTTCTTTCTTTCTTTCTTTCTTTCTATTTGTTTTTAAAATTTATTTATTTTTAATTAGTGAATCACCGTGAGGGTACAGTTACAGATTTCTACATTTTTGTGCTCATGTTTCCCCCATACAAAGATTGAGGACCCATCCCTTCACCAGTGCCCATTCTCCACCACCAGTAAACCCAGCATCCTTCCTACCCTCCCCAATCCCATCTCCCCCCACCCCACCCTGCCACTGTGGCAGGGCATTTCCTTTTGTTCTCTCTCTCTAATTAGGTGTTGTGGTTCGCAATAGAGGTGTTGAGTGGCCACTGTGTTCAGTCTCTAGTCTACCTTCAGCCTGCATCACCCTTCCCCCGCATGGCCTCCAACCGCATTATACTTGATGATCCCTTCTCTGAGTTGCCCTCTCCCCAGAATGTGAGGCCAGTCAGGAAAGTTGTACTTTATCCTTTGAAGTTCTCAGTATTTCTACTGAAAATCCTAATAAGAATAATTCCTTTAGAAAATTATTGTGAGAATTCAACAATAGTGTACCAAATGTATTTGATGAACAGTAACTGCTCAAAAAAGGGACTGTTAAATGAAAATATTTGTGGTGAGTAACAAAATGTTCCTGGCACATAAAATGAACTCAGTATATATCAGTAGTTATTATCAACACATTTCTCAATGAAAAATTCTGGTAGCGGGATTAAGAATCTTGGTCAAGGTCACAAAGTTGGTTAGTGATAGAACTGGCCACAGAACTCAGGTACTATTACTGAAATGCTCTTTACCACACACAAAAATTGGAAATATCCTGGACAATTCCAGGGAAGATAAAACCCTTAGCCAGATGATCTCTGGACAATATTGTAATAACCAGGTCTTGGCAATACAGGCAAGATGATTAATCATTCTAAATTGGAGTAGTGAGAACTAATGCTATTCAAATGAATATTTAAAGAGGATTCAGGAATCCTTAATTCCATATCCTGAAAATATTTTTCCAAGGCAGCAGAAAATTATTAGAAGCACTTTCAATTTCTGTGAGCAAAGGGAAACTTTTGTGAGTATATTAATGGTTGTGGTTATATCATAACTTTTTTCATTTAGAAACAGGACTGTCACCTTTTTGCTCTCTTTAAAATTTAATCATTTTCAAAGACCATGTCAAACATCTTTAACATCTTTATTACAGTCCAGTTCTAAATCAGGTGCCAGCTATATCCTCTACAGAAAGTCTCATACTCTACTAGACCCTTAAGTTACTCATTGATTTAGAGGTTCTGTGGTGGGGGTTGATGAAAGGTCAGGTAGCTGGCATTTGGGTTGGAAAAAAAAAAAGAAGAGAAGTAGCACTCAAGAAACTACAAGCAGAAGCTCATTAGAAATAATGATGGAGATTTAGCTTGATATTTTAAATCAATTTGCTCATCAATTTGCTCGAGTGGGCACCAGTAACGTCTCCATTGGGAAATTTGTTACTGTTTTTGGCATATTGAATTCGCCACAGGTAGCTTGCCAGGCTCTGCCGTGTGGGCAAGATACTCTCCGTAGCTTGCCGGGATCTCTGAGAGGAGAGGAATTGAACCCAGCTGGCCGCGTGCAAGGCGAATGCTCTACCTGCTGTGCTATTGCTCCAGCCCCAGAATAGGTGTGTTCTGTTTAATATCAGTCCTATGCATATATCCAGACTATGATATGTACCTTTATTTTCTTTTATTTCGGGGGCAACACACAGTGGAGTTAGGGCTTACTCCTGTCTCTATGCCCAGGGATCACTCCTAGCAGGGCTCAGGGTACCAGGGACTGACCCTGACTTGTCTGCATGCAAAGCAAGTCCTGTTGTGCAGTATCTCTCTGGCCCCTAAGTGTGACTTTATAGACAAGGTTCACAAGCCTGGCTCTTGAGAGCAAAGGGCTCAGATTTGTGTCCATGATTGGTCTATGCAAGAGAATCCCTTGAGTTTCCTTGCCACAAATTCCTGGGACTGCTATCCATTTTTTTCTTTTTAAAAGTTACTTATCAGGTTATTTATACTTCAATAATTATAGGGCTTCATGCATACAATGTTCCAACACCACACCCTGCACCACAGGGTCCCTAGCCATTGTAGGCACAGTTCTGCAGACTAGTGTTCAGGTTCTACTGGTTTAGACATTTGTTATTCCCTTACTATGTTTATTTATATCTGACATATGAGGGAGATTATTCTGAATCTGTTCCTCTCCTTCTGATTTAGATCACTCCTCTTGATAATCTCCAGATCCATCCACATAGCAAATTGCATGATTACACCATTTCCTATAGTCATGTAATAGTCCATTGTGTATATATTAAAGTTTCTTTTTTTAGTGATCTCTTTTGCACACTTGGGTTATTTCCAGATTTTGACTATTGTGAATAGTGCAGCAATGAACATAGAAATGCAAATGTCTTTTCTGAATAGAGTTTTTTGGCCCTCAGAGTAAATATCAGAAGTGGAATTACTAGATCATATGGAAGCTTAATTATCACTTTTTGGGAAAGTATCCATATTTGCTTTTAAAAAAGATTGAGCCAGTTGACATCCCATCAATATCAGGTTCCCTTTTTTTTCCACATCAACACCAACATTGGTTATTTATGTTCTTTATGAATTGTGTCAGTCTCATTAGTGTGAGGTGAGATCTCATTGCTTTTCAATTTGTATTTCACTGATATTAAAAGGTAGAGATCACTCTTTTTCATATACCTATTGGCCATCTGCATGGCTCCTTTGAGAAAATGTGTTTATTTCCTCTCGCAATTTTTTGATGAGGTCACTTGTTCTTTTGTTGTTAAGTTTTATAAGTTATTTATTTAGCTGGATAATAAATTTTTGTCAGATGAGTGGTGGGCAAATATTTTCTCCCAGTCTGAAGTATATCTTTTTAACTCTGATCACTATTTTTTTTGCAGTGCAGAATCTTCTTAATTTGATGTAGTCCTATTTATCTTTGCTTAGGTATTTAATCATTAAAGACACCTCAAGATTCTGTATCTTGAAAAGTTGTCCATGCTTTTCTAAATATAATTTGTGAATTGATATATGATATTTAATACAGTTTGAACTGACTTTGTGTATGGTGTGACACAGGAGTCAAAGTTAAATTTTTTACATGTGACTTATCAGTTTTCCCAACATTATTTGACAAGGAAGTTTTCCATGGTCTATTGCATATTTTTTTCTCCTTCATCAAAGATTAGTTGCCCATACACCTGAGAATCTCAAATCCATTCCACTGATCTGCAAGACCCATTCAAAACTTCATCTCAAAAAATGAAGTGCCTGGGAATCAACTTAAAAAGTGAGGTGAAAGATTTATACACAAAAATTATTAACTGTTACTAAAATGACTAAGACACAAGAAAAATGGAAAGACACCCACTGCTGATGGATTAGAAGGATTAATATAGTCAGAGTCATAATATATCCAACACACTACAGATTTAATGCAGTCCTTATAAAAATACTATGACAGTGTTTTAAAAACATATAAAATGTTTTGATAGGAAAAAGAAAAAAAAAGAATTAGTCCTTTACTTTCTTGTGGTCCCTATTATATTATTATACACTGGGGGGAAAAGTGACCAAAATTGCATCACATGGAAAATCAGGTTTCTGGCAGAGTGCTCCTATGTGCTAAGATTTTAGCAAATACTTGTTCAATAAAAGGATAAATAATTTGTGGAAATTCATTACTATCTGAGTTAAATAATAACCAAATGACTGTTCAGGCTGTCATTAGTATAATCTCTTCAGTAGATGCTGGTTATAGAAACTAAGTTTCTAGGAATAATTTAGGAGAGTCGACAATTCCTTCTTACTTTTTTTCTTGTGCATTTTAAATGGAGTTTTAGACATACAATATTGCAGCACCAATCCCATCACCAGTGTCAATTTCCCTCCACCAATGTTCCCAGATTCCAGCTCACATCTCTTTCATTCCCCTCTTTCTTTCCTTCTTTCTCCCTATACTCTGGGGCCAAGGATGTTCACGGCATCCCCCTTTAAAACACTGCATTCCCTTATCTAGTTGTTCTAAATACACATATGAGTGACAGCATCCTGTGTTTATCATTCTTTTTCTGGCTTACTTTATTTAACATGATGTCTTCCAGTTCCATCCTTGTTGTAGACAATGCATGATTTCATCATTTCTTATGATGTACTAGCCGTGTACTATTCCATTGTGTATCAGTGGAATATCATCAGCCATACAGGTGGGGGGTGGGGGTGGGATGGGAGGTATACTGGGGTTCTTGGTGGTAGAACATGTGCACTGGTGAAGGGATGGGAGTTTGAACATTGTATGACTGAGACTTAAGCCTAAAAGCTTTGTAACTTTTCACATGGTGATTCAATAAAAAATTTTAAAAATTAAAAAAAACCTAACATATCAAATGTTGCTGAAATATATACAAGGTGATAACTCCCCTAGTAGCTTAAGAAATAACAAGAGAAAAAAAGATGGGAGGTTACTTTTCTTCCAACTTTAAATTATACTATAAAATTAAAGTAATCAAAACAGTGTGGTGAAAGAATAAAGAATGTGTATTTTAAACAAGATTCCCAGGTGATGCTCGGGAAGTTGGATGTTTTATCTATTCCTCAACAAGTTCATTCATGGGATAAGAAAATTCTAGTTGCTCATGAAAACAGAGAAAGAGAAGATCAGAATATTTTTTAAAATAAGAGAGTGGAAAGACCCATATGTGGTGTGTAACAGCTTTAAAATAGCTTTGCTAGGCATATGTTCCACAAAGACATTGAGGGAGATAATTCAGTGGAATATTAAAAAATTATTTTATTCTATCTATATTTACTCTTATTAGTGAATCTAATTTATTAATAAATAATTAGTTATAATTTATTAGTTTTTCAATGAAGATGTTACTGCTGCCCGCTCAAGCAAATCAATGAGCAATTGGATGACAGTGATACAGTGATACTATATGTCAAGGATTATTACAAAAACATGACAAGGTGTTGTATATTCTCATTTTATCAGTAACTTATGCCTAGCAGAATCCTGAATTTACCAATTAAGATGTTTTCATTGAATAAATTTCAATTTGAAGGTATTTATTTTGAAGAAATAACTCACATTTCCCCTAATGATTTGAATATTATTATCTAAAGGAAGCCAATCAGATAGCCAACATGCAATAAAGCTACTGTTAAATAAAGCTTTAGTGGTTACTAGTAACTAAAAACAAATCACACAACTGTTAGGAGTAAATGATGCTTCTTAAATCTTTAGGTTCTTGAGCAGATTAGTCCTCCATCTTCATCGAATGAAATGCTTGTGTTCATTTTCTACGTTATGCCATAAAACCAAAGTCTGCTCTATGGACTACTGAGTTATAGCCTTCTAGAAACTATCCATTTTTGTGAATCAAGGACAGTGCCAAAAATAATCCGATGTGGGGATTTACTGATGAGAAAATGACTACAGATCAATCTAAAAGTGAATTGCTTTCATTCACTTTGCTGGACTTCAATGCAATACAGCATCACTTTCTTTCCCAAAGGCTGTCTAGAGGCAAATACCTAATTCTGGCAGGAGTCTCCCCTTTTGTCTAAATATTTAGTATGTAAAATAAAACCTCAGAATGCTCTATTTAAAAGGAATCTTAGTAGTTAACAAATCTAAATCTTTGCAAAAACTAGGTTAAGGAGTCAAGAACTTTGAATAACAACAAGGGAGAACTACTTAACTCCTAAGATTTTGCCAAAATAATTGAAAGCAAAGAAAGTCTAGGAGACATCATCTGTATATGTAAAACAATGTAGTGATGGTGATAGTGGTGGAAATGGCAATGGTGATGATGCCTGTTGTAATAATGGTAGTGATATTAGTGGAATGATGCTGATGGTAGCAATAATGGAGAGATGGTGACTGCAGTGGTAACGATGGTGATGACAGTAGTAATGGTAGTGATAATGACAATGGTGATGATGGTACTTGTGGAGGTGATGGTGATAATGACGGTGTTTGTGGCAACTGTGCTGCTGATGGTAGCGATGTGCTGGTGATGAAGGTGCTAATAATGGAGGTGGAAGCAATGATTGATAGTGATATTGATGGTGGGTATAGGCGTTAATGATGGTGATGGTCACAATGGTAATTGTGAGGATGATGGTGGTGGTGGTAATGATGGTGGAAGTGATATTAGTGTGTTATTGGTGATGGTGGTGATAATGTTAATGTTGGTGGACATGGTGATGATGGTTATTTTAATTATGTCAGTGGTGTTGATGATGATGAAAGAGAAGATTTTACCATAGTCTATAAGAAATGCATGGCACCTAAAATAATTACAGCTGTATTTTGTTTTAATAATCTTTTTAATCTTAGGCAAAAGTTACAGAATACAGAATCTAAGGCAAAAGTTACCCACATGTCCGAAAAGATATCTGACTCAAATCCAAATTCTACAAGGAGAGCTAAGTGACTGATTAGATCTTAGATGGCAGTAGGGATATAGGGAAAAGTGTGATTGAATTAACTAGGGTTACCATTGTAAAATGTAAAAACTTTAAGCCATAGTATGTAAAACAATTGTTATTATTTATTTATTTATAGTGCTACAGTTGGAATATTTACTTAAGAGGCCTGAACCCCAAAGGTGAAAATGTGATCAGGATAAAGACACTGAGTTCTGGCGGAATGGCATTCTTGCAATGTGGAACTCTGCCAGTGAAAGTACTAAATGATCTGATCCAGAACAGCACTCCAAAATTTCTTTGGGTGGAGGAACAGTACAGAGGCTAATGTGGTTGCCTTGCATGCACTAATCCTAGTTTGATCCCTACCACTGCATATGGTCACCTGAACACTGCCATGAGTGATCCCTGAGCAAAAAGTTAGGAGTAAGCAATAAGCACTGCTGGGTGTGGTCACCAAATCTAAACAAATAAAAGCAAAATCCTGATCTAGATGGTAGAGAATATGTAATAACTGTTTAGGAGGGAGTGATTTATAAGCACAGACTTCAAACATGGTTAATGGAAGAAAAACAATCAATTTTAATAAAATTTCCTAAGTCAGAAGTGATAAATTAGCATTTTTTGCAGCAGACATTTGGTAAAGGAAAAACTGACATTAACATTTTGACTATTCCTGAATAGCCCTGAAGTTCTAGGATATGGAGAAACTAAAATTTAGATGGGGGAGGAGCCTGAGTCACTAATGACGCAAGACTGATGCACAAAATGAGGCTGTGTGTGAGTCATCCAGGTAGAGAAAGCTCATGCCTATATGAATCCACAGCCTACACTACTTCAATATTAGTTACCTACTTCAAGCTCTGAAAAGCTGATGGAATATTTTTTCCTGCAGTTTACTTAAAAAATAGTATGTCACTGCAATCCCTATAAATTATGGGATTGAGTCAGTGCTAAATGCCAGCCTTTAAAAAAAGGCATCTCAACACATCCTTTCTCCATAAAAGTTTATTGATTCACCAACGCATTGATTTTTCTCTTATCTATTCACACTCAAGTCAGATTATATATCTCACCATATTTGACTATACTCTGTCTTATGGCATCTACTCATTGATAAGTACGTGTTTGCCTTGTCTTCTCAAATATTTATTATTTCAGTAGGGGAGACCTCTAAACATATATGCTCACACTATTGGAACTCTAGTGAAACCCTGAATCTGTTTATTATCATCTTAATAACATTGAAAATTTAATAAGTGTATATGTAAAAATGGACTGGAGCGATAGCACAGCAGGTAGGGAGTTTGCCTTGCATGCGGCTGACCCTGGTTCGATTCCTCCATCCCTCTAGGAGAGCCCAGAAAGCTACCGAGAGTATCCCACCGCACGGTAGGGTCTGTCAAGCTACCCGTGGTGTATTCAATATGTCAAAAACAGTAACAACAAGTCTCACAATGGAGACATTACTGGTGCCCGCTTGAGCAAATCGATGAACAAGGGGATGACAGTGCTAAAGTGATATGTAAAAATATATATGTAGATTTGAGCTCTTTTCTACTTCCATGGGTGGATCCTGGGCCTCAGCATATATATATATATATATTTATGTATATATATATGTGTGTGTGGGGGGGTAAGGGGATGTTAGCCACACCCAGCTGTGCTCAGAGTTTACTCCTGACTCCATGCTTAGGAATCACTCCCGGTAGGGCTTGGGAACCATATGCAGTGCCAGTGATTAAACCTGGCAAGCACCTTACTTGCAGTAGTATCTCTCTGGCCCATGGGACTCTGAATTTTACATAATCATTCTAAGTTATCTGTTGCCAGTGACCCAAGATCATACTTGATAAATAATTCCTACTTGTTTTGGACCTGGATGCAGATGACTTAAGGGGAAAATTAGTGAAAAATCATGTCAGTAAATACCAAACACAAATATCTTTTTTGGGGTAAAATTTTCTAGCTACTTGGAGATAGTTACTTCCAAAATCTGTCTATAAAAAAATCTCCCCAGGCAGGAAAGACAGTATAAGTGTAGAGTATTTACCTTGCATGTAGTTGACCCAGGTTTGATCCCTGGCACCACAAATGGTCCCGTAAGCACCACCAAGATAAATAAAAATTTAAAATAAAAAATTTAATTAAACAAAAGAAAAATCTCTTCCTTGTATGCTGTTTCTAGAGGTAGCACTGGAGGCAGACATTTTGTAATCTGGCTTTCCCAGTTTTTGGCTATCACATAAAGAAACTTTTGACTTTGCCTAAAACAGTTTTTGGATCGCTGTTTTATAATTGAAAAATGACATACACTGATTTTCTCATCTGATTCTTGTGGGAATTAAAGATAAATTGTGAAATTCTGCTAAACAGAATGTTATTAACAATCAGTAGCAACTGTAAGTAGGTATGGCATATCAAGAATTTCTTCTTATTGCTTGAGAAATACATAAAATGTTTATTCACAAATGTATATTTACAAAATAGTGCACTAAGGATAGTCAACAGAAAGTATATGATAAGGAGAAATAAAATTTATTAAATTTCATTTGATTAAAATCAAGATGGTACCTCCATTCTGGTGTGACAGAACTAGCATAACTTTTGAGAAGCTAAAAACATATACTTGGCTTCTGGGAATCTAGAAAACATCTCAATAATTTCTCTGTGTGACTGAAGAAGAGTAGACATTACCCAAAATCTAGATAGGGCACTTTAATGTCATAACCACACTTGATTCTCTGTGATCTTCTAGAAATAGTTGGTTGAACCTTTTATCATGCTATGGTAGAAACTGGAAGGAGATCCTTCCTATGGGCAAAAAACTTTCTCTTAAAGGGAGGCTAACAGATAAGAACATATTCAGCATCAAGGCTTCCAAATTGCCCAATTGGACAATAAGAAGAAAGTCATGAATACAGAGATACAAAGATATTCATTATCACAGAACTTTGTGGGACTGGGGATTTAGGGCACCTAAGCCATGCTCAGGTGCTCTGTGCTCAGGGACATAAGCAATGAAAAGGGAAGAATTCTTAGTATCAGTCACCAAAAATGAACCACTAAATTTTTTACATTTAAAAATAAAAGAGTGACTTTGTAGTTAGCAACATTA
The DNA here is from genome assembly GCF_027595985.1 of Sorex araneus. Lineage (NCBI taxonomy): Eukaryota > Metazoa > Chordata > Mammalia > Eulipotyphla > Soricidae > Sorex > Sorex araneus. Next base: position 80,746,104 of record NC_073305.1, read on the forward strand.
AGTTTCTATGGCCTTGCTGGTATCAAGATAGAACTAGATTTTCATTTGGTCTTTCAGAAGAACAAATCAAACTTCAACTTCTGTTTTATTATGAAATGAACGGAGCCCTGCTTCAGCTAGCTATTGGACTGGGCTCTCTGTGGAAGAAAATGAATCAGACAAACACAGACTGTGGTTTAGTTTATACAAACTTTTCCTCCCCCATCCTCCAATTCACACAGATCTTCCACATTAGATAAAGCTAAACAAATTGTTTTGTCTTGTAATTTCAAGTTCAAAGTCATGGTTTCCATTATTGATTCCCTTTTATTTTAACTTTTTCTGATGAAAATTCACAGAAGTGAAATATTCATGATCCTTCAGGATAAAAACATTTAAAAGACTATTGCTATCATACATTCAAGCCATTTTGGTGATATTCTAATACAAATTATAAGGCTAGATTGTGAGATTTTTCTCCTGGGGCCTAGTTTAGGAGTCTATTTTATTTCTAAAAAGAGTATGGAACTTCAGAATAAACTTCTGCTATTAAATTTCAATTTAACTTTATAATTAGTATTTATCCTCTTACTTCAATTGAATTAACACAATAATCATAAATCATTCAATTTGAAAGTGCTCTTCAAATGGTAAAGTACAACACAAATTGAGATTGTTAGTGATTTTTCTCCTTTTGTTTCCAAAACTGCTGGGTTTTCTTTGTAAAGATAAGAAGTCTAACTCATGTTCAGAAGATGAGTATGTTCCCAAGAGTTTTTTGTAACCAACAAGAATGCAGTCAAGTTTTCTGCCCCATGATGTTCCTCTCTGCTTTCCATTCTCAAGTTCAGTAAAAAAAATATCTAGGTAACAAGAAACTGCACACCCTATAAAAAGACCCATGAAGATAAAATAAAAACCATCCAACTGAATGAATATTCTCCTTCTATACTCCCAAAGCAAGATTAAAAATGGGTTAAAAGATTATAATGTTAAATGACTAGAGTTCAAATGCTGAGGGCCTTGTGTAAATATTGTATTTCCTCTTAAACTAGTATGGTCATATAACTTAAGTTTGGGTTATGGGAATGCCTACCTAAGGAATGTATGCATCTCCTCAACCTTGTTTTCAAATAAACTTGGCGTTTTTATTTAACATTTTCCCCTTCTAGGCTAGGAAATAAAAGAAATAGAAGTACTCAGCCACTTAGATGCAGAGGTGGAGCCACATATGAAACATGGCAGCGTTTGCTGTCAGAATCCTTGGCTAGCACTGTGAAGCAAAGCTACTGACCTCGAGGTGCCAGCTATTTCTAAACTGTTATGCCAAAAAAATACATTTAATATTACATAAGGAACTGCATTCTTTCAGTGTCTCTATATAGTGCTTAATCCTGTACCTAATACATAATTTTATCCATTCCACCCTCTTGGAATATGCAGGAAAAATACAGAAATTCACAATGAGTGCAGAATAAGAAAGACATTCTAAATTTTTAGATAGGATTAACAGTCATGATATTTATGAAATAGGCATGTTAGGTCAGTGCTAAGATGTTAAGCAATGAGAAGGAGAGAATATAGAGACTAACTGGGATGAAATTTACAAAAAAAAACCTTTGTCTTTTTTTTTTTCCCTGTATTGCTGGGGACCGAACCTAAGGGTTCAGTGCTGGGGACTGAATCCCATATGCAAAACAGTAGCACTTCGACTTGTCTTACTGTAGCCACTTCAGTCCTTCTCTTAAGGTTGGTTTTGAGTCTTTGGTTTTCATAAACTTCTTTTAAGGTTATGAAGTCTCTGAGCTGTTGTTTATCCATGAAATACTGTATCACTTTTTTGAGTCTGAGTGAGGATAAAATGAGGATAAAGAGTCTAGCAGGATAAAGTATTCTTCGTGAGGCATTCATTTCATTGAGGTTTTTTGCTATATCCCACCACTGTCTTCTCAAAAGGAGAGAGAGAGAATAAAAGCGCCTGCCACAGAGGCAGGCAGGGGGTGGGGGGTAGGGGGTGATGGGAGGGAACCTTGGGACACTGGTGCTGGAAAATGTACACTGGTGGAGGGACGGGTGTTGAAATACTGTATGACTGAAATCCAATCATGAACAGCTCTGTAATGGTCTATCACAGTGATTTAATAAAAAAGTTTATTTTTTTGGCCAAGAGCAACTCTAAGTTCTGCCCAGTATAGCCCCAAAACAACAAAAAAGTTAAAAATATTTATGTTGAAAATATTTTAAATGAAGGTGAAAATAAAATTATTTTCATGGGGAATCTTTCTACTTAATATAATGATGAAAAGTAATTAAGTTCTTGTATTTGTTCAAAGTTAGCTGCTTTTTGGCTATCTCTTCCTATTTAAAAGGAAATATAGTCCTTTTAAAATACAATAAAAAAAAAACCTTTGTCTTGTCTTGGTTTATCTTGTTCAGGGACGAGTGCAACTCTGCAGAATTTGAACATTATTTAAACTTTTTATCCTCCTCATAATTGTCACAGTCACCCCTAAATTTTCTCTGAATTATTGTTTCAGATCAAATTTAAATTTTCAGCAAATCATTGTGTCTAAATGATAATAAAAAAGGAATGGCATCTAACAAATTCAGGAAAAGCATAGAGGGAAATGAGTCATTACAGCAGTTTTTAACATGATGCTGTCAAATTAACAGGCACTACGAAAGATATATGACTAGAAATATAAAGACAGAAGCCTGAGAGAAAGAATTATATCTTACTGAGTGAAAGTAAGAGGAAAAATAGTAGCAAGACCATGATGATAGATTTGAGTGTTATTACTTTGAGGAAATAAAGTTTTTGGCTAGAATTTAGAATCCTGATTAAAATTCATGGAACATATTGATGTTATAAGTTGTGTTATACTATATTATCACTATGTAATATACAATTATGCTATATATGCTATCAACTAGTATAATATATTACTGTCTATAGATAATATATACTTTAATATATACCATTTTATCACAAACCATGCTATTTTCTCATAATCTCTTATACACAATACCATAGAGAAAAGATTTCTGATAATCTCTTATGCACAATTACAAACAGAGGAAAAAGTCAGATCAGGACTGTTAAAGACTATAATAGACATGCTGAGGTTCCATGAGCCTGAGTGAGTGGGTAAAGTTCAGGGAAAGTGAAAGGCAGCTTTCCAAGGTCTAGAAAAGGGTAGAAGAGAGTAAGAAAGGATAAAATATGGATAAATTTAATCAGTATATTTACAAGAAGTCTTTTCATTCTTTATTTCTTAAAATGTCAACAATTGAGTAAAAAAAAACTGAGTAAATACTTTGCAGTTTTCCAGCTCTGTAGGGGTCTTTTTCTAATGCCTTTTAAATCATTCACCTAAGCATATAACTGGCCCTGAAAAGCAGTGGTGCCCTGCCATGAGCATGTCTAAGAAAACTATTGTACAGTGGTAAACATGCCTTCTTTATGTGCTAGGAATCACCAGTGATTGGACAAAAATTTTGATGGGAATGGTGCCGTGTGTCCAAGAACTTGCAAAAGAAACACACTGTAAATAATCAGATGATATTCAACAACTGGCATACATAATTCAGAATGTAACAACTGCTTATTGATATCTCAAGTGTCGTAGGGCCAAGAATATGGCTCAGTGGTAGAACACTTGCATGCATGAGCCCTGGGCTCAAGAACCAGTACTGCTAAGTAAATAAATCTTAGACTCCAAAATTGAAATTAAAAGGTTGAAAATATTGTGCTACAGAGACAATATAGGAGGTAAGGAGCTTGCCTTGCATGCAGCTGACCTGGGTTCGTTTCATAACACCCTATATATGGTCTCCCAACTTTTGTCACTGATCATAGACCTGGGGTGAGCACTGAGCACTGCTGGCCCCAAATACAAAATAAATAAACAAAACGTTTAAAATGCAAATGTCTCCTTATAAATAGTCCACCAGGCAAGTGGTATAACACTAACCTCAGTTCTCTCCTGTTCTACAAGGAAGTGAAAATAACAGATTAAGTTGTAAAGTAACCAAGAAGTGAGACTTTGGACACTAACAAACTTGGCTGACTCTATGCGCAAGAGATTGGTTGATTCACAAATCATTAAACAAACTGATAAAGTACATTATAGGCTTGCAATTATTTTTTTCAATTTCCTCTAAGACAAAAGTGTTTACACAGTGAATCTTGGTTTCTTAAGATAACTAATTTGAAGATGTTCTTATTATGCTATCCCTTACATAGATTCTTGTGAGTTATTCCCTTTCGTTTGTTTTGTTTTGGGGCCACACCCAGTGGAGTTTAGGCTTACTCCTGGCTCTGTGCTCAAGGATCACTCCTGACAGTCTTGGGAGGATCATGTGGGATGCCAAAGATTGAACCTGGGTCGGCCATGAATATGTGTAAGCCAAGTACGGTATCCACTGTACCATATCCACTGGCTTGCTTCTAGAGTACTGTTTTCTTTGTTGTTGAGGTTGCTGGCTTTGTTTTGACTTGTCCTGATTGCAGAGCAAAATTTCCTTTTTAGAGATCTTTAATTATTATTGTTCATCTTAGCATGTAATTAAATTGAACCTTTAATGATACAGAAGCATTCTTAGATAAAATATTATTATAATCAGAATATCTGTGTTTACTAAAATGTTAATGTTGAACTCAAAAGTCCAATGTGATTTTAATAGAATGGAAGCATCTGGACATAATTTAGGTAGAACCCTTATTAATGAGAATAGTGTTTTATGAAATAGTCCTCACAGAACTCATTAGACCCCATTATGTGAGGTTACAAAGAGATTATGGTTATCTACGAAACTGCTTGTTTTCTTCAGTTATCAGATCTCCTGGCACTATGCTCTCAGACTTTCTAACCTGCAGTACTGTGAAAAATAGAGGTTTATCTATGAAGTATCCAGTTCAGACTGTTTTGTTATAGTAGTCCAAATAGACTTAGACAAAAAATGAATTTATCTTTTCCAAATTAATATCACTCAATAAATAAGACCAATTATCTATCCACTCATGCCACACTTCTGTTTCCTAAAGCATCTTAGTATCTCTCTATGTTCTCCATAGAACCAAACTCAGAAAACAAATGTTCTGGTGACTGATCATATGAATTTAAAATTTCCAGTTCTTTGTGCTTAGTAGTAAACAAATGTTAGAGATAATCAAGTGTATGCCAAAGAGTTACCTTTTAAAATAATTCCATGGGTAAGTAAAGATTCTGAGATATATGGTAACTATCATTGTTTTTTTTTTTTTTTTTTTTTTTTTGCTTTTTGGGTCACACTTGGCAATGCACAGGGGTTACTCCTGGCTCTGAACTCAGGAACCACTACTGGCGGTGCTCAAGGGACCATACGGGATGCTGGGAATCGAACCGGGGTTGGCCGAGTTCAAGGCAAATGCCCTACCCGCTGTGCTATCGCTCCAGCCCCCATGGTAACTATCATTCTATAGACAGAGACTTTAACAAATCAGCAAGCACTGGAGATCCACGGGCTTAGATGTAGGGCCAGAATATATTATTATAATACTAAAAAAATTAATGATGTCATAAAATTTCCAAGGCAAATACAACTCTTTTTAGATATATCTTAAACACCTCATTTATTTTTCCTATTTGCGTCTTCAACTTTTATTGTCTGATATCTGCTAGGTATTATTAGACCCTGGAAAGGTAGAAATAAAAGTTCTGCCTTCTCCATGAACATAAAAGACAAACATACTCCATAAAAGACAGTGTGGAGAGGATTATCAGGTTTGTAAAGAAAGTTATAAGGGCATAGAAGACAGACATATTATTCAGATGAATCAGTCAAGAGCAGTTCCTACTCAGGGAAACAAATCCTCAGAGGGTAAAAGTGCTAGTAGGTGTTTACTAGGCAAAACTGGTAGCAGATGGAAAATGGTTATTTGAGAAGACAAAAAAGGCATGTTGAAAGATATGAGGCACAAAGAACAAAATGGATATTCTGAGAACTGAAAGAGCACAGAAGAGCTGATGGCATAGCTGTTTGCATCTTGACACAGCAAAGGCAAAAAAGTCAAGGACAAAATAATAGGGGCATTGTGAGCCAGACTAGGGAATTTTAACAGTACATTGAAGATTATATGGTAAAACAAAGACTTTTAAAGAAAAAGTTTGAATATCAGAATGCTGCTCATTTTTCTAAATGAATAACAGGAACAGCAATAGCAATACTAAAATAAAACCTTAAAACACTAAAATAAAACCTTACAATACGCAGTATTTAAACCTTTGAAATATGTGAGTTAGATATCTAGGTTTAGATAATAAACATGTGAATATATATTTAATTTAATTTAGAAAACACCAAGGTATCATTTTTCAATTTTGAGTCATAAAGCATATTACTTAAATGTGGTCATTCAATTCTGGCAAGCATGAGTGAAAATTCAGTCTAGAACATTATAGCAGAAATAATTTGTTGCTTCTTTTCTGAGAAGCAATTGGATGAAAATATATAGAAATGTCAAAAAATAATTCTACTTCTAAAAATTCATCGATGCCAAGGAAATAATGAGAAGAGCTAAAGATTCAAGTACAAACTTTATCATTAATTGTTAATTAAAATGACTAAAAAAATTGGACACATTCCAAATGCTCCAGAATAGAAGAATGGCAAAATTAAGGCTCATCTGTTTCATTTTATAGGCTATGAGGTGGTCCTTAAATTTAGATTTAAAAATAATTTTAATGATATGGAATAGTGCATTGTGTTGTATGAATAAAACAAACAATAAGGTGGTATGTGGAACATGCTCCAAACAGTAATGATAAGAAACTACATACCTTTTTATTATTCAATGGAGATGCATCAATATAACAATAGTTCTACCTGACTTTTGAAAGAATGCCAGACTTTTTTCTTCATTGTGTTTTCAAGGTTTAATAAAGTACAGTATAAACAAATATCATTTTCATATTTTAAAATTCTTTTATTTATTGTTTTTTGGCAGTGGTCAGGGTTTACCTGTACCAATTTTACCTGTGCTCAGGGATGGAGCATTTTTGGCGGTGCCCAGACACTACACATGGTGCTGGGATTGAACACTGGGTGGCTGAGTGGCTGAGTGCCAGGAAAGCACCTTACCTGCTGTTCTCTCTCTGGTCTTACAATGTTAGCTTTTGAGATGATTCACTGGCAAGGGGACCATGCCTGGAATAACTAGTCATTGGCCAAAACACTTCCCTCGTCTCCCCAAAAGGCAAAAAGAATAAGACCTATTTTTAGCTAGAAAACAAGTGAGTATTTACTAAAATTGAAATAACTTCTGTACAAGTAAAACAAAAATATCTCCTCCAGTTCTTTACCACTGCCAGTTTCTGGTTTGTTCTGTTTGGTTTGGTTTCCACTATTAAGGATCCAACCCAGGAAACGTGTACACAAGGGACATGCACTCTGTCATGGCTATGTTCCCAGCACTGTCGGTTTCTGTTTTTACTGTCTCTGTAGCCAGTCACAAAGAGACATTTGAAATCTGGCCTTGAAGAAGTCAGATCCAGTCTTGCCATTTTTTTCTGATGCCTTAAACAAAAGGCATTCTAAAATCCCTCTTTATATTCTTTCTTTACATTGAAAACAATGTCATTTTTTCTTATGTATGAACTCTCTCTAAGGGAACTTTTTCATAAAGACTCTGTATGACTTACAAGGTCCCTTTATTGTGTTCCAAGACCCAATCCTAAACTAGCCTGGCTCTGCAGAAACTGGTTCCCTTTCAGCAAACTCTCCAGTGGGGCATCGTCCAATTGCAGGAGAAATGGATTTCAGTGCAATAGACTCTGCAGACACTGATTGGCTCAGCATGTGCTCCACCAGGCTTTGGACATGAGAAGATACAACCTCTTGTCATTTCAGAGAAAAGGAGGGAGAGTGGGGTTATTCTCAGAAAAGAAATAAGAGTTCAGCTTTCTAATGTTGGACTGGTAGAAGGATTTTATACAACCAACCACATTTTACCTCTCCCGGAGGGTGCAGAAGTGCTAATCAATTCAAACCCTCCCTAAAATGACAATTAGCACACAGCCCAGCACCAGTAAAATCAGTCAAGAAGAAAAACTGTAATATGGAGTTTAACAAAGGCTAAAAAGTAGCAGGATTCTCAATGGACAGAGGAATAGAATATTTTTTTTTCAGATTCCTGGAAGAGCCAAGTTAAATTTGAACCTGTCAGTGAAGATTATAACCTTTATCACTATTGATTTCACTATTTGATGGACATCAAATATACTAGCCTAATTATATGAGCATATAAAAAATCCATTCTTTTCATTTATGCTATTTCTGTTGAGGGAGAGAGGGAGAGAGAGAGAGTGTGTGTGTAAACAAGGAGCAGAGTCAGACTTCCTGCTATAAAAGGAGTTAAAAAGAGGGAATAAATTCCAGTTTTCTGTGAAAATCACTAGTTTTCTGTGAAAATCACTTGCACATAATTCGTGAAGCTCCAAAACATCTTGAAGAGAGGCGGATAGAAAAAGAATAATCTGGGAGTAGGGGTGGAGCTGGAGTGATAGCACAGTGGTTATAGCACTTTTCTTGCATGCAATCAACCCAGGTTCAATCCCCAGCATCACATATGGTCCTCTAAACCCAGGGTGTGTTCCCTGAGCATAGAGCCAGGAGTAAGCTCTGATCACCACTGGGTGTGACCTTTCCAAAGCAAACAAAAACAAAAAAAGGAAACAAAATAATCTGAGTTGGTAACTTCCTCTCCAAGGGAGAATTAAGGTAGGGCAAGTGAAGATAAATATGTAGCACCCTAAAACCAATTTTACCTGCTGAAAATTTGGACAGGGCTGGTTGGAAAGCTTCAGTCAGTTATTCTTGACAGACCAATTCACCAAAAGGGAGGTGCTAATATATGGAAGTTATATAACAACATCAAAACTACTGTTTACTGATGTCACATGCCTGAAATCAACTTCACAATTTCTAAAATGCAATTATCCTTTTGCAAGGGATTAAACAGACTAAAATAATAAAATAATACATAACATGTTCTTCCTTTAATACTGTGAGATATTTTCTTTTTTGTGTGTGAGATATTTCACGTACTTTCCCAGTGTAGCTGACATTCATTCCTAGTTGTAGACTGAATTAATTTTATGTGAGTATTGTAGATGCTACTCAATGTAGGACAACAGCATCTTGTCAACAATTCAACATCAGTCAACAAATCAAACGTTATATTGTTGGGCTGGGAGCAGCAGTGAGCACATTATCATACAAACCATATATCCTAATTCCAGAAGTCTGCTTTAGGTTACTGGTTTTATATATATATATATATATATATATATATATACATATATATTATATATATACGTATATATATATTGCTGCTAATGGCTCAGTTTTTACAATGTACCAGTACTGGTACTTATAGTAACTCAATACTTTCTCTTGTTTTAGTAAATCTTCATATACTCAAAGGACAAGACTTTCATGCTGGTTAATACACAGATGGTGGCTTCTCCTTAAAAAGTTAGTCAATTTAAAAGAGCAACTTTATTAGTCTGTTTGGACTTTTATAAGAATATTAATCCTATCAACGAAGAGTTCACTCTTAGCACTAAGTATCTCCCAAGACCCTCACTTCCAAATAATAGCATAACGCTGATTAGATTTCAACATATGAATGTGTGTGGGACATAAACATTCCATCTATAAAAGAAACCAAGTATCCTGTGAAATAAGGGCTGTGCAGTTGTGAAGTATGAATCGTCACTGTCATACCATCAGTCTCTATGGCTTCAAGAGCATCATTACTGGTTCCTCTAACACAAACATTTTTAGGACTTGGAGTTCAAAATGGAGAACCTGATACAGGAGTGTTCTTAGTAACAGTAGTAATAATGGTACCATTTGAATACCTGATTCAAACATATTTATGAATTATTTTTATTTTGATTAATGAGTTATGGGTTTTCATATAATAGTAAGTCTTATTTTCCTATTACTTAATTTTTTTTAATTTAATTTTTTATTTTTTTTATTAGTGAATCACCGTGAGGGTACAGTTACAGATTTACACATTTTCGTGCTTGTATTTCCATCATATAGTATTCGAGAACCCATCCCTCTACCAGTGCCCATTCTCCACCATCGATGAACCCAGTATCCTTCCCACCCCCAATCCCATCACCCCCACCCCACCCCATCCCGTCTCTGTGCAGGGCATTCTCTTTTGTTCTCTCCTTTTGGGTGTTGTGGTTTGCAATAAGGGGATTGAGTGGCCATCGTGCTCAATCTATAGTCTACAGTCAGCACACATCTCCCTTCCAGAGTAGGTCCTCCAACCACATTTTACTTGGTGTTTCCTTCTCTATCTGAGATGTCTTTCCCCCCAGCATGTGAGGCCGGCTTTCAAGCCAGGGAGCAAACCTCTGGTACTTATTTCCACTATTCTTGGGTGTTAGTCTCCTATTCTGTTATTTTATATTCCACAGATGAGTGCAATCTTTCTATGTCTGTCTCTCTGTTTCTGACTCAATATAATTATACGTCTTTAGGGTAAGTCTCAGCCTTATTTTATTGATGAGAAAAGTGAGCCTCAGAGATCTGGTGGTTGTTTGCTCTAAGACTGGTTTCCAGAGACCACAAAAAACTTCTTTTAAGATTTCATGATGTGTCAAAACACAAGTTGCTGAACAAAACATTCACAGATGTTAGCATCTCATCCATCTTCTCAAGGATCTCTACGTGAAGCTTACAGTAAAAAAAGTTAGTAAGCATTTTAACACAAATTTAATCTTGAGCAATATCAAGGAACCTGAAACAATGCTTTCACATTCAAATGGTCAATTTATCTTTTGAACTGAAGTGTCCACACACCATTTACACAGGAAATGACTTTTAAGTACCTCTAGTATTGACTAAATCACTTTTATTTTACTATTATTTAAATATGTATGAGTGCAGAAGTAGTTATAACCATCTTACTCTTAAAATTCTGATAAAATTACTTTTTAAAAATATGAATATTCAGATGCTGGAGCAATAGGTTGCTTGCCTTGCACATAGTAGACACGGGTTCAATCTCCAGCACCCCATATTGTCCCTCTAGCCACCAGCAGTGATCCCTGAGTGCAGAGCCATGAGTAAGCCCCAAGAACAACCAGGTGTGCTCCCACAAACAAAACAAAATGAAAATTCAACTTACATACAGATTACAAACAAGTACATTTCAATAACAAAGAGGTGCTGTGTTCCCTATGCGGTATTATTCCATTGTTGCTCTAGAACATTCTTGTTAGCAGAACACATTGTTTCCTCCTTTGCTTTCATGAAAAAATGAGCAACAAAGAAGTCTTCCCCTCTCTTCTTATACTATTCTTTTAGTCTACAATAAAGGTTGGATTAACACTTGGTCCTTACAAACAGGCTTTAAATATTTGATTTTTCTGACTCATGTTTCTCCTCTACAAAATGGACATAAATAGGAGCTACCCCCATTGTTACCAAGATCAAATGAGTTGGTAAGTAAAAAACTCACAATGAGGGTCTTGCACATAATCAATGCCATTGCTATGCTAGGGTTAGCATTAATATAAACACAACTGTTAAAGAAGATATAAAGGCAGGAACTGAAAATGTAAACTTCCATTGGCTATAAAGTGATCATAATTAGCACTATTTTACAAAAAATATTAAAGAAAATTAATTGTATGAAATTATCATATCTAAATAGAGTAAATGTTTGCTGTAAATTCTAAAGTAACTCAGAAATTTTTTAAGATTTAAAGTAAGTCAATGGCTAAGATAAAATGGAAAATTAAAATTATTTAATCCAAAAGTAGGCAGAAAAAGAGGAGTAAGGGAGTAAAAGCAAGGGGAACAAATAGTAAACAATTTTAAATGTAACAGCCTTTTCCTAATGATACCAAACATTAAATACAAATTTTCTAAATAAGTAAATTAAAAGACAAAGATCATCAGAGTGGTAAAAAAAAGAACACCTAACTATATGTCTTCAACAAATGATCCACTTCAAATACAAAGCCATATTTTTGTATTTGAAATGGATTATTTGTTTAAATTCAAAAATTGGATAAAGATGTAACACACAAACACTAATCTAATGGCTATATTAACATTCTATAGTAATTGAAAAGCATGCATGAAAGCTTTTAACTATCTCACGGTGATTCAATAAAATTTTTAAAAAAGAAAAGCATTTATTAAACTTAAAATATATAATAACCATATCTAAATGTATTTTTTATCTCTATCTCCTAAACAAGAATGCAAGATCTCTGGTCAATGAGAGTAGGGAATAAAGCTATATTAATCTTATTTCATATCTCATGCTCAGATTTTTTTATATCTCCTACTTACACATTTCGTATTTCATACTATATGGTTGCTATATAAAATTTGTTAACACTTTCTAAGTTTATTCTTTGAAAACATATGTTATGGCATGTATTTTTCTGGAAGGAAGTTAAGCTAGAATTAGTAAACTGAAAAATGAGGCTTTAAGCTATATATGAATTCTAAAAAACTATAAACAAATTTGAATTCTTGTCAATGATTAGGCACATATGTCACTAATAAATAACCAAATTCTACAACCTCATTTAGCTAGAAGAAGATGGTTCAGAGTTTGCCAGTTAGTACTAGCCTAATTAAAACAAAACAAAATGAAACAAACAGATAGCTATCTGAACTAGTATCTTGCAATCAAGGGACAGCAAGACAATATTAAAAAATGAGAATTGCCAAGACAAAACAAAACAAAAAGCCTAAAAAAAAAACTGGCGCGGGAAAGCTGAAACATCTTGTCCCACAGTGAAAACCTAGGCTATATTTCTTTCTTGTAAGAGGAAATGAATTTTCAACACTTTATTGAAATAGAGTAGGTGTAGATGAAAGAAAATATTTATCAACATGTAATTAACACTATCAGTTTAGAAAGACAGTGCTGTCGTGATGTTTCAACAAGAATAGACAAAGTACATTCTGTTCAAACAAACTGACAAGATTCAATAATTAAAAAAAACCAAAACAGAAAATGACCATTATTCATTTTTGGCCTCAAAAGCAACATTTGTAAAACAAAGATCAAGTTCTTTTAGAATGATTGTCAGTACCGCAAAGATATACAAGGTCTCCAGATGAGTCTTCCCGTGGTCAAGCCTGCACTCTGCAATTTAGACTAAATGGTCTACAGATAAACAGACACAGAAAACCCCACCCTTACACCCCCCAATTGCAACAGGCTAGTATTCAAAAAATTTACTATTAATTTAACACATTCATTTCTTCATTTATTTGCCAAATATCTATTGAGTACTTAGTAAAGGGAATACTCTTTAATAGCACTCTGTAGAAGATTGACAAGAATATTATACTCCTAGAGCTTATATTTTATTGAGAGATACATATAATAACACATTAGAAAATATAAGATGCTAGGTCACACTGTAAATAGAACAATGGTGAAGAGCTAAGGAATGATGAAGAAAGGGAGCAGCAGCTTCCATTTTGATGGTGAGAAAAATCAACCCTGGGAGATGATTTAAAAATGGAACCTACCATATAGAAAAATCTAGAGCCAATCTACCTGAGCAGAAATAAGGGGAAGACGAGTATGGTCTGAAGCATAAAGAATCGGGAATAAAAGATGTGTTAAAACACAGATCAAATCATGTAGGACCTTGTTGGCCTTAGAGGTGCATTTGGATTTCATTCTCGGTCGCAACAGGGAGTCACTGGAAGATTTTGGTATACAGAGGTCATGTGCACAATGAAATCTGCATTTTCAAAAGATTACTCTGGCTGAACCATGCTGATGAGGATTAGGAACTGGATTAAAGGAAAGGAAGTATAGAAGTGAGGATCCTGTTAGGAAATCACTTCAGTGCTCAGAAGGAAGATGCTAAAACTAGTAGTGGAGGGATGAGAAGTGAGTGGAGTTTAGAGGTGAAATCAATACAATGTACTCATATGGATAATATGCACTGTAGCACTGTAGTCCCGTTGTTCATCCATTTGTTTGAGCAGGCACCAGTAACTCTCCATTGTGAGTCTTGCTATTACTGTTTTTGGCATATCGGATACGCCATGGGTAGCTTGCCAGGCTCTGTTCTTCGGGCAGATACTCTCAGTAACTTGCCGGTCTCTCCGAGAGGGACAGAGGAATCAAACCTGGGTCGGCTGCATGCAAGGCAAATGCCCTACCCGCTGTGCTATCGCAGCAAAAACAAAAATGTTTATTTGCATCTTTTTGCTGATTAGTGATGAAGAGCATTTTTTATGTGCCTTTTTTGCCATTTGTATTTCTTCCTTGAGAAAGTTTCTGTTCATATCATCGCCCCATTTTTTAATGGGGTTGGATGTTTTCTTACAGATTCCAACCAGTGCCGTGTATATCCTTGACATCAATCCCTTATCAGATGGGTATTGGGTAAATATTATTTCTCATTCTATAGATTGTCTTTGTATTTTGATCTCTGTATCTTTTGTGGTGCAGAAGCTTCTTAGTTTAATATAGTCCCATTTGTTTATCTCTATTTCCACTTGGTTGGTCAGTGGCGTGTCATCTTTGAAGATACCATTAGCCTCAATACTGTGGTGGGTTTTTCCGACCTTGTCTTCAGTGTTCCTTATGGATTGTGGTCTGATGTTGAGGTCTTTAATCCATTTTGATCTGATCTTTGTGCATGGTGTCAGGTTGAGGTCTAAGCCCATTCTTTTGCATGTGGTTGTCCAGTTGTGCCAGCACCATTTGTTAAAGAGGCTTTCCTTGCTCCACTTCTCATTTCTTGCTCCCTTATCAAAGATTAGATGTTCATACATTTGGGATTGTTGTGTAGGGATATTCCACCCTATTCCACTGGTTTGCGAATCTGCCTTTGTTCCAGTACCATGCTGTTTTAATTGTTACCACTTTGTAGTATGGGATAACACCTCACACCACAGACTGGCACAGCTGGCATGGATGTGGAGAGAAAGGGACCCTCCTACACTGCTGGTGGGAATGCTGACTGGTTCAGCCCTTTTGGAAAACAGTATGGACGATTCTCAAAAAATTAGAAATTGAGCTCCCATTTGACCCAGCAATACCACTCCTGGGAATATATCCCAGAGAGGCAAAAAAGTATAGTCAAAATGACATTTGCACTTGTATGTTCATTGTAGCACTGTTTACAATAGCCAGAATCTGGAATAAAATCTGAGTGCCTGAGAACAGATGATTGGTTAAAGAAACTTTGGTAAATCTACACAATGGAATACTATGTAGCTGTTAGAAAAGATGAAGTCATGACCTTTGCATATAAGTGGATCAACATGGAAAGTATCATGCTAAGTGTAATCAGTCAAAAAGAAAGAGAGAGAGACTTAGAAAGACTGCACTCATCTGTGGAATATAAAGTAACAGAATCAGAGACTAGTACCCAAGAATAATAGAGATAAGGTTTGCTCCATGGCCTGGAAGGTTTGCTCCATGGCTTGGAAGCTGGCCTCACATGATGGAGGAAAAGGCAGCTCAGATAGAGAAAAGAATACCAGGTAAAGTGGTTGGAGGACCCGCCGGGGATGGGAGATGCAAGCTGAAAGTAGACTTTAGATCAAACACTATGGCCATTCAATACCTCTATTGCAAACCACAGCACCAAAAGGGAGAGAGTGAACAAAAGGGAATGCCCTTCCACAGAGTTGGGATGGGGTGGGGGTGGGTGGGATGTATACTGGGATCATTGGGGGATAATGGACACTGGTGGAGGGATAGGTACTGGAACATTGCATGACTGAAACACAAGCATGAACGTTTGTAAGTCTGTAACTGTACCTCACAGTGATTCACTAATAAAAAAAATGCTCATGGCCTAAGAGACAAGGTGGCTGATTATGTAACTTTTTAAAATGGGAAGATTGTGAGAGGAACAGGGTTTTGTTTTGCTTTGTTTCTTTGTATTTGGAAAGCACCTAGATCTCTGTTTTGTCCAGGTGAAGTATGAATGATGTATTAGGTACCAAGTGATGTATTGAGTTCTGGTATTGGGAATCATTAGAGCTGAGTTTATTAATGATGAGTCTCAGGAGAAGAGTCGCAAGCCCAATTGCCCATGGGGCGGCCCAATTTCTGCCATTCTGCAGTCTTGTTTAGTGTTTTTCCTGGGATTGCATAAGATGCTCCAGCATCCTTTCAATAAATTGCCCCTTTGTGCTTAAGCTAGCTTTTTGGCATCTATTGTTTGCAACCCAAAAGGACCTTAACAAATCCTATGTTAACAGGATTATTTCTTAGTTCTTTCCACCTTGACTGCTTTATGAAACTTAAGGAGCTATTACATGGTGTCACCTGAACCTTAGGGCATAGAAAGTGGGTCCTACAATCAGTAGCTAAATTAATAATGTATGGCTACATCATATTGAATATTGGTTACAACAGAGGTACTGTACTTAAAGTTTTGACATATTTCATCTCATTTAACCTTAATTCTGATCCTGTTTTGATAAGAAAACGGAGGTCCAGAAGCTTATGATACTGATCTAAAGACACAGAAACAGGATGGATTAGTACTGATTTCAAACATAGGACAAGTTTCCCCACAGAGTGTGTCACTTTTCCCTGTATTATACTACAGGGAGCAGAGTTTTTGCTTGTTTGTTTGTTTGTTTGTGTTTTATTGGCATGACTAAAGATTCAGTCAGAGACTGAAAGAAATTCATCTACCCTGTGGTGGCGGAACAGCCTACTTACTGGGTGACTGCAGGGCTGACTAGTTTACAATCTATCGGGAAAGAGTACTAGATAGAACAGAGTTCTGAGCATAGTCCTTTATTCTGTTTAGGGCTCTGTATTCAATGTCATTTACTGGAGTACACACACCCACCTATTGGTCTTAGGTGAGCAGTCAAGCAACCAGGAATCTGTCATGTGGGGGACACAAGATATCCCCCAAAGTCAGACGTTTTGTAGAAAGGGAGATTGAGGCCTAATCAGATTAATTTCCAGAATTATATCACTTAATTATCTGTCTAAGTTTTGTGTCCATATTCAGTGGTACTCAGAGTTCACTCCTAGAAGGGGTTGGGGAACCATATGAAGTGATGATATTGAAACCTGGGTCAGCTGTGTGTAAGCAAATGCCTTATTATATCTTCTGTCCCTTACATGGTTTATTAATGATTAGCTATAACTTAAGGATGAAGTTTCTTGAGTCTCTATTTTAGTAATTTCCAACCTAGATGTGTTTCTTTCCCACTTGACAATAAGGTAATAGAGCAAGATTGGCTATCAACTTTATCTTTTCAAACTTTATGTAATATATCGTGTAAACACACTCTCATATGTCCAATTCTATTTTACAGTATAAACACCATCAATGGCACTATTTCCCAGATCCGGATATAATGCTTCCAGGATCTTAGAAGGCTCTATCTTGCCCTTTACAAGACAATGGCCACCCTTTCCACTTCCAAAGATAACCGTCATTCTGATATGTATCATAATAAATAAATCTGTCTGTTCATAAACTTCATGCCAATTACAATTGGTGTATAACTTTAAATCTGTTCTTTTTCTCCTCTTCATTATAGTTTTAATTTATCCATGCTGCATGTAGGAGTTTATTATTTTATAATGCTACATGGAATTTCATTGTTAGATATATCGAGACATATTGATCCATTACCTTGGTAATGGATATTTGGGTATTTTTCCCTATGGGACTATTTAAAAATAAAGTTACTTTATACATTCTTATACATGTTTTCTGGAGAACACATGCACTCATTTCCTTAGGAAGGAGAATTAAATGTTCATATAGACATATAATTAGTCCTAGAACACATTGTAAATAGTTTTCTGAGGTGATTTAATAATTTGCCCTCTCATAGAAATACATTAATTCCAGTTGTTTCACATTGTCATTAATGCTTGGCATTGGTGTTTTTGCTTTTAGCCATGCTGTTAGCTGTGTTAAAGTATCTGATTGCAGTTTTAACTTGCCTTTCTCTGATGAATAATGGTTCTGGCCATTTGAGTATTTCCTTTATAAAATGTCTGTTCAAGTATTTTTCTTCTTTTTAACTGAGTTGTTTATTTTCCTCTGACTGACCTTCAGAATATTTTTATACATATATACCAGAAATGACTGCTTTAATAAGAATATTTGAGTATCTTCTATAAGACTGTGGCTTTTTAATAATCTGCATGATGTCTGTTCATGAATATTAGTTCTTAATTTTAAATAAAGTTCAATTTATCCATCACTTTATAATGGTGAATGACTTCCTTCCCCTTTACCTTGTTAAAAATAACTTTGCTTAACCCCCGTTTTGCCTCTTTAAATTCATGAAACTCAGGATACATTTAGAAGTTGTGCAGTTGACAGACTTGGAAAATGCCATGAATTAAGTGTTTTCACTGGCAAAGAAAAGGAAAGATAAGAGGTCAGAGGGGAAGAAGGACAGTGGTGCTGAAGTAGGTAGAAGCTTTTGGGATGCCTCAGTACTGTGTGGGAGGAAGGAAGTAATCAAGGACTTATAGTGAGTTGGTGGGAGAGTTTATCCTTAAAAGAAAATAGCACCAAAAATCAAAACTAACCTATATAAAGCCTAGTGCTGATGTCATTCCAATGCTTTCATAAGGCAACAGTCCAGACCTCACTGAACAGCAGCTGCTGCAATTTCCTGCCTAGGTTTAGAGCAGAAATCTCAAGCAGAGAGCTGCACAAACAATAGATATGCAAACAACGTTTTGCCTTTTTCTAAACAAGGTGGAATACAAATAATGAGTTAAGAAGTTAGAAGTATCTAGGGCTTATATTGGATACTTCCAGTGCATCACATCACAGTCTCTTGACCCTATCTGGCTCTTATTTAAACCACTACCACAGTACTCAGACCTGTGTGGGTTCTGATCAGCTTCATGTGATTTGCAACCCCAAGGCCTTGCTTTACTTTGCACTTCTCTTGATCTACTCCAAGCTTCACTGCTTACTCATCAGAGGCAGGCTCCTCAAGATTCCACTTGGAATGCATACATAAACCATTTGGAGGAGTAGGGAGTTATTCTGTGGCAGATATTTTGGTCCAGAGTAGGTTGGGAGCCGATGGACTGATTTTCTCCCGGGTGAAAGGTCCTATACTATGTTTCCTTTAGTTTATGGTGTTCTGTGGGATACAGTACCAATCTCCACTGCAGGAGCATGGACCATCTTTGCAGTGTGCCCCTTCCCTTTTCCCTGATTGACTTCACTTGGCTCCCATCCTGCTTCCTGTCTTCCTCTCACCTGAAAAGCACTTGCATTTATGGTTCTTTTTTCCCCCTTTCTTGGTTACACCCAGCAATGCACAAGGGTTACTCCTGGCTCTGCACTCAGGAATTACTCCTGGTGGTGCTCAGGGGACCATATGGGATGCTGGGAATTGAATCCGGGTCAGCCGCGTGCAAGGCAAATGCCCTACTCGCTGTGCTATCTCTCCAGCCCCTGCATTTATGTTTTTAATCTCAGATTCTGCTTTCTGAAATACACAACCTATGCTAGAACATTGAAAAATACTGTTGCTTGATTGATTTTACTTCATTAAATTTCCAGTGTGGATTAATTTTACACATTTATAACTTCAAAGGAAGACTCATACTTTCCTCTTGTAAGAAAGGTATCATAAAGCATTAAATTCAACCCATCAGCTACACAAGTTGGCTACATGGATAATTGATTCCAGAATCAATGTGATTTCCTGTTAGTCACAGAGCTGAAAATGCTGTTCTTAGACATCAATTGGACAGGGGCTAAGACTAGGATCAAAATTTGTAGATTCATGAGCTAATCAAGACATTAAACTTGGTTAAACCAATTCAATAGATGAGAGACACAGTAAGAAGCTCATTGTCCAGTAAATGTGAACTCATTGGTTCCCACAAGCAGAGAGCAGCTCCCTATTTGGAGGCCTTTATTATTATGATCACCATTTTGTATACCCGGCATCACTCTTAATTTGCTAAGGTACTGGGAAAGTGCTCCTGAGATGACTTAGAGAGAGCCATTCCAGTCACTGCCAGAAGCAGAAAAGAATGAGAAGTGTGGCTGGAGACAGCATGTTATGAAGCAGGCCATTGTGTGAAAACTATCCCCCCACATGAAAGGAAATGGGGTGAGGAGCAGGCACTATTTTAATAGCATCAGAAAATGTTGTGGCTCCAAGATCAGCTTGGTTCTTGTCCAAACTATCAAAACACAAAACCTGTCAGTAGACAGTTTGATTGAAATACTTTTTCCCCTGGCTTTCTCAGTACATTTTTCTTCCAGAATTCCAGCTAAAAGTGAAGTGTCTAGTATTCTGTGGAGAAGATACATCAGCACTTCTAGAACAATGCCAATCTCCTTTCAACCTCAAGGTTCACCAAGCCCCAGATAACTTCCTGATAATCTTCCAAAGATTATCACATTCCTGAGTTAGTCTCCTAGCACTGTAGATAATTTTTAAAATGAAGCATGTAGAAAAAAGGAGTGGAGGGTGCAAGAGGGTGCAGAGGAGGATGCATTCACATAGTGACATTCACATAGCATTTTAAAAGTAAGTTCTTTCTCTAGACTTAACCTATGGGTACCCGTTTTATTTTAGCTTCTCTCACATATTCTAGCTGATATGGCAGTCTTCTCACTAGTGTGTGAGTTCTATTTTGGAATCCACACACTGCTTGGATCCTGAGGAACTCAGAAAATGTTTCTGGAAGGCTTCTAAAATCTGTGCTGAAATACCATTTTCGCAAAGAGTATGATATCCTTAAGAAATCCACCCTCTAATCTCCCTTATCCCTATCTCTAATCTCCTCATTCTGGCTTGCATTTACCTCTTTCTTCTCTCAGGCACTTCATCAATTTCATGTTATTTATTTATCATTTCTCTTACCATCTCTCTCTTCCCATTGGAATATTCCATAGCAAGCATTTTTACCTTTTTTTTGGGGGGGTGGGAGGGAAGAAGTGGTGGTGGTGGCTGATATCTCCCTGTATCTAGAACAGAGCCCCAAATATTATAGACATTAAGTAAAAATGGACTGAATAAAACTATTTCTAGCCCCAAAAGGTAATTTCTATTCCTTGAATAGAAATTATATACCATTCAGACCAAGCTTATGCCTTCCTTTATAGTATCAAGTCTCCAAATATAAAATAATAAAATAATGTACTTTAAGTCATCAATTATCTCTTTATTGAATAGAATTCAATGCCAGTCACTGAGTGCTGGGGAAAGAAACCTAAAGACAAGGTCCCTGCTTTCAAAGAGCTCTGAGGTTGGTGGAATTAATATCTATAAGGGGGTACTAAGCATAGCACAATAATTATGATGCTTGAAACACATTCAGGACATTGAGCAACAGGAGAGGAGTAACCTGTCCCTCAAGATTCACCTAAGGTGCTGGCAGTTATCAAAGATCCAGTGAGTTGAGGCTTCAGGGCTAAATGGATATTAGCTAGAAGGTAAGTATAGGGCTTGAATGAGAAGGCAGAGACTGCTGGTGGCAATTAAGAAAAATATGCCTCAAAGTGCTAGGGTCTTTGGTCAAAAGGCAATGGTATTACTTTATTGTTGCATCAATCATCCAACAAATGTGTTGTGCCCCTCTTCTGTGTGACATTGTGGGTGCACATCTACACAAAACAGCTATGTCCCTGAGGAGCTTACATTATATTGAGAGAAGACAGAAAATTAAAAAAATTACCAATAAGTAGAATTAATATAGTTATTAAAATATACGTGCAATATGCAAACAAAAACCAAGGGGACAGCAAAGAGCTTGGAAAAGATACTGGAAATTAGTTTTTCACTCTATTCAGGTGTTAAGTACTTACATACACATTTGAGCTTTAATATAGTAGAAAAAAATGGAAATACTTGGTTTTGCTTTAAGATGAAGTCAATAAAGGAGTTGATGAGTAAAGATGCTTTTGAATTCTATGCCGGAATAATGATAATAGCCTAGAATAACCATGTGTGGGAGGATAAAGCAGAAGGGTCAAGGGAAAGCTGAGGCATTCAGGATTTATTGGAGTGTGCCATTCAGAATCTAAGAGCTTAAAGTAGTTCTGAGTATACCTCAATTTTATGCACGAGGAAGAATCCAGAGCCAGAATACCACCGAAGCCATTATAACATTTTGTGCTTAGATCTGCCATTCTATCATACAAATCAGAAAGATGATTGAATGAGAATACACACTTTCCTGGTCTAACAGACCCAGGGGAGAAAATTTGTTTTACATTATTTGCAAAAAATGTAAAACGCCTGATTCATATTTTCTCCAAAGAAATATTTTAGTTGACCTAAAACAAGATTGCTGCTTGCCTATTGTTCCTTACTACTAGCAAATAAACAGCTTGTTTCTAACAATTTTGACTTCTGCCACACTATTGAACTAAAGGAAGAAACTGATATCTATATTAATGACCTCATAGGAGAATTTGATTGATTTGTAATTTTTGTAGCACTGAATGACTTTACAGATTTTTAACATTCTTACACTAAAATTAATGATACCCCATATAGGAATATTACTCAAAAGTTGTGCGGATTTCAGGGAGAAATAACAGTGTCTTGTGGATAAAGCTAATGTGTGATTTTCGATGTATCAGAAATTGTTATGTCTTTTGCAGGGCTTAATCATATATTGGATCCAGTTGGATGTAGGGTTTCTCATCACTGAAGTTTGTAAATGAAAGAGGCAAGAGAAATAACAGTCATTTATTGGGTGTCTAGATGCTTTATGTCATTCTAATTCCATTTGCTACTTTGCTGAATTTATAATGCAACAGTATTACTGTATCCACTTTACAGATAAGAAAACAGTGAAGTCAATATAGGCTTCTTAGACAGCAAGATTGGTAATCGCTAGGTTCAAAGTTCTAGCCCTGATTGTTGTGGCTCTAAAATCATTTCCTCTGCAAGCGCATCACTTCTCTCTTAGGTGTTTTTTTTTATCTGTATGGGATACAGGAGAGATTAAACTGCCTGCCTAATGTAAGTGGCCTAAAAACCTGATCCACCCTGCAGCAAAGAAGGGCAGAGAAAGGCCCTCAGTTGTTTTAGTGCCTACATGGACAGAAATTTGCTGACTTGTACAACAGTACTCAAGGTCTTTATTAAATATCTGAACAATCTTTGCATCAGATGAGAGATGATCTTGTCGTCTGTTACTCAAGATCTGTTTTAAACAGTCAGAACTACCTCTATGGATGGTTGCAATACAGAAGCAGGGTAATAGTGGGGGAAGGTTCACCCCTGTGGAAACATAGCAAATGCCAAGCCATGGAAGTGGTCTGGAGAGGTGGCCCCTGGGGTGATAAATCCAGGCTGGAGAGTAGCTAGTCGGTGCCATGCATTTCAAATCCCATATCACATCTTACCTGCTTGAAATAAACTCCTAAGGCAGTATGTTCTGAGGATTTGTTAACTCCTTCTGGGCTGCTATTAAGCAGTTATGAATTATAGGACAAGTTGTTTACATGTTATTTTCTTAAAGGGTACATTGTCATCTGAACTAAAGAGTAGTACTTTGTCTTAGTATCTACCTTCCTTTCCTATTCATAACAGAATACTGACTTTTAGCTGGGCAAAAGAACACCAGGAACATGGGGACGTTCTTAGCCCTTCTTGCACCCAGATGGGTCCATGTGACTCTGCCATGTCCAGCTGAATGAGAGGAAGTAATCTGTGTAGTGCTGGGGGCCTGCCCTGATAGGCAGAGGCTCCTGACCTGCCAATTGGGCAATCCCACTGCCAGTGAAAACAAGACCACACCATCACACACTGTCCTAATTCCCCCAGCTAACTTTCATTCAGTAGTTGCTGTGGCTGAGGTGAGACTGCTAGCAGAATGGTAGGAATCAAACACAAGGAAGCAGCATCAATCTTGTCTTATGCTTTGATTTGTGTACTAAATTAAGGGAATTTGAGCCCTTAAGACCAATATTTCAGCAACGCTATTGCCAGTTACTTTTGCCTGTGCATCTGCTCTCAGAAAAGGCCCGGAACATTTTAGACCCAGCACTTATCACTGAATTTCTATTTCTAAGGAATTATGAAGAGGTATTAGGGCAAATTTTAGGGTCAAAAGAAACCCTGTGGTTACAGGGCTGGCTCCCTCACCCATAGGCTTAGCCAGTCCCTAGCAGGAAACAAGGTCTGGTTCCTGATTGTAGATCCCAAGGTCCAGAAAATAATACAAGCCTCTGAATGGGTTGTACTTCATGAATGTCCTAGCATAGTACTAACAAAAACAGGTGCCCTTTCAGTCCCCCTCTGTCCCTACTCCAAAACACCCCACAACACCCAGCCTTACTGAACTGAAACCTGAGGGCATCTTTGAGATGGCTGCATTCATGCTTTGGATTCCTTCATCTTTATAAAGAATAGAGGTAATGATAACAATAAGTGTAATCCAGGATTTCAGATGCTGCAGCTGAATTTTTCAGACCATCACTCCTGTAGTTGAAATGTAGCCATGTCTTCTTCTCCCTTCTCTGGGAAGCAGCAGCCTTGGAACAGTCATGGTCATACTACAACCCGATATCTATTTTATCAATCTTGGTGGATGAGAGGATCACTTCTCTGCTGAAATGTTTCAGAATGAACAACTGAATTGGATTTGAGCATTGTTTCCTTCACAGTGTGGTTCTAGCCTCTGAATAATACCATATTCACATAGGATTCTGCTTATAATTACTCTCTTTCTCCCTGGCATTTCTGTCTTTCTGACAGCTCTTCTCTTTCTTCTCCATCATCCTTCATCGGTCAAACACTTTTTTAAAATCTTAAATAAACCTATTAGTAAGAATTACCTCTTTCAGGAAGCCTTCCTCATCATTCCAGAAAACCCTCTAATAAGTTTCTATAGTTTCTACAGTATAAATGGGCTTGCTCAAATCACAGCAATTTCTAAACTCTAGGAATCTATTGACTACCCCTCTCCTCAACCAAAGTACTAAATCTTATAGGGCAGGAGACACAGCTCCATTCTTCTTCTTGATTTTAACTGAACACTGTGTGATACATAGTTACACAGCTACAAAGTTGTTCTTGATTGAATTTAAGTCATACAGTGTTCCAACACCTGTCCCTTCACCACTGTACACTTCCCATTTCCCACCACAAATGTCCCTAGTTTTCCTCCCACCACCTCCTATCCCTATCCTGCCTCTATGGCTACACTTTCTCTCTCTCTCTCTCTCTCTCTCTCTCTCTCTCTCTCTCTGTCTCTCTCTCTGTCTCTCTCTCTCCCACTCTCTCTGCTTTTGGGCATTATGATCTTCAGTACAGGTATGAAAGGTTATAATTTTGTTCCTTTACCGAATTTCATCACTCAGTTATTGTCCAGAGTGATCATTTCTATCATTGTCATAGTGGTTCCTTCTCTATCCTAACTGCACTCCCCCCCAACCATCACCACTTGTGGCAATCTTCCAACCATGGACCAGTTCTCCTGGCCTCTTGTTTTTAGTGTCCTTCAGTATTTGTCTCATGCTATGCATTTTTTAAATATCCCACAAATAAGTGCAGTAATTTTATGTTTGTCCATCTCCTTCTGACTCACGTCACTCATGACACTCTTCATGTCCATCCATTTATAAGCGAATTTCATGACTTCATTTTTTCCTGGTGCACATCATTGAAGCAGAGCATACCACCTAACACTCCGCATCATGTGTGCTAAATGTGTAACGCATGAACAAGATGTCTCATTAATGTGACACACTGGCATCATAATAACTTATTGATCACCCCCACTCAATCACTCAATCTAAATTCATATCTTTTTCTGGATATGGATCAAGTCCTAACTAAGTGGTGATGTGAACTTATATTGTTGGCTTTTTGCATTAAACCTGACATTATTCAGGGTTTACTCCTGGATCTGCACTCAGGAATTACTCCTGGAGGTGCTCAGGGGACCATATGAGATGTCGGGGTTCGAATCTGGGTCAGCAGTGGGCAACAGAAGAACTCTAAGCATTGTACTATATCTCCAGCCCTGAACTCAGATATTTTGGCCTCAAAGACACACTTTATGTCCTGTGTCCTTTTGTATCATGTTGATTATTATTTCCCCTTTCAACTACTAGGCAAAAAGTAAAAAAAAGAGTAAACTTTAATCCTTCTATTAATTCTATTAATACTTTAGGGGAAGACTTCTAACCTGAATTTTTTGAGAGTATACTTTTTACATCAAAGGGGGTGGCATGAGGACACAATCATTGCAGGAGGGTTCAAATCTTCTGAGACATACATAAAATATTGATTATTGTTAGTGATATATTAAATGTTATTTGAGTATATAATATTATTTTGCTGAACACTACAAAGTATGGAGCATTTTGTTACAAAGTAAGAACATGAAATAGGCCATGCACTATCCCTCTTATTAATAATTCAAACTACAAGTTATTCAATTAGGCAATAGATAGTAAAACTTTTGGCTTAATTTTTAATATCACAGACTGTTTACTAATTTTATGATGCAAGTTAATAGGCAGCTAGAGTTAGATGTGCATGGCAGGAAACATTTCTTTTCTAGAAAAATATGTATTAAGCAAAGAGAATTTAGCTCAACTTGAGTAATTAATCTAATTTCCATCCATCTGCACAATTTCAAACTAGAAATATCTAGTGAAGGGCAATACTGAAAGTATTGCAATTATAGTTTTACTGCATCACTATGGTGAAAATAGTCCCTAACTCCACTTCCTACTCCTGCTCAAAGAGATGTTTCAAATGTAATCTGAAAAAGTAGATCTTGCACATAACCTATCTTCTCCTGAATGGATGTTTTGTCTTAAGACTTTTGTATTCTGTCATGCTTACTTACTTCTCACTGCTTATTAGAATTGGGCACAAGGGAGGCCTGAGGATGTTTTAATAGCAAAGAGCCTGCCTTAGGAAGCATGAGGATATGAGTTAGATACCTAGTGCTGCTCACACATGCTGAGTGCATTCAGTCCCAGTAATTCTGATGTCTGGGACCTCCCGGTTCCTCAACAGTGTGTAATTTCCAGTGCACCTCTAGTTATGTGTGTATCTATCACACTCTTTAAAAACGGGGATGCCAAGTAAGCATATGCACAAGCATGGCAAGTGAAATAGCCAGCCTATGGTGAGCACCACAGTTAACTATACCAGCATCTGAAGTTTGGTGGGCTGGGACTTCATTCAGGTGCCCTCTCTTTCCATAAACTCAGTTAGCATCAATAACTTCCTCGTTTATTTATCCCTCTTCATCTCCCAAGGGGCTGCAAAGTCCCTTCTCCTTGTCTGGGGAGCCAATCCCTTTTCATTCTCATTCTGTGACGTCAGAGTGTCACTGAATGAGGAGGTCACTGCTGCCCTGCAAAGTGTCTGCCATGATCAGGGGCAGTAAGATGACGAAGAGGAAGGGAAATAAAAAGCCATGTTCCCTCTGTTAGCCATTGTGTTGTGTGCTTATTTGTTTTTCTGTCTAATTTAATTGAATCCTTACAATGAACTTATGAGGTAGGCACTATCAGTATATATATATATATGTATATATATATATACATATATATATATCACTGTATCACTGTCATCCTGTTGCTCATCAATTTGCTCGAGCGGGCACCAGTAACATCTCCATTGTGAGACCTGTTGTTACAGTTTTTGGCATATTGAATATACCACAGGTAACTTGCCAGGCTCTGTCATGCGGGCAAGACACTCTCAGTAGTTTTCTGGTCTCTCCTAGAGGGACAGAGGAATTAAACCCAGGTCGGCCACATGCAAGGCAAATGCCCTACCCACTGTGCTATCGCTCCAGCCCATATATACATCAGTACATATATAAACCATATATATAAATACATATATAAATATCATGGCAGAGCCTTTGAGCAAACAGGCACAGAGAGGGATAAGGCTACCTACATTAAGGTCACATAGTGACCAAGAAATTAAGTAGAGAATTCCAACCTGGGAGTCTGAGTTAGCGTCCTTCTCACAGGACCTAGGTCAGCACAGGCAGTCTCTTTAGAGGTCAAAACTGCATCTCTTTTTTGAAGAGCAAAACTGCGTGGAAGAAAGCCTAGCACTGCACAATGGCAGAGCATAGACTTTTGCATCTATTTGCATCTCAGACTATTAATCTCTGTATCTCCAGAGACTGGTGTGAGGCCTTGAACATGAAATGGCCTCAATACATATTTGATGAATGAATGAATGAATAAAAGCACTTTGTATAATGCTTGACAAACAGTAAGTGCTCAATATATTGTTGCTATTATTAAGTTTGCTCATGGCTTATGTATCCAATTCTAGGAAAGGTGGCCTAAGGTGATTTATTAGTCAATACCTAACGGTGCAATGGAATCACAGAAGATGAGATCAGTCCTATTCGAAGTTCTACTGATACAGGCTGTGATAATACTACACCAAGAGATCTTGTCTTGTATCATGAACAAAAATTCTACTTTAAGTCACCTATTATGAATTGTTTAGCCTTGCTTACTTTGGTATTCTTCTGTGAGAAAGCCAACTTGTTTATATTTCAGAAAGCACTGTCTCAAATCATTATTTAAGTAAAGTAGAGTTATTATTTTACTACCACTGCCCTACAATTACTAAAATACTCCCCCTCACCCTGTTATGAAAGTATATGGTTAATCAGGAAAGAGAGAGGAGAAGGATCCTATAATCAATGGTTGTGGTATGAGTCTATTGTTTTTGTTTTGGCTTTTTGGGTCACATCTGGCGATGCACAGAGGTTACTCCTGGCTCTGCATTCAGAAATTACTCCTGGCGGTGCTCGGGGACCATATGGGATGCCAGAGATCCAACTGGGGTTGGCTGCATGCTAAGCAAACACCATACTTGCTGTACTACCCCTCCAGCCCTTTAGTCTATTGTTTTTTGAACTGCTGCATTTCCCAGCACATACCCCCTACGTGCAACTGGATGGAATAATAAAATTTTAAATCACATTTTAAAATAAAACCAAAATCACCACTTATGCCTAGAATTGCCACAAAATTGTACTGACAAAAAAAATGATTGCAACTATCAATTAATAAAAATGGGTTGGAGCGACAGCACAGCGGTAGGGCATCTGCCTTGCACGCAGCAGACCAAGGTTCGATTCCTCTGCCCCTCTTGGAGAGCCCGGCAAGCTACCAAGAGTATCTCGCCCGCAGGGCAGAGCCTGGCAAGCTACCCAGGGCACATTCGATATGCCAAAAACAGTAACAAGTCTCACAATGGAGATGTTACTGGTGCCTGCTCAAGCAAATCGATGAACAACGGATGACAGTGATGACAGTGATAACAGTAATGCTTCCTTCTCTGATAAAATATAGGAGAAGAGCCCCTGGAATGTGGCCTCAGTGCAGAGCACATGCCTTGCACACTCAAGGCTTTGGCTAACTTCCCTGGTATCCATGATGTTATGAGCGTGGCCCTGGTAACCCTTCCTCCACACACACCATCATACAGGGTGCCACGGATTAAAATCCAGGTTGCTACATGCAAGGCCAGCACTTTACCCACTGTACTATACCTCTGGCACTAAAATACTTTTAAGATAATTTTTTTCTTCTATATTGAGGGGTATACATTTTTATCTATTTCAAAAATTGGTTAAATTATCTCTTTGGGCTTGGGCTGTGACTAAAAAGAGCTTATATCTCTTTTTTTTCTTTTTGGGTCACACCTGCCGATGCACAGGGGTTACTCCTGGTTTTGCACCCACGAATTACTCCTGGCAGTGCTCGGGGGACCTATGGGATGCTGGAAATTGAACATGGGTCAGCCACGTGCAAGGCAAATGCCCTACCTGCTGTACTATCGCTCCAGCTCCGAGCTTATACCTCTTGTATGTGAGACTCTGGATTTGATCCCCAACACAGCAAAAGAAAAATTTAAAAGAAAAAGACTGATTGATCTTTCAATGTTTTAAAGACCTTGGTTTGATTCAGTTTAGATCTAAAGCAGGGGAGAGATACAGTCTCCTTACATGGAGAACCCTTTACATAAAGTGTAAATTCTGGGCCACGCGTGGGTTGGAAAGTTTATGATCTTCACTGGAAAGATGGCCTATGTACCACAAATTGCAATGTCCATTAAGCTTGTTGCCTAAACCTATAAAGTAATAATAATGTTTTAGGTATTATTTTCTTTTTACTTGTCAATTCTAAGCTTGATAAGACCTTTTTTTTTAATTTTTATTAAATCACCATGTGGAAAGTTACAAAGTTCTCAGGTTTATATGTCAGTTATACAATATTCAAACACCCATCCCTTCACCAGTGCCCATATTCCACCACCAGAAACCCCAGTATACCCCCCGCCCCCACCCCCTACCCCCTACTGTATAACTAATGAATTTCACTTCATTTTTTCTTTACCTTGATTACATTCCATAATTCAACACAAAACTCACTATAGTTGACATAACTCTCTCTCTCTCTTTTTTTTTCTTTTTCCTTTTCCCTTTTTTTTTTTCCTTTTTCCCCCTCATCCCCCTTCCTGCGCCTCATAGTATGGTGTACGCCACACCGCGTCGGCCAGCGTGGGGCTTTTGCTTAGTTCACAGTCCAGAGGTGGCTGCTACATTAAAAACCTTCAATATTTCAACAAAAACTTACTGCTATTATTTGGAGTTTCCCCCCCAAGCGAGACCTCTTCAAATGGAACCGTTTCACATTGCTGACAATTATAAATGTTAAGTCGCGCAGACGCTGCTGCGTCCGCGCGGTTTTGGATTTCTGTATAAAGTCCAGGGAAAATTCTGCCAGAAATTACATAGCCCAGCTCACAGTCCCAGTGCATTGCTGTAAGAAGTCTCTGAATTCAAAGTCTTTAGGTGAGAGGGTCCGATTCGCGCTCAGTGGCTCCGGGTTTATCTGGGCCGAGGGCGTGCCGGTTACGCCCCCTTCCCATGAGTTCCTGGGAGCCCCCAAAGTAAAATCCGAATACCTGTGGGTTTGGAGTCACAGAAGATGGCGCCTGTCACATGGGTGCCGCCAGCCTGCCGCTTTCCATGCAGGAAGACAGGGTGGGGAGGAAAAAAAAAATCCACCCCCGGCAGCACAGAGTTGTAGCCCAGTTTGGTGTCCCAGTGCATCGCTATCGGATGTTGCGCTGGATGCCCGAATGTGTTACATCTTTGGAATCAAAGTCTTTAGGCGAGAGGGTCCGATTCGCGCTCAGCGGCTCCGGATTTATCTGGGCCGAGGGCGTGCCGGTTCTTGATGAGACCTTTATAAATGGTTGGTAATCATACTATCACAGGTGGAATGCACATGGTACTCTGATTTTACATTAAAACCTGAGAAACTAGGGGTATTTAGGAGAACAATGGGTTTTTAGATTTTTAGATTTTTTTTTAAATTTTTTATTGTGGAAAGTTACTAGATTTTTTTAAAAGCAAATATGACAGTCAGGTTAGTTTAGAGTTCCAATTAGGCCAACACCCTCCCCCCTGTGCTCTCGCTCCAGCCCCGGGAATTGTCTACTCTTGCTTCGGGTAGGAGTTCAGAGGCAACTGGGCCCCTGGGTGGCTGCTGTGAAGAGTCACCACCCACTTGCTTTTGAGAACCCCCTTGATTCTACAAGTGAAGACTCGGCTGGAGAATGTGGGAGTCAGTGGCATTTCCGTCCTGAAGGCTGTCCAGAGCATTCCTAGGGACCCCCACCAGCAGGGTCTGGGCGTGTCTGGGGAGTTAGACTCATCCCTGGCAGTGCTCGGGGGCCGTCTGGCTCTGTGCTCAGGAGGGCTCCCCGACAGAGCACTGGGCCCGCAGGTGCTGCTGTGGGTTCTCCCTGGCCCCTCGGAGCGGGTTGGCCGGCTGCACCAGAGTACTTGAAATGAGCATTTTGTAGTTAACTTTCATGTTTAGGAATGCTATTAGTGGAATAATGTAGCTGGTTTTTCTCAGGTGTCTCAAAAATCTGTATCTCAGGGAGCAATTTCCACTTGCATATGATCACTCCCCACTCTATGGAAGTAGTTAACTACTTCTTTAGAGAAAAGAAAATGCATAATACTGCATACCATAAGAATATGTTTCTTAAAACAGTTTTAGGATTAATATCCAAATTAATATTTAGTTTTACATCAATTCATTTATTTTCAAAAGGTTCTTGATTCTAGTTCATTTTATTATCAGATAAAACAATTTTTTCTTTTGCTAGAGGGTTAGAAGCTATTACTTACATGTCACCCCATTCCTACCCCCCTTGGTTTTCATAAACTAAACTGAAGGAGAAATGTAACAAATATTACTTCACATAACAGTTGCTTAATAATGAGAATTTTGGTTAACATTTTGTTTTCTAGAAGTTGCCATAAATAATCTCTAAAAAGTTTCAGATTTTGAGAATTAAATTATGTACGACTCAAACTCTTTTATAGTAATTAAGTAAGCACAATGGTTTGTGAAGTTCAGAAACAATTTTAGACATCTGTAGAGACATAAAGTCACAATTATAGCAAGTTCCTCTCTGTAGTGTGCATTTGCAAAAAGCATATGAAATAGGCAAGCAGTTGTCCAGTTCTCATGATAAGCCCACCACTTTATTTTTTAAATCAGCTCAATACGCACATATTCACCCATGTCAACTGTCTCTCCTCAAAGCAAAGTAAAAATTACATGACACAAACTTCATTCCAACCCTCTCCTGTGACTCTTTCAAATAAGACAACTAATTTAAAATTTGTGACTTGAATAACAGAGAATCCTTTGTATTGAATAACCATGATACACCACTTTCTTTTGTCTTTTGTTATGTGAAATTCACACATAACAAATATTATTAGTCATGGCATACTGTTGTGTGAATAGGAAAAAAACACACAAAATAATTAAGCACTTTTTCTCAGCAAGATACCATGTGTCCAGAATAGTTAAAAGACTTTCCCAAGGCCACTCAGATCTTCACAACAACAGAGAAGAGAAAAATAGGATGAATCAACAGGGAAAAATCTCTGCTCTTCTAGAAGGAGATAGAAGAGCAGAGACTTTTAAATAAAAGTCTTACAGCAACCCTAAGATTCTAAAGCCATGAAAAAATATTTGAGGAACAAATTTCTGTGTATAATTCTCCCTTCTGCAAGAGTCAAGAGATCTAAAACAAATGAGAGAATTAGGGAAATTAGGTTAAGCATAATTTCTAAAATGAATAAATTATTTTATAAGGTGAATCCTTAAAAATAAAAATTATGGGACCGCAGCTATAATTCAGTGA
Organism: Sorex araneus; assembly: GCF_027595985.1. Taxonomy (NCBI): domain Eukaryota; kingdom Metazoa; phylum Chordata; class Mammalia; order Eulipotyphla; family Soricidae; genus Sorex; species Sorex araneus. The sequence continues at coordinate 80,779,320 of NC_073305.1, forward strand.
TTGAGCACATGACTTGCATGTGTGAGGCTCTGAGTTCTATTACCAGAATCCATGATACTCCACCACTACTAGAAATGACCTACAAGCACTAGGCTGGGAATTTTCCCTGAAGAGACAGAAATAGTTCAATGCTCCCTCAAAAAATATATAAATGATGGTATAAGATAATAACGGGGGTTCTAGCAAGAGTAAAGCTGGTAGGACTCTATCCTTGCATGCAGCCAAGCTAGTTTTGATCCCTGCGTCCCATACAGTCTCCTGAGCCCTACCTATCAGGAATTATCCCTGAGCACAGAGCCAGCAGCAAGATAATGACAGCCTCAGTAGGCCACCCAATGAATGGATGATTAAAATAGGTTATATCAGGAGCTTGGTAAGAACACATTACTGAATCTACTATTATATCTATAGAATCCTTTCCCCTTAGGATACATAGCTGTCTCACTACTTCCTGTCTCTAAATAACATTGAAACAATAATATTTAATAAGTTGTCATAATACTTTCACTGGTCTCTTATTAAAAAATGGCCAATGGAATTTCCGGAGAAAGACAAACATGGTGGAATTCATTCGCCTAATTCCTTCTTCTTTTTGATACTGTTGACCTAGTCACTTTGTTAAAATTTAGGAAATTGGAGCTTGCAGGGCTTCCATAGTACTTTCCCCTTCAGAACTGGATCTTCTCACTCTGCTTTGTTTTTCTTCAAGCTCTTTTATCATACAAAAAATAGTATCATTTTTGCCCAAGTTCCACACAGACCAACCAAGTTAGAAGTTCTAGGCATGGGGCTTGGAAATTGATAAAAGTCTTAAACAATATTCAAGGGATACAAATAAACAATCTATTTTAAAAAGTACTATACTGAAGCAATCTGGAAATTTCATTTATGCATCATTGAATGTCTTTAATTTTTCCAAATGTTTGGCTACTTGTGGGAGAAGACTATTTTCAGAAATATGAACACAATCTTAAAGAAAAATTAGCCCTTCACATTCACAACCCCCCACACCAATTCTATAGTTCATCCTATCACTTTCTATTAAAGATTAAAATTTCATCTCTGAATGCTGCTACATAATAGCCGAGTTCACAACACCACCAATGGAATTTTGGAGAAAAACAAATAGAGCAGAATGTTATTTGTTTGATTTATCCCCCTTTTTGTTACTGCCTAGTAGCTTTGACAAAATTTAAGAAATTGGAATCTGAAGACTCCCCACAGTGTGGTGAGCTAAGATCCACGGTGAAGGATGAGGCTAAACCATCATAAGACATAGAATTTGCATTTGCCTCTACCCTTTCAAATAAACCATACATTGTTGATGAGTGTTGTCTGGTTGTTTCACACTGGTGAAGCTGATTTCCTAAGGGTTCTACAAATAGGAAGGAAAGTTATGAAGCACAAAAGTCCTGACATCAAGAAGCTAGATACAACTAGGTAAGGTAAACCCTCACGAGGTGCCTCACTTCTCTCTGATAATAAGTATCAAAGACTGAAAATAAACTCCTGGCCACTATGAGTCTATTATTGGCAGTGAATGAACTATACCTTTGGGGAGACTGTTTGGTGACAGAATTTGACTTTGACCCTCTCATCATGACAATAAATAATGCTCGCTTTTGAGCAAGAAACATACAGATTTTTCTCAACAAACTTCTTTGTTGAGAAAAATGCTTTTTTCTCAACAAACTTCTTTGTTGAAAAAAGCCTGCTTTAATTTTTTTATGTTTCTCCATTTTATTTAGCACAAAATTTATGATAGTAATAGTATTTTCTATCAAATAATTAAGAGAAAGGGCCATGTTTTCTAAGTTGCTAGACTCCCTCTCTCTCTCTCCCTCTTTCTCTCTGCTGGAAACACTCTGTTTGTTGGGTCATCATTATAATCTCGGCTGGAGTTAAGATATTTCAATTAACTGGCAAAAGTAACCTATCACCCTCAGAGATGAATGAAAAGATCACAATGACAATGACAATGAGGGCAAGAGCTAACATTTACTGAATACTAATGTGTTCAGCACTATGTTCATTATTGTGAATGAATAATTTCATTTAATTTCCTATTAAGCCAGGGAGTTAAGAACTAGTATTATACCCTTATTATAAATTAGATGAAAACTAAAACATTTTAAGTAATTTGTTGCAGAGGAACGAATTCATTGTTGAGATAAGTTAATAGTAAGAAAATACAACACATATTTCTAGTGGGAATCTTTCCCCAAAGTTCATAAATTTCTACTGCACAGCATCAGCTCTTTCATAATCAGGGCTGATCTACTTTCTCCCTCTGTTTCCCCTCCAATCTCTCTCAAAGATCCTACTGCAGTCAAATGCATTAACTCACTGGACTACAAAATGGAATCCTGTCCCCCATATTCTCACTCTTTCTGTACCAAAATGGACCCATCTTCAAGTTCAAGTGCAACTTTCTTCAGAACATCATTCAAATCATTCAAGTACAACCAGATGGAGCAAAAACTTTGTTTTTCCTAATTCCACTCAATATTCTCACTCAGATACTGGCCGTTTGGACAAGTAGATTATTTTACAAATCATAAATAATGCAACATATAAGCATGTTTTAAATCCTTTACAAATAAACACAATGGCATGTTACAGACCTATTGTGATAATTTCTCTCTATCAAGTCTTGGACCCCCTCAAATTTTTATTGTCATAGATATTCTTAAGGAAAGCAGATAAACAATAAAGAATCAATGAGGACAGGAGGATCTATAGAGCTTTACTCTATATTTAATTTTGTTCCCATAGTTGCTTGAAGAGGACTCAAAGTGGACTCTAAATTGGTTTTAAATTGGAGGGAGTTTCTGGAATGCTTGTGGCAGGCACAACTGTCAGGACAGTTCGTTTCTGCATGCATGTTTCCATTCAAGAGCAAACCACAAGCAGTGCCTAGCAATTCTAATTTTCTGAACATCAATGTGACAGGTGGTAGACACTTCCCTAGCATTGGCATAAGAATTGGCAAACACAGGACTATACATCTAAAATATGCAGCAACAATAAACCAGATTCCTGACTTCAAGAGAGTGTTCAAAACTACATCTTGAATGACAGAGCCATGTGCTATGTTGGCAAATACAGAAATCTTTACCTGGGAGGTAACAGCAACTCAACTAGAAAGAATTCAGGGTCTTTTTAAAGACTAAAATAAGGGTGGGTGTTGATTATATAATGTAATTAATTCCTCTTTATTTTCTCTCCTCATACCAGGAGCAATTGTCCTCTGTGTGTGTATGTGTATATGTGTGTGATAGAGAACTGTATAAATCTGAAGACTCTATATTAAAACCTCTAGTTCTTATATTAAACATGAGAGAAGAAATCAAAACTCCCATTTTGCAAGTATAGAATTGTTCCATGATATAAAACCAAAAGAAAGAACAAAAGAGGATGAATACCATCAGGGGGGCAATTACCCAGAACAATTAGACAATGGATGCAGGCATCAGTCAGGGAGGATCAAATGCCTACTGTGGAATACTGACTTAAGAGGTGAAATTATTTCTGCCTGAACTTTCTTTATGGACAACTGCTCAGGAAAAATTACTTGCTTCCTTTGCCCGACAAAGAATATTTAGGCAGATACTCTTCAACTTCGATTTCCACAGAGGCAGAGATTGAAACTGCTATCTGTAGAACAGCTTTTGTTCAATTTGAAGACCACACTGTATCATAATATGTGACATACCACGTAGAGTCATTGGGGTGGGGGTTCCTAAATGAAGTATTTATTATCTGTGCTTTCTTCATTTCATTACTAATACAAAGCCTCTGTTCTCATTAAGGACTGGCCAATTCTCATTGACATAGATAGGAGACCACAGAAACATTTCTACAGTGAAAGGACTAAACTAGGTTCACCTAATAGAAAAGGCAAAACAAACAAACAAAAAATACCAGACATTCTCACATTCACAAGTAACATAAGGGGCGGAGGTCCATGGGTCTTCTAACTTATTCTAATTAAGATAGCCTTGCCTCCTCACAAGCATTTCTAGTGTAGAGCAGAAGCCCAGAAACTATGGACCAAAGTCAGGTTTCCTGCAGCCCCCCCAGGCAGAGACAAACAGCTTCAGAAACAGCAAGAAGGAGAAAGAAGACTGTGGGTGCATACCTTAACCTCCTGATTGGTAAAGACCTCGATGTCCACCACGCAGGCAACAAGAGTGGAAACATCACAGTCCATGCTAGGGGCTGGCATTCCCCCTCCTGAATTTTCAACAAAGAGTTAGGCGCCTTCTGAGTTGCGCTGGACGGAAGGAGCCTCTAGGTGGGGGTTTGCTGTGAACAGAACGGCAGGGGCTACTGCCTGGCCCTGGGGCTCGCAGGAGCTCAGCACCTGAGCTGCTCCTGCTGCTCACAGCACTCCGCGTCTGCAGCGGAGTAAGGAACGGCCGGCAGCTCTCTCACGGCAATGACATCACCACCAAGACTGACACAAGCTGAAGCTATTCTCCCCCCAACCCCCCAAGCCTTTTATCTCTAGGCAGTGCAGCGGAGCAAATTGAACATGATTATGTGCTAAATCTGAACTCAGACTAAATCAATTCGGGCAGCAGCGTTCGCTAGGAACTGAGTCATAGCTGTTGTTTCAGCGGACTGCTTATGTTTGCAAAAAGCAAGGGGGGAAAATCTGACACCAGAGGCTCTGTTTAGGAGGGCTGGGGGAGGGGTGGTAATTCTGCAGATGAGCCCCTTGAGGTTAGGATTTGATCATTTTCTGCCTCAGAGATGAGCTGGAGGTTGAGACGTTTCGCACATTGCTTGGCTGGTGCTAATTATTATCCTGTGCCACTAGGAGCAGCCACCCATGTTCCGGGCACCCTAAGGTGTCCTGCATGGACTGACTGAATGGAAATCTGTATTTGGAGTCACTAGAAGCTGGGAATCAGTCATTCAGGCAGCCTGCTTAGAGAAGACAATTAGAGGTTTGTGAAATTCTATTTGAAGCACAAAGTGCAGACTGGTAACTTTTCTAAGCAGCCTTCCAAGCTTGATTTCAGATTGCCTCCAAGGTCATTTGAGCCCAAAGCGGCCACGACAAGGAGTGATGGCATAAGCTTAGCATGCAGCATGAGGGGACAGATGGCAGTCTGATGGGCAAATGCACTGAAGTGGGTCATTGTCTGAGCCTCAGGGCTCAATTTCGCCTGAGACTTTGAACATATCGATTGCTTTCTCATCTCTTCCTGATTGTGAATCCTTGAAGGGCAAGGCCGTGGATAACTCTTGAGTCTTTAGCTCAGTGTCTGGCACCGATAGGTAAAAATTGTTTAATGAATAAATCAACTAAACAGGAATAGCCTTCTTTCACAGTGGTAGTAGGCAAAGGAAAACTACTAGAATTGTCTTTGATCTGATCATTAATTATAAAGGTCCCAGCAGAGCTCATTCCCATGTTAGAAAAATCAATCTCAGGTAGAAATACTGTTGCACCTTCATCGGGTGTCAGAGCATTAGACTTTGCATAGATAGTCACCTTCAAACACATGATTGGATAGTGTTCCAGTTTTACATGCTCATGAGAAAGGTGACACTTCAGATTAAAGAAAGAAGTTCTGTGGTTGGTCCTCATTGGACTGTTAGAATTCAGCTTCAACAAGCCATTTTCTATGTTAAATAAAATCACTCCACAAAAACAAGTATTTTGATTGAGAAAACTATGTGATTGAGGGTGGAGCGGGGGAGAGACAGAGACAGAGACAGAGAAAGGGAAAATAGAGAGGAAAGAAAGAAACAGAACAAAAGAGAAAGGGGGTGGGAAGTAAGAGAGAAGTAGGAGAGAGGAGAGTGAATGAGGAGAAAGAAAAGTAAGGGAGAGGGACAACGGGGAGGAGGGGAAAGCAATATAGGCACTATAAAGTCAAATCCACGGAGAATTCCACGGAATGATGACTATGTGCAAAACCTTGTACCAGATGCTTTTAAGGGTAAAACGATGGACAAGCAAAATCTATCATGCAAAGGACTTAAATTCCAGAGAAGGAGATTAGAATGTGGAGACAAATCCCTATGCTACAAGACTGCAGTGATGATGGCTAAAGAGGTACAGGTATTTGATGATGGGAGGCTGGAGAAGCACTTTGGCTGAGAAAGGCAGTGGATACAGAGACGGAGAACATGGACTTCTGCTTGCTCCTGAAAGTCAGGCAGACAGGTGCAGGGACACTCCAACATGTGGAGCCAACTAGAACTCTCTAGAAGAAAGAACAGATTAGTGTACTGGGGGACAAAGGATGAGGCACACTGGAGGTTCTGTTTGAGCTGGGGGTAGCCAACCTATATGATTAGGAGACTCTTCCTGTTTATTTGGTCACCCATGGCATGGTGGGCAAAGGTTTTTAGAAAGAGAACAGGGCTGCTATACAAATCTAACTAAAATGTCTAGTACCTACAAAGATGAAAATGATTTTGAATATTAGTGACAGGAGTTTAAGAGGTAAAACAAAAACAAAAAGATGATTCCCTCACCCTCACAAATTTTATTTTAGGCCATTTTCTAAAATCAACTTAAAGTTAACCAACCCTACTAAATTTTATACTTTAAAATGGCAAAGATGATAAATCTTACACTGTTTATATTTTATCACAATTAAAGATGTTTAAATAGTAATGTTTAAATAACAATTACTATGAGAGGCATTTATAATATTATCATTATCACTAGCATAAAACTCAGGGCCTCACATATGTTAATCACATACTTGGGCCCTAAACCAAGAGTTTCTTATAAATTTTTAAGATTTAAGACTTCTTAAATCTACCTGGAAGTTTTTTATCATATTTTTTAATTCTTTAAAATAAGACTCCTCTCCCCCTTTTCTGTTTATTTCTCTTTACATATATAAGTGAACTAGTTGTCTGTTTCTTTCCTCTTGTAGCTCAGACATTACTTAACGCTACCATTTTTAGACTTTAAAACAAAACTTCTAAATTATAGTCTAGGTCACATGGATACAATAGCACTAGTATTTATGGTACTGACACACATAGTTACTGCATCTTCATCACCACCAGAGAGCCCGATACCTCTACCCACTGCTTGGTTATCTCAGTTGTCATTCATGAAAAGTGTTTGTCATTGTTCAAAGCTGGCTGTATAGTGTCCCTTGTTTTCACAGTGGTGGCATATTGGTAGCAATTCAAGCCTCAGGTCTGAAAATTCAGCTCAATGTGTAACATTGGCTGATTTCCGTGGTGCAAATATTCTTATGGAGGAGAAGACCAGATCTGGCTCACCCCTTTGGTAAAAAACTCCAAATTTTTTAAAATAAAATAAAACATGAGTAGAGGGATCAAAACAACAGAGGTGGCACTATGTGTAGTGTGTAAAAACACAAAAAGAAAAGGAGCGGGGCAAGGAGCACCTCACTGCACCGAGCCAAGCACAGGGCACAGGGCAGCGGCACTGTCTCTCCTGCCACCTGAGTTCGGTAGTCTCCAGCCCCTTCCCCCACCCCGGGGAGGTTGATGGCAATGACGAGGCAGGCGAAGGAAGGAACGGAGGCCAGCCGGTTGGTCTCAGTTGCAGTTTATTCCATCCCCATCTCCATTCTCCTCTGATTCTCCTCCTGCTTCTTCCTCCCCCATCCTACTTCATTCTCCTTCTCCTCTGGATCTGCCCTGGAACTCGCCCCCAGTTCCCTCATACAGCCACCTTAAATCCCCCCCCCCACATCCGGCGCCAGATGTGGTGCTGGGGCTTATGCATAGGTGTGGTTACAATCAATAGGGGGTAAAGTTCTATCCCTTAGGGGATGCTTTCACTAGGACAGAATTTCTTTGCCCAAGAGCAGAATCTGAGCAGAATCTCATGGGTGTGATTCTCCTCTCTTTGTCCAACTAACATATAAGTATTCATATTATAAATCATTTTGTATGGACATAGCAAGAGACGCATTAAGTTTATAGAATTGCTCTCCTGGGGTTACCTCGATCTCAAACTACAGTGCTCAGGCCAGATTAGTCTTTCCTAACCCTAGCAGGGTCCTAGTCTCGTCGTTGCTTTTGGATCATAACATGACATGCCCATGACCAAGCTCTTAACATATAGTTAAGCATTAGGCGCTTTGGTCAGGCCCATCTCGATGCCAGGGTAGCACATAACTCACGGGTTGTCCTGAGTCCATCCCGTCCCTCGTTGGGACCCTGCTTTTAGGGGTGCTAGGAAGTAAGGGCAGCTGAGGCTTAAGTCCAGAAGGCAGATGCTCGGGAGTGAATAATATTTGAAGCCAATTAAATCCCATGTTACCAAAGCATATTAATTAATGTCTTACTTTGTCCATACAAAAAGGATATTCTTTTAAAGTAAACTATTCAAAAGACACAAGAGAGGAGAAAGACAATATTAACTTACAATACAAGTTCACTGTCCTAGCAAGGTCTGACCTTACAAATTAACAGAGTTTGATTAGAGGAAGAGCAGATAAACTGGTAGAAGTGGTTACAGATCAACAAAGGAATGGGAGTGACTCGGGAGCACTTTGATGGGCGTGACTGATATACCTAAGCTCCTAGTGGCAAGGGGAGCAGGACATACCAATGTAGTCTAGAATTGTTTAGAGATTACCAGATAAGCCCAAACTCTGTGGCAAGGGAGAAAGGACAAACCAATGATATCCAACATGTAGGGATTACAGAGATACTGAAGGTATGAGTTCAGTGATACCTTTTGACCTCAGTCCTTTCCAACTGAGACCCTCTGCAGGCCTTCCCAGCTGAAAGGACCACAGAGCTTTGTCCTGGCTCCTGCTCTTCCAGGGACTGACAACATTAAGGCAAGAGATGTGACAAGATGCCTTAAAGGAGGTCACTTCCCCACCTCTTGTAGGCCAGGCATTTCTCTAGGACTGACACTTCGTGAATGCACTCAGCTCCAGTGAGTGGGAGAAGATGCATGTCTTCCAGCCCCAGAGGAGGCAGCAGGTCTATTTTGCTAATGAGCACAGATGTCTCCATTACAACTACAGGTTGTGAAAGGCTTTGCTCTTTCTATGTGTCCTCCTGGATCACTTACATGTGCTCTTTAATGCTTATCACAGAAAATATATACAGAGGTGGAGAGTACAAGAATGAGCCTTCATGCATCCAGCAGTCATATGTCATAATAACTTGGAGCCAATAATGCTCCTCTTTGCCCCCTTGGTAGACCCTTGAGATCATGATGTTATTTGGAATTTAACCGGCCCTCCAAGTAATTCTCATGCAATTCTCACTAAGACAGAGACCTACTGCTCCAGGTCTCACACATTTCTGCACTCACTCCAGATGATTTTGTAGCAAATCTCAGGCATCATATTGGCCCCTACACACAACTTCCATTAGGTTGTTCTAAAAAATAAGGGCTTCTGCTTTGCAGTCACAGTATCTATTATGACATCTCTCCCAAGCAACATAAATTTTCTTGCTATCATCAAATATCATTCCACTCTTTGCAGTACTCCAACTGTACTCCAAATGTTCTCTTTTCTCCTAGTCCCCTCAGTGTCCTCTTACTACTGTTCCACTGCCATTCCTTCTTTTCTTCCTTGGCAGGACAATTTATTTACACAGGGATCCTCCACCCTACTGGTGTCATTGTCTCTTAATCTGTTGATGCCTTCTTTTCATTTCTTTTCTTTTTCCCTTCTAGTTTGTGTTGATGATGTAACCATGGTATTAAAAAAAAATTTCCCTGTTCTGGATTTTCTTGATGACCTCCACAGAGTATCATTTAATTGATTGTTTCTGTGATCTTGTTGGTTAGATACAGAGGCTTGATTATAATTCAGGTTTAGCAAAAACACTTCAGAGATGGTTTGTGTACTTCCAGCACAATGCCTGGAGATTTTTTGCAAATCACAATCTTTCACAATTAATGCTTATTCACATTTTTACATTAGGTGTTGCCTAATGATCCCTCTTCATTTGTTCATGAACACTTCTAGTAGGGGGAACTACTTCTTCTATACTTTGAAATTACCTCAAACTATATTTTTGTAAGGGAAGAAAATTAAACACTTGATTCTTTTCCTGTGTGAGCAATTTTTAAAAAGGTGTGTGTGTGTGGGCAGGGGGAGGGTAAAGGGAGGCAGAAGGATCGTATCGTTCAGGAGGCTGAACACATTCTTTGCAGGCAGGAGGTCAGGTTTGATCCCTGCCACTGCACATCACATCACCAGGAGTGATCTCTGAGTTCAGGGCTAGAGTAATCCCCAAGGACTGCCAGTCATGTCCCCTAAACCAAACATAAATAAATTTTAATATGAAAGAGACTTGTTTCCCTTTCTTCTTCAAAGACCACTGGCTTTGTTCTTTTAAGTATCATTATGAATTCTCAAAGTAAATATGTCTGATGGGCTTAATTCTACCGTTGCCTTATCTTGTTGATACTTTCTTTAACTAGAGTCTAATTAGGTTGGTTCCTAAGTCTTTTTGACACAATCCCAGTTGTCTTTGCAGGCTCCCTTATCTTTTGGCCTGACAAGATGTTCCAAGCTCATCTTGTTCACTTCCTGTCCTAGATAAGGAATCGTTCATTTCTTCAAGGAATCCTAGTTCCATTTAGTATACTTACAGATAATAAATCAAAATTTGTACACCACAAGGTGTTTCTGGGATTTTGTTTTTAAGCCTTTCAGTAGGGAAGAGTTAGGAAATATAATATATTTAAATCTGGCAAACATGAGTTCAAGCTGATAATTCCAGTTCAAATTCAGGATCACAGCATTTTTGCTTAAAGTCATCAATCTTACATATGTACTTCCTTTCTTTCAAATCCATTATCTCAGCGCTTACCAACAACATAATCAGTCATTTGCTTTATACCATACCACACACAGTAGTCTCAGTTTCTCAATATTAATGCCACCAGAAACTATCTAAATTTTTTCTGTTTTTTATTCATGTATAGTATATACCATGGGCTGGAGCAATAGCGCAGTGGGTAGGGTGTTCGTCTTGCATGCAGCTGACCTGGGTTCTATTCCTCCGCCCCTCTTGGAGAGCCCGACAAGCTACGGAGAGTATCTCGCCTGCACGGCAGAGCCTGGCAAGCTACCCATGGCGTATTCTATATGCCAAAAACAGTAACAAAAGTCTCACAATGGAGATGTTGCTGGTGCCCACTGGAGCAAATCAGAGAGCAATAGGATGACAGTAACAGTGACAGTATATACCACAAAGGAGGCACAAATTACTCTGGATTATTTTGGGAATAAGGAACTGGTTTTGGGGGCATCACAGCTAGCAGTATTCAGGGGATACTCTGGGTTCAGTGCTCAGGGTTGATTTCCATGGTACTTAGAAGATGATGCAGTGCCAAACATTAACCTGGGGTTCTGCAAGCAAGCACGTGCTCCAACCCTTCAAACCACCTCCTTGACCTCAGACTATTATGTTTTATAGTCTTTTAGAATAGTTTCTCTTTTCTATCTATTGAATAATAAGTTAGGTTCATGTGTTTGATTTTTCTTTTGATTATTCTTCAAGATTGTCTTTCTTGTTAAATTTTTTTGTTTTATAATTGTAACCAATATTACATGGCTAAAAAAATCAAAATTTCAAATATACAAAAAAAATCTATCTTCTATCTCTGTCTCCCATTCACCCCTCCACTGTGTCTCCCTCTATACAGGCTAATGTCACATCATATTTATTGTTTATTATACTCTAATTTAAAATATATAAATGCATATTACTTTCCTATCCATTTTTGGGGGTCACACCTGGCAATACGTAGGGGCTACTCCTGGCTCATGCACTCAGGAATTATTCCTGGCGGTGCTCAGGGGACCATATGGAATACTGGGAATCACACCCGGGTCAGCTGGTGCAAGACAAACACCCTACCTGCTGTGCTATCACTCCAGCCCTCCTATCCATTCTTTGACAGATAACATTTTTAGTATAATTTTTTATTTGTACTCCTCTATTGAGATTTACCCATTCTTGTTCTTATATGTTGATTAGAACTTTCAGTTGTCTTATCTCATTTTGCTATTAAACTATACAGCAATTGCAGACATAGATTATATTTTTTTCTTATTTTGCATTTGTATTTTAACTCAGGGGTTACTCCTGGCTCTGCATTCAGGAGTCACTTCTGGACTGCTCAGGGGACAATATGGGATGCTGGAAATCAAACCCTGGTTAGCTGTGTGCAAAGCAAGTGCCTTATCCTACCCACTAGACTACTGCTTTGACCCTGCACTGTATTCTTTTTTTTTTAATTTTATTTTATTGAATCACCACGTGGAAAATTACAATGCTTTCAGGCTTAAGTCTTAGTCATACAATGCTGAAAAAACCATCCCTTCACCAGTGCCCATATCCCACCACCGAAGACAAAAAAAAATAAGCCACAGTACACCTCCCATCCCGCCCACCCCCGCACCCCCCGCCTTGTAACTGATAAATTTCACCCTACTTTCCATTTACTCTGGTCACACTCAACATTTCAACACAAACCTCACCATTATTATTAGGAGCACCCCACTAGAATCAGACCTGTTGTGAAGAGAAATGTTTTGTATTTCTGTACTTTAACAACTAAGTCCAGGGAGATTTCTTCTGGATATTCGATCATTGCAAGCTTGTAAACCCCATCTGTGGTCATCATAATATGGTGGTCCCCAGGCCCTTCATCTCCGGGAAGGGACAGGAGAGAGAGAGAAATACCTTTCCCCTCCCGGGCGGGCATGGGGTCGCAGCTTAGTTCTCTGGCAGGAAACAATCTGCTAGGAGCAGTTGTAGTTGGTTCAGCTGGGTCTGGATTCATGGGGGTGCAGCTGCGGATGAGCCGCACACACGTGCGGTCCCCAGGGTCACATCTCGGCAGTGGTGGGAGGGGCCGGTGCCTCCCACCTTCCCAAGAGCACCCTCGCGCCCTTTTGCGACCCTGCACTGTATTCTTTGGCAAGGTTCTGGAACAGTATAGTTTCTTGGTTAACAGGCAAATGAATATGGTATTTGGCTAGATAGAGTAATTTTCTTCCATAGAGGTCATACCAGTTTATGAGAAAAGTTATATTCTATTGTATGTGTTTTAGATGGATTGGGCATTTATCATTTGGTGGGTAGATACAGTTGTTTCACTGAATCATTTTACTTTCATTTCTGTTATTATGGGTACAATTAGGAATCTCACTTTCTTGTATTCTGACAATATAACTGAAGTCACCAGGACCTGGGGAGTGGAATCAGTGGTGATAACATTAACATGACACAAAGATTCTTCATTATGCGAACTAGTCCAGTATTGCCCTAACCAGTGCCTTCCTATTTTTTCTCCTGTTCATTCAAAAATTGTTTTTCTGACATAAACACACTAAAAGTCCTAGACACACACACAAACAGTTGTCAGTGTGCTTTAGTTGGCATTACTTTTATTAGGCAGAAGACCCAGATGGAGAAGTTGTTTACAGGGACAAGAGCCATATACACTTATTCTATGGTACCCGACTTAGGGCTGACATCACCTAACAATCACATTCTCTCTTTTTAAAAATTTTTAAAAAATTTTTTATTAGTGAATCACCATGAGATACAGTTACAGACTTACAAACTTTCATGCTTGTGTTTCAGTCATACAATGCTCGAGTACCTATCCCTCCACCAGTGCCCATTCTCTACCACCGATGATCCCAGTATCCCTCCCACTCCCCACCCCACCCAATCACATTCTCATTGCAAGTATTTTTGCATTTGAATTTCTCTTGACTATCACTTGCCCCAGTCTTGCACTGCTTACTCTTCCATAGCTTTACGGTCTCTGCTGGAATGCTTATTTCGAAGCCTGCCCTGACCAGATTGAGCAGTTTCATTGTTACATATATAACAAGCTTCTTATGGTAACATTGGCTCAGTGTTTTCTTCACATATTAATCATGGTGTTATATGTTTATTTGAATAACTTCTGTCTCTCACATCCGAAGGCAGGCTCTATGCAAGAGCTATATATAGTGGAATCCCCAATTGTCTACAACATGGTCAATTACACAGTGAGAATTCAGTGATTCTGTGTGAATGATTAATTGAATGGGTAGCATTCTTTCACTCTGACAGACCCCTGAGAACAGGTATTCCTGAGGACATGGACAAGGACACAGTGTTTTATTGTTAAGGTGAATGAACTTTGAAAGGGAGGTTGAAGAAAATGAAGGTGCCCTGGATCACTGGGTAATGGGGATGGTGAATTGTGGACTAGAGGAATCTGAGGGGAACCCATAGGAATGAGAGGGACCCTGAAAGAGAATTGCACATGCCCTTATTCTGCAGAGGTTCTATGCTATGCGTCAGGTACAACATCCTTGATCAAACTCAGGGACTGTCATCATTCTATTGTCACCCAGTTTGCACCTACTGAGACTTCACAAATATCCAGCAGCTAATCCTTGATTGGGGCTCACCAAAAAAGTCATCATCATTTCTTACTTTTGCCATATCTTCTTCTTCAGTTCCTAGGCTATCACTCCTGCCTGATTTATCTTTTAAGAGGATTTTCCCTACTTTTCATCTTTCATATGGGACTCAGACGATGCCCTTTTTAAATTTATTTTTCTTCTTGGGGCACTTCTGGCAGTGTTCAGCTTACTTTTGGCAATTTGGGCAAGGATCGCTCTTGGCAGGGTTCAAGGACTGAACCTAGATCAGTCCTGCAGAAGGCAAAGCACCATATTCAGGTGCTCTATCTCCTCATCCCAAAGTTGTACTGGGCAGTGTGCACCGAAGAAACTAACACAGTTGAAAAATTGCAGTGGTGTAAATAAATAGGGTGTTTGCTCAGTACCCTTGTCTTCTGAGTATTGATTTCTTTAGGAATTCCTCCTCCACCTCCACCCTGGAATCATCTGAGAGTGGCCTTGACTACCCGTTCTTTTGGGTGGTCAGACAGGCAGAACTTTTGTGGCAGTCAGAGGCTTTTCCAAACTGTATTTGGGTCAGGAATGCCAGGCCTATAGTTCTGAAAGATCAAGACCATTGCTGGCCATGGTTTTCATTAGAAAGTCAAATTCCTCAAGAAACAAAGAAAATAGGAGTTCTCACTCTGAGGTCCAGTGGCTCATTGTCCTTCCATGGGTCTGATTTAAATCCTCCTGTGGCTGTGTTTAATATGTTGGCATTTCCTAACCAAAGCCTCCCTTACTCCTAAGCCAATTTAGACTTTGCTGTTGTTGTTGTCACTAACAACCACGTGTATACAATCTGATAACACATTCATAGGCCTAGATTAAGTAACAGAGAACAATATATTGGTTGCTACAAATCACATATTCAGATTTCTAAGTGGCCCTGTGAAAACTGCCTTTAACCAATCTAAGACTTTAGTAAGAGAGCTGGTACCTTCCCAAACTTCCCTTTGTGAGGAAGCAGTAGAGCTCCGGAGTGGCTTTCTGCAGAGAAACCTCTTCACAAATTCTTCTTTCCACCTCTTCCCGACTGATCCCTCTTTTTGTGTTTGCACTGTTTGACTAGTTTGGAATCATCCATGCTGAAAATCTGCTGGTGATCTACACCTAGTTTTGTTGAGAATATCTTTTTTTTTTCCTTTTCAAGTTTAGCCATATCTGGCAGTATTCAGAGCTTACTCCTGGCTCTGCACTCTGGGATCCCTCCTGGCAGTACTTCTGAGGTGCTGGTGATCAAACCCAAGACAGCTACATGCAAAACAAATGTCTTGGCCACTGAACTATCTCTAATCCCTGAGAATATCATATTATTTAAAATTTACCACTGTTTCCATTTGGAGATGAAGTAATTGCCCACAGTCAAATAGTTGGAGAGTGATAGAGCAATATTGATTCCATGTGACTTTTCTTTTAAAAGTGAATTGGAGGAACAAACCCAAACACATATGCACTAAGGAATGAATTTTAGTGGTGATATGACGGCTGGATTGGAAAGAAACACATGCTGGAGGAGGAGGGTGGTGGAAAGAAACTGACATCTCAAAGGAACTTTAGGAGGTTGGAAATCAATTTGGCTACACAGTTTTCTGTTGATTTATCTTAGCTACTGGCAATTAGGGACAAAATTAGACAACGAGTGAGCAATACTAGAGAAACTGTAGAAATGTAAATGGATACTTGGTGATTATATTGAGATATTATCAGGCACAGTAAAGGACAAGTTAAGATTTTGTCTTATTGACAAAGAGAAGATGGTGCTAATGACAAGAATGGGTTTCTTATAGAGATTTTTAAAAATCCCATCTACTGGAAAAATAAAGAAAACCTGTATAGAAAATGGATATTGGGTCAATGCCAGCTCTCTTTCTCAAGTTTCACTATGTGAACAAGAGATTTCACTGGACAATCAGAAGCCTGGATATATGGCACCTTATGAATGATTCTCAATATATTGCCTTCTGTTAGGTAATCTTTAGATCTGTGTGTATGTGTGTTTTGATAAGGACTTTTTGAATTATTAGTGACATCCATTTGCTGTGGATGTTGGCCAGAAAAAAGATGGATTAAATTCTTATGAGCCCACTTGGAGAGCTGTTTCAAGGCCAGTGTAGAGCTCATTTAGTTGGAAAGGGAAGTCAGAGTAGCTTTATGGTGAGCTACAAGATTGCAAGGGAGGGTCATGACCACATAGATGAGGACTCTGAGTGCAGCCAGGGTGAAGAAGGGGCATATTTCACTCAGTGAAGTACAGAAGCTATCAAATTCTTATGAAGATATATGAACTAGGTTGAATTGGACTAGAAAATGTTTTGTGAACTTGGTGATTTCAAAGTCTTGCCAGAAGCACAGAGAGAGTGAATTATAAATGCATAATAAATGGGGGTGCAACTGGAATATAAGGAAATAAATAAATGAGAAAGAAAGAGGGAGAGAGAGACAGAGAGACAGACAGAGAAACAATGGAGATACATGTTTAGAATTTAACAATAATTGACTGTTAAGGTGCTAGTCTAGGGATAGGGAGTGCATTGATGATAGGGGTAGGTTGGAGGTTCCAGTCAAAGGAGATCAAAGGTAGGGAAGGCAGCAAAACAGAAGGTAATGCTAAGTAGATAGTGATAGCTTTCCAGGTAGAAAGTGGTGACTTTCTCTAAAATAAGTGTTAGATAGAAAGGGGAAACCCTAGTGTTTAGAGAGAAGGACAAAGAAGGAAAGAAATCAAGGGCAGAAAAAGAGAAGTAGTGGGTAATAGGCATCAAGGCTTCAGTTTTACTGGTGATAGGGTGAGTGTTATGGCCAAATATCCAAAATACAGACCCAACAAAACTGACTGAAACCACTAAAACTTTGTAGTGTGCCTGTCAAGCTGACAGGTGGGGATGAGGAGGTTGTCGGGATTGGAAGGAAATATGGGAACACTGATGGAGGGAAGCTGACAATGGTGGTGGCATTGGTGTTGAGATATTATATGCCTAAAGGTCAACTATCAATAAATCTGTAAATCACTGTTTAATTTAAAAATAAAAACAAAATAACTGTTACATTGGTGACAAGAGTAACTTGTGAATAGACTTTACATATCCTTTTTCATATTTGTACATTTCAAATGTTAGACATTAAGGGTGGGAATCTATGGAATATGTTACATAATGGTTAGGCCCACACCTGATCATAAAGAGCTTTGTGGGTTTAAGTAGAAATTTAAATTTCATTCCATAAGAAGAACCAGTGAAGAGTCTCAAGTAGTTTTCTAAGCTTCCTTCCTCTAATTTAACTACTGTTATTCCATCCTGCAAACAATCTGTGGCCAGAGAAAGCATCTACTAAGAAAATATGATTCTATTACTGTCCAGAAAAATGGAGTGCCAAGTTGGAATTTGAGCTGTATAAATGCAAAGAATTATAGCAGGTAGAAATGCAATGGGTAGATAGACCCCTGAGACCTTGTGCTGTGAATTCCTCATGCTACTTGAGTAGAAAATCATTCTGCTTCACTAAAATAATGCATGTTACTTTCATATACATAAAACAAATAAATCCATTACAGCTCTTATCACACTGTATGATTTAAATGTTTTATTGCATCTTCTGCACTTATGTTATTTGGCAAAAAGCAAGTAGTCAAGATACTATATGGTATATTAATTAAAGAGTACATAAGTGGAAGACAAGACCAGCTAATACCCTTCTCTTCCCTTTAGTAATGTATTATTTCTACCCTAGAGAGTTCCATCTGCTTTAATCTACGGTGCTTAGCATAAAGTCTCCTACCTTAACTCCTTAAATTCTAAGATTCCTAGGCATTTATATCAGAAAAACAAAGAAGTATAGCCATGAAGCTCCTGTGTATTTGTGTGTATAAGGAAAGAGACTCAAGTTCTACCCTATGTTTGTGCTCTTTCTATAGTAGAAAGTTGTTTTGAAAGACTGGTTTTCTGATTAGAGCTATAATTACAGTATAAGAATGATCTTTAACTGAGTTTGGGCTATTGGAGTAGCTGCATAAATAATGTAACTTTCAGACATAGTTCTATAAAAGAAATCCCTTGTAAAACCTCATTTTTTTCAAACTCTTTATATTTTAAAATTTGTATTAGTAAATCACAGTGAGGTACAGTTGCAAACTTATGAACTTTCATGTTTGCATTTCAGTCATACAGTGATCATTTACCCATCCCTCCACCAGTGACCACTTTCCCCCACCAATGTTCCCAGTATCCCTCCCACCACCCCCATCACATGCCCCATCACCTCACCCTGCCTCTGCAGGCAGGGAATTCCCTTTTGCTCTCTCTCCTTTTGGGTGTTGTAATTTTCAATAGAGGTATTGAGTAGACATCATATTCAATCTATGGTCTACTTTCGGCACGCATCTTTTAACCCGAATGGGTCCTCCCAACATCCTCTATTTGGTGTTCCATTCTCTATCTCAGCTGCTTTTCCCCCAGCATATGAGGCCAGTTTCCAGGCTGTGGGGCAGACCTCCTGGTCCTTATCTCTACTACTTTTGGGTGTTAGTCTCCCATTCTATTACTTTATATTCCACAAATGAGTGAGATCTTTCTATGTCTGTCTCTCTTTTTCTGACTCATTTCACTTAACATGATACTTTCCACGTTGATCCACTTATATGCAAATTTCATGACTTCATCTTTTTTAACAGCTGCATAGTATTCCATTGTGTAGATGTACCAAAGTTTCATTAACCAGTCATCTGTTTTTGGTCACTCCGGTTTTTTCCAAATTTTGGCTATTATAAACAGTGCTGCATCAACATACAAGTGCAGATGTTATTTCTACTATATCTTTTTGCCTCTCCGGGATATATATACCAAGAGTGGTATTGCTGGGTCAAATAGGAACTCAATTTCTAACTTTCTGAGAATTGTCCATATTCTTTTCCAAATGGATGAACCAATCAGCATTCCCACCAGCAGTGAAGGAGAGTCCCTTTCTCCCCACATCCGTGCGAACACCAATTCTTTTGGATGTGGGCCAGTCTCTGTGATGTGTAATGATATCTCATTGCTGTTGTAATCTGCATCTCCCTGATGGTTAGTGATGCAGAGCATTTCTCATTTGTGGAATATAAATGTCTTTTAGCCATTTGGATTTCTTCAATGTGATCCCTATAAGGATACCCATGACATTCTTCAAAGAAATGGAGCAAACACTCCTGCAATTCATATGGAATAATAAGCCCCCACAAATAGCTAAAGCAACTCTTGTGAAAAAAGAACATGGGAGGAATCACCCTCCTCAACCTCAATCTCTTCTACAAAATGGTAATAATTAAAACAGCATGGTACTAGAACAAAGGCAGAGCCGCAGACTGATGAAACAGGGTTGAATATCCTTACACGCCACTGGTGGAGGGACTTGTGTTTGATCATTGTGAAATTGTAACCCAAACATGAAAGCTTGTTTTCAATAAAATGAAAACAATAAAATGATTCAATAAAATTTTTTTTTTGGTTTTTGGGTCACACCTGGCATTGTACAGGGGTTACTCCTGGCTCTGCACTCAGGAATCACTCCTGGCGGTGCTCAGGGGACCATATGGGATGCTGGGATTCGAACCCGGGTCGGTCGCGTGCAAGGCAAACGCCCTACCCGCTGTGCTATCACTCCAGCCCCTCAATAAAAATTTTAAAATTAAAAAAAAAGATGTTAAAGCTACTAACAACTGACAGTAATTATTTAAAATTAAGTTTAAAATGTACATTAGTTCAATAAAATGCTTATTACATAAAAGTTTCTAAATTCTCTAAGAGGGCGTTAAACTCTTTATTTGGTATTATCATGAGCTCCAGGCATACTCTGAAGAAGTTTGACAATAGTATGTAATATTTACAAAACATTTATTTTATAGAAAAAAAAGAATATCCTGACACACAGCCTCAAATATATGATCATCTAATCTTTGATAAGGGAGCAAGAAATGTGAAGTGGAGCAAGGAAAGCCTCTTCAACAAATGCTCCTGGAAAAACTGGACAGTTACATGCAAAAAAATGGGCTCAGATCTCTACCTAACACCATGTACAAAAGTCAGGTCAAACTCATCTTTAGACCCAACTTTGAAGATGGAAGAACCACTATCAAGCGTCTGTCTCTGAATGACTGCATAAAGCACACTTCAACTTCCTTCAGTCTCCATCCTTCTCACACTGCCAGTGGGCAGTGCGTAAATGGGAAATAAACCTCTCTCTGGTAAGTGTCTAAAATTTTAGAGCTGAGATTTAAAAAAAACATATCGCAAATTTGCCTATGCACTGATAAGTATTGATGTATTTGTGTTGTGAATGCGAATTCCAATTTTATATAGAATTAAAAACAAATGGGTGATATATTCAGAATTAAGAAAATTCAGTTCTTGCTTGTGGAAAATTAAATATCAGAATTTTAAGGCATTCAAATCAATGAGTAGAGAGCCATGCTATTATTTCAAGTATAAGGTCAACATGTCAAGACTGAGAGCAAGAAGGAAAATAAAATCAGAAAATATTTTCTGGCCAAGGTTGATTTTTCAAAAGGTTGAATTAGTAACAGACACATTATAGTAGGCAAGATATCAAAAAATTTAAAATAAATAAATAATCATGGATATACATAAAAACATAAATAAGAAATAAAACACACTACAATCATGCCATAGGACCTTTTCAAATTGAGAACTACTAATAACCTTCATTTTAAGGTTTCACCTGACTAAAAATGGCAAGGAAAGGACATTAAATGATTTGCCAGGCAGCAAACTATTCTAATCTCAATATAAGAAGGAACAAAGGCATCTGAAAAGTAAAATTTCTCTGTAACTCTCATCTTCTTTTGTTTACTTTTCTTAGTCAGGGAAGTAGTATATAAAAAACTATAACAGATGGTAAACAGGAAGGGTAAGGAATCACCTAGAAATAGGAAATCCAGGTATAGATGGATGAGTTAATTATATAATTTCATACCATAGAGATTGGGTCTGGGTTGGGAATGGACAACTACTGGTCAAGGTAGTAGCACTGTAGCACTGTCGTCCCTGTTGTTTATTGATTTGCTCGAGTGAGCACCAGTAACATCTCCATTGTGAGAACTGTTGTTACTGTTTTAGGCAAATCGAATACGCCACAGGTATCTTGCCAGGCTCTGCCATGTGGGCGGGATACTCTTGGTAGTTTGCTGGGCTCTCTGAGAGGGACAGAAGAATTGAACCCAGGTCAGCTGCGTGCAAGGTAAACACCATACCTGCTGTGCTATAGCTCCAGTCCGGGTCATGGTAGTACCTTTGAGAATTTTCAAAACATTGAGAAATGACCATTTTTCCCCCTGAGATATATCTATTGAGTGATTCCATATAGCTGGATGTCAAGCATAATAAACTAGCTATCAAGAATTGGCTATAGGCTCAAGGGAACAAGATTTTCAGGTTACTTTTTGGTGACTCAGCTTAGTGCATCAGAAGTGAAGGAGAAATGAGCTTCAGGGTAAATGTTCTACAAGAGGATAAATATGCATTTGGTTGGAGATTTCTTTGTGCGGTCACTCCGGGATACCTGGCATGGAAAGCAAGTGGAGAAAGATATAGAATCCCAGCAGTTGAATCATTAAAAAGAAAAAATATTAAAGAGGAAGTTTTTAATTATCATAGTTCCAGAATATGCATTTAAAATTTTGGTGCTGTTATTTTTGGAAGATTATAAATGGAGTTCTGAATAATATAAACTCTCAGGAAAGTGTAACTCAGAATAATCTGTCTAATATTTTTGCAAGGTAACATATTTTAAAATAAAGTACACAGAAACTTCCACTTTTAGTTAAGTGTAGAAAATTACAAAAGAAAAAGGTCATGTTTTCTATCATTTTTTACACTTAACTAGAAATTTTATGTAAGGATATAACTTCTCAAAAGGCTAAGCCACACAAATTACATGCCCACATGTTGTGAAGGTAAAATTCTTCAGTGAGCTGAGAAGAAAGAAACCTACATTAATTAATTCCCCCAAAGTGGTAGGCCCTTCCCATATGAAAAGAAATCCATGTCTTCTTATATCTTATATGTCATCGTTGGAGAAGAATTCATTAGAAGTAAGTTTTAGGAGAACTTCTAATATACTTTTATGGTTTTATGTGAACTGAAATAATCTATTAAATTCAAAAGAATACAAACAGAAATTCTATAAAACCAATACTTTTTCTAGATAAAAACTAAATTTAAAAATTTATGGGGGTCAGAGAGATAGTACAATGGATAGGGTGCTTTTTGCTTGAATATGTCCAACCTATGTTTGATACACAGTACTCCATATGGTCCCACAAGTCCTACCAGGAATGATACCTGAGTGCACCAGGAGTAAACTCTGAACATTGCTGGGTATGACTCAAAACTAAATAAATAATAAATAAGTTAAACAGAAAAGTATTCTAACATTTGGGTATGTAGAGTCACAAAAAAAGAGAAGATGATTGTGTTGGAAATATTTGAAGGGAGAATGGGCAAGTTTTTCTCTAAATTAATTAGAGATGTCAGTGATACATCCAGTAAGCTCTAAGACAATCACACCTAGACATGTCATAGATCAATTCCTAAAAGTTTTTTCCTGTTGCAATTTCTAAAATTTTAAATTAAAGAGAAAAAGATATGTTACACAGAAGGTAATGACATAAAAATAAGGCCTGATTTCTTAAGGAAACTACAGCGGACAAAACACAATGAAAAATACTTAAAATGAAAACAGAAAAAAAAAGCCTGCTCCGCGGCCCTGAGCACCCCGGGCTTCTCTCCCCTCCGGACTGCCGGCCCAGTGGCCGGCACACCACCCCCAGCCCCTTGACCACTGCTGGGTTGTGGGAAAGGAGCATGGCCTAATGGTCAGGGGCGTGGCCTAAGCAAAGTGGGCGTGGCCTCTTTGCCAGCCGGCCAACGCTAAACGCAGCTGCAGATAGTTTCCTCAACATCATATCCAAGACTAACATCCTAGCTATTTGCAAGCAGTAGAACAATAATACACAAGACTTCACAGAAGGATTGAAGGAACATCTCAGTGGGAGTCCAGGGGGAAATAACAAGCGGGAAATAAAAAGGCAACCACTATTGACTGAGCCTATCCACAATCCTTTTTTGCAACAAGAGGAAACAGGGATACTCATCTTCATGGTCCCTCTTTTATATCACCACAACAACATGAAGAAACAGCGAAAATCCCCATTGCAAGCAGAGGACAATCAAAGGAGTCCAGAAACCTCAATTGGTGTTTCCTACAAACTTGACCTCTCTGAGAAAGAATTCAGAGTTGAAATCCTCAACATGTTCAATGAACTCAATGCAAAGATGGACAACTTTAAGGAGGACCTGGCAAAAACAATACAACAGACAGCCAACAAAATATGGGAAGAAATGAGAGCAGAAATAAGAAACCTTCAAAAAGAAATGAAGGATTCGGTACATGAAATCAAAAACTCTCTGGCTGCCCTCAACAATAGGATGACTACAGCCGAAGACAGAATCAGTATGCTTGAAGATGAGCTGCAAGAAGCCTACAGGCAACAACAAACCATGACAAGAGACCTCAAAATAGCTCTAGCCAGAATCAGAGTCCTAGGGGATGATTTCAAGAGGAACAACATTAGAATCATTGGACTACCAGAACCACAGGGAACCAACCCCAATGAAAAAGACACAGTCAAACAAATCATTGCGGAAAACTTCCCACAGCTGGACAATGCGGGCATCCAGATTCAAGGCGCCCGAAGAGTGCCAGCTAAAAGAGATCCTAACAGAAAAACCCCAAGACATATCATAGTTACAATGATGGACGTCATCTAGAGAGACACAATACTGCAAGCAGCAAGGTCCAAGAAGGAAATCGCATACAAAGGAGCACCCCTTAGATTCACATCAGATCTATCAGAGGAAACCCTTCAAGCACGAAGGCAATGGTGGGATATAGTGAAAAAACTCAATGAAATCAACGCTTCACCAAGAATACTTTATCCGGCCAAACTCTCATTCAAACCTGAAGGAATCATACACTACTTTGGGGATAAACAACAGCTCAGGAACTTCATAGACTCAAAACCAAATCTAAAAGAAGCACTAAAGGGGCTATTGTAAGACAAGAACAACCCGTACAAGCACAACAAACCCTTACACAAAGATGGCACAAAATCCCATAACAATAATCTCCCTTAATGTCAATGGTCTAAATTCACTAATTAAAAGACACAGACTGGCAAAATGGATTCAAAGACTGAACCCAACATTCTGCTGCCTGCAAGAAACACATCTGAGTAGCCAGAACAAACACAGACTCAAAGTCAAAGGAGGGAAAACAATCCTGCAAGCAAACAACTCCCTCAAGAAAGCTGGGGTGGCTTTACTAGTATCAGACAACATAGACTTCAGGTTGAAAAAGATTAGAAGGGATAGTGAAGGCCACTTTTTATTAATCGCGGGATATGTACATCAGGAAGAAATCACACTCCTAAACGTCTACGCACCCAATGAGGGACCAGATAAATATCTACAACAGCTGTTAAGAGACCTTGAGAAGGACATTGTGAGCAACACAATAGTAGTTGGAGACTTCAACACTGCCCTGTCTCCTTTGGACAGATCAAGAAGATTAAAACTCACCAAGGATGGTGGAATATGTGCACTGGTGAAGGGATGGGTGTTTGAGCATTGTATAACTGAGACTTAAACCTGAAAGCTTTGTAACTTTCCACCTGGTGAATCAATAAAAGAATTTTTAAAAAATTAAAAAAACACTTAAAAATAAAATAAAAAAAAACTCACCAAGGAAATACTGGCTTTGAAGGAAGAAATAGAAGAGAGAGGGCTAAGAGATCTATACAGGGCTTTATATCCCCCAAAAAAGGAATACACATTCTTTTCCAGTGCACATGGAACATTTTCCAGAATAGACCATGCGCTGGGCCAGACAACATACCTCAACAGAATCAACAAGACAGACATTGTACCAGCTATCTTTTCAGACCATGATGCACTGAAGATAAAAGTTAATCATGGACAGATGCAGAAAACCAAATCAAACACCTGGAAATTAAATAGCTCGATGTTGAACAATGAATGGGTTAGGAAGGAAATCAAGGAAGAACTCAAAAGGTACCTAGAAACAAATGAGAATGAAGACACGAGCTACCAGAACCTGTGGGACGCAGCTAAAGCCATTTTAAGGGGAAAATTTATAGCTCTGCAAGCATATCTCAGGAAGGAAGAAAGGGCCCACATAAATAACTTGACTTCACAGCTCAAGACCTTAGAAAAGGACCAAAAAAAGGAGCCCAAACCAGGCAGAAGGAAAGAGATAATAAAACTTAGAGTAGAAATTAATGACATGGAAACCCAAAAGACAATCCCAAAGATCAATGAAACCAAGAGCTGGTTCTTCGAGAAAAGAAACAAGATTGATAAACCACTAGCAAGACTCACAAAGAAAGAGAGAGAGAACCCGTATAAGCCGAATCAGAAATGAAAAGGGGCCATCACAACAGAAACCAATGAAATTCAAAAGATCATCAGAGACGACTTTGAAAATCTGTATGCCATGAAACAAGAGAACCTAGAAGAAATGGATAAATTCCTCAACTCCTATAATCTCCCAAGGCTGAACCAAGAAGACCTGGAGTACCTGAATAGTCCAATTAACATCAAGAAAATTGAAGTGATAAACAAAAAACTCTTCCCCAAAACAAAAGCCCAGGTCCAGACGATTCACTAGCGAGTTCTTCCAAACATTTAAAGAGGATCTTTTGCCAGTCCTTCTCAAGATTTTCCAGGAAACTGAAGAAACAGAAACCCTCCCAAACAGTTTCTATGAGGCTCATATCTCCCTAACACCAAAAGCAAACAAATACACCACAAAAAAAGAAAACTACAGGCCAAGATCCCTGATGAACACAGATGTGAAGATTCTCAACAAAATATTAGCAAACAGAATTCAACAACTCATCAAAAAGATCATACACCACGACCAAGTGGGATTCATCCCAGGGATGCAAGGATGGTTTAACATCCGGAAATCAATCAATATAATCCATCATATCAACAAAAGTAAAGATAAAAATCATATAATCATATCAATAGATGCAGAGAAAACATTTGACAAGATCCAGCATCTGTTTATGATGAAAATACTCGCCAAAATGGGTATAGAAGGGACCTTCCTCAATATAGTCAAAGCCATTTACCACAAGCCTATGGCAAGCATTGTCCTCAATGGGGAAAAACTAAGAGTCTTCCCTCTGAGAACAGGGACGAGACAAGGATGCCCACTCTCTCCACTTCTGTTCAATATAGTACTGAAAGTACTTGCAATAGCGATTAGGCAAGAAAAAGATATTAAAGGCATTCAGATAGGAAAGGAAGAAATCAAGCTCTCACTATTTGCAGATGATATGATACTATACCTAGAGAACCCTAAAACCTCTACCAAGAAACACCTAGAAACAATAGAGTCATATAGTAAAGTTGCAGGCTATAGAATCAATACCCAAAAGTCCATGGCTTTCCTATATGCAAATAATGAGAGAGAAGAAAGTGACATGAGAAAAGCAATCCCCTTCACAATTGCGCCTCAAAAAATCAAGTAACTCGGAATCAGCTTAACAAAGGAGGTAAAGGACTTGTATAATGAAAACTACAAAACACTACTTCAGGAAATAAAAGAGGACACGAGGAAATGGAAAGACATCCCCTGCTCATGGATTGGAAGAATTAATGTGGTCAAAACGGCAATTCTCCCCAAAGCATTGTACAAATTCAATGCGATCCCTATAGGGATACCCTTGACATTCTTCAAAGAAATGGAGCAAGCTCTCCTGAAATTCATATGGAACAATAAGCCCCCACGAAAAGCTAAAGCAATTCTTGGGAAAAAGAAAATGGGAGGAATCAACCTCCCCAACTTCCAACTCTACTACAAAGCGGTAGCCATTAAAACAGCATGGTACTGGAACAAAGGCAGAGCTGCAGACCAATGGAACAGGGTTGAATACTCTGACACCCCCCCCAATATATGATCATCTAATCTTTGATAAGGGAGCAAGAAATGTGAAGTGGAGCAAGGAAAGCATGTTTAACAAATTGTGCTGGCAAAACTGGACAGCTACATGCAAAAAAATGGGCTTAGACCTCCATCTATCACCATGTACAAAAATCAGATCAAAATGGATTAAAGACCTCAACATCAGACCAGAATCCCTAAGGTACATTGAAGACAAGGTCGGCAAAACCCTCCACGACATTGAAGCCAAAGGAATCTTCAAAGCTGACATGCCACTGGCCAAGCAAGTGAAAACAAAGATAAATAAATGGGACTATCTCAAACTAAGAAGCTTCTGCACCTCAAAAGAAACAGTGACCAAAATACAAAGACAATCTACAGAATGGGAAAGGATATTTACGCAGTACCCATCCGATAAATGTTGATATCAAGGATATAAAATGCACTGGTTGAACTCCACAAGAAGAAAACTGCCAACCCGATCAAAAAGTGGGGTGATGAAATGAACAGAAACTTTCCCAAAGAAGAAATCTGAATGGCTGAGTGACACATGAGAAAATGTTCAATATCACTAATCATCAGGGAGATGCAGATCAAAACAACAATGAGACATCATCTCACACCACAGAGACTGGCCCACATCCCAAAAAACAAAAACAACCGGTATTGGCATGGATGTGGGGAGAAAGGGACTCTCTTTCACTGCTGGTGGGAATGCCGACTGGTTCAGCCCTTTTGGAAAACAATATGGATGATTCTCGAAAAGTTATAAATTGAGCTCCCATTTGACCCAGCAATACCACTCCTGGGAATATATCCTGGAGAGGCAAAAAGATATAGTAGAGATGACATCTGCATTTCCATGTTCATTGCCACTCTGTTTATAATAGCCACAATATGGAAAAAAACCAGAGTGCCCGAAAGCAGATGATTGGTAAAGAAACTCTGGTATATCTACACAATAGAATACTACGTAGCTGTCAGAAAACATAAAGTCATGAAATTTGCATATACGTGGATCAACATGAAAAGTATCATGCTGAGTGAAATGAGTCAGAAAGAAAGAGACAGACATAGAAAGATCACACTCATATGTGGAATATAAAGTAGCTGAGAGGTACAAGCTTACAATGTTGCGATTTCTGGCAGATATTTCTCTGGACTTAGTTACTAAAATACTGAAATACAGAAATCCAAAACTATGCGGCTGCTAGTGTGGCCTCCTGACCTCATATCTCTTCATTCTCAGCAATAGAAAACAAATTACCAAATGCTTTCTTTTCAGCATGTCGACTTTAGGGGGGAGAAACTCCAAATCAATAATAGTGAATTTTTTGTTGAAATATTGAATGTAATCAAAGTAAAGTGAAAGTAAAGTGAAATTTACCAGTTACTCATGCGGGGTGGGGGCCTGGGGAGGTGGGGGGAAGGGGTTGGTATACCGTGATTCTTGGTGGTGGAATATGTGCACTGGTGAAGGGATGGGTGTTTGAGCATTGTATAACTGAAACTTAAACCTGAAAGCTTTGTAACTGTCCACATGGTGATTCAATAAAAGAATGAAAAAAAAAATTCCCACTTTCAAAGAGACTTTATGTATAGAAACTTCTGTAACATGGTGCAGAAAGAGAGCACTTTTCTTTCTCCTGGATAGAAAGAAAAAAATAATCCCCAATAAATCTTAGAAGTTACAAAAAAAAATAAAGTACAAAAAAAAAGAAAACAGAAAAAAGACAAACTACCAATCTAGAAATACATATCCATCTAAAAACTACCTTCATATATGGAGAACTCTATTGTTCCAAAGAATTGTAAAATGGACCACCCACCTGGAAAAGTTTCGAGTTTTTTTTAAGTTAAACATGTTAAAAAGAGAGAGAGAGAGAGAAAGAAAAATTCAAACATGTAAAATATGTTCCAACAATCCTACTAGTAAGTCGTTACCCAAGAAAAAAAAGTACATTGACACAAAGACATGTAAATTTTTATAGCAACACTAATCTTACAGTTAAAGAGTAACTTTCCACATGGTGAATAAATAAAAGAAATTAAAAAAATAAATTAATTAAAAAAAATTGTGCCCAAAATATCAGACACCTAGGGATCAGCATAACAAAAGAGGCATGAGATCTATACCACGTAAACTTTAAATCACTCAAGAAAGAGATGGAAGACTTTAGGAAATGGAAAAATGTCCATTGTTCGTGAATCAAAAGAATAAATATTGTTAAAATGACCACCTTAAAAAAAAGAGTGAAAACAACCAAATGACTATAAAATAGCAAATGGTTAATCAAAATGCAATATATTCATAAAATGAAATGCTTACTCCATCATCTTCATCTATAAACAGACATAAATCAGACATGGAACAAAACTAAAATATGTTATGCTAAATGAAAAAATTCAGAGCAGTACATAGTATAATTTTATTTATATAAACCTTTTATAAAATGGGATTGAGGGGATATTTCAATGGGCTAGAGAACACGCTTTGGATGCAGGACTCCTGAGTTCAATCCTCAGTATTGCATATCCCTTCAGCACTTCCAGAAGTGATCCCTGAATACTTAGCCAGGAATTGCAGAGAAGTCAGGACTTTAGCTCAAGTGATAGGGCATATGACTTGCATGTTCAAGTTCCCGGGTTTTATCCTCATAGCCCCAGGGTCTGTAAGGAACACTTGAAGTGATCCTGGTCACTGCCAAATACCACCCCTCTGGGAATTAACTAACACACAATAACATAATGGCATATCACAGAATTCTGTTCAAGATAAAAGAATTGTCAAAGTATTCTGATTTCACTCAGTAAGATGCAGCTTAAGAATTATCTCTCCTCCAAAGGGAACACCAAGTAAAGGGTGTCGGGAGGACCCGCTCGGGTTGGGAGATATGAGCTGAAAGTAGACAATAGACCAAACATGATGGCCACTCATTACCTCTATTGCAAACCACAACACCCCAAAAGAAAGAGAGAACAAAAAGGAATGCCTGCCACAGAGGTGGGGTGGGGGTGGGGGGCATGGGATGGAGGCGGTGGGAGGACTTCTGGGATCATTGGTGGTAGAGAATGGGCACTGGTGAAGGGATAGGTACTCGATTATTGTATGACTAAAACACTGTCACTGTCACTGTAATCCCATTGCTCATAGATTTGTTCGAGTGGGCACCAGTAGCGTCTCTCATTGTGAGACTTATTGTTACTGTTTTTGGCATATCCAATACGCCACGAGTAGCTTGCCAGGTTCTGCCATTCGGGTGTGATTCTTTCGGTAGCTTGCCAGGCTCTCTGAGAGGGGCGGAGGAATCGAACATGGGTCGGTCTCGTGAAAGGCCCTACCACTGTGCTATTGCTCCAGCCCATGACTAAGACACAAACACAGAAATTTGTAAGTCTGTAAATGTACCTCACAGTAATTCACTAATAAAACTAAATAAGTAAATAAATAAATGAAAGGAAAAAATTGTAAAAAAGAATTATATCTCCTCCAAAATTTGGGTTGATTCAATAAGAAAGAAGTATGTGTTTAATAGGAACTGTTTTTCAAACAATGAAAGGCTTCTGTTTGCTTCTTGTCATATAAATGAATAAATTGAGCTGTGTGCAGACAAATAAAAATTAAATTCCAAGACCTTCTATTGTTCATGGTTTGAAGAGAATAGTTTGGCTTTTACAAGATATTTGCAGAATACTGTTGTAAGAGATTTAAGTCAAATCATCTATTGTTTCCAAATATAAAGAGTACATTTCCAGAGATGGTATACCTAGTAAAACAACCGAAATAATATTTATTTCCCTTTCCATGCTCAGGAAATTAAACAGTCATTTTGTGGCCAACAAATAGGACTGAACCAAGATTCAGTACATAATAATAAAGTGCTCTTTTAATTCTGTATTTAATAAAAAGAGAGGAAGAACCCATATGCAATGGCAGGATATGTCAGATCATATACTCCATTATCTGAGTGGATAAAGAAGTTGACAGAGATGACCAATATTATAGAGACATGGAGTGAAATAAAGATCTGAGATGACATCCAGCTTTTTCTGAGTGGTGATGAAACCATCTATTGAAACAATGTGCTCTGGGGGCCTTTACTATCACCAGCCCATTTTCAGGACCTTTCCTGTCTCTCTATTGATAATGGAGCCCTTCTCACCACCCATCCCTTGCCTGTGAGTTTCTCCCTGACACATATAACTCAGCCTTTGAAAGCCTTTCTCATCCTGTTGACATCAGCTTGAACATGCATTTGATCTGAGAATCAGAGTTCATAATGTTCAGGTTCTGATTTTGTCCTGCAAGTCCTTGGCTAGATTACACTTGATCTTAGCCAAAAGGCCAAGAAGTGATCCTTGGCTAGATTAGGAAAATTCATTGAGTAGTTCTGGGCTTTAATACTCAAAACCACTAGATGAGCATATTGGGTCAAGCAGAAAAGGCAGCATGGAGGGCTACGTCTAGAAACAGTCTGAGGCCATTTTCAACTCTTGCAGGAGAGACTGCTCAGCTAACAATGTCTGCCAATGACTGCAGGGGTTTGTGGTGGTGGCAGTAAACCACCCTTTTCCCAAATGATTTTCTCTGTTCTTTCACCCTTTTGGTAACTGAAGAGTCTCCCCATGTCTTCCAGTTGTTTGCCATTCAGCATTAGGTGCATTGACAATATACTTATATCACAAAAGCAAATATGAGGAATCCTCTTTAACAATGGGATTCTGAAAATTTTGAAAACTGAATCAGTGAGTGAACTATTTATCCAGAACCATTCAGCTAATTCAGAACAAATATTAAAATGCAAAGATTGGATTCACTAACAAACATCTTCTGCATAATGTTTGCTTGTTGCATAATTCTGAACTTATTTTTAACTTGCCTTTTGGGCATTTACTATGTACAAAGTACTATAAAAGTATTGGTATGGTGGGGTGGGGGGGGGAGAGGAAGAAGGAAGACAGAATATCTAAAAACTCCAGATTTCAAGAAACTTTAAAAGTAGGAGATAGTCACCAAAGATGCACAAACATATCTGTTCATGGTCACTCTGAATTCCTCCCTATTGAGCCTGTTTCCTCTCTTTTTCTCCCATCATACCCACGTGCTAGAAACCCTCTTGACAAAATCTTTAGAGTCTATCTCATATATCTCCATTCTCCCCGCCCCACACCCCCAACCCTATTACTCTAATTCAAACCACCCATTTTCTTTCGTCTGGACAAATATGAGTTTCCAGTCTGTCTCTTGGTTTCCCTTCTGGTTTCATCAGCCTATGTTCACACAGAAGCCAGAAAAACCTACCCTTTCAAAAGTCAACTTGTTTGTATCATTTCCTGTTTTCACCTCCCAATGACTTCTTATTACACTGGGATCAAATTAAAAGTCTTCATCCTGTTCTTTAAGACTCTATCTTAGTGGGCTCTTGTTCCTTAACTTTTTCATGTCCTTTACTATATTCAAGCTATTAAGATGACTTTGCTGCATCAATTCACCAATCAATTCACCAAGCATCCCTCTCTTCCCCTTCCACATGTTCTTGTTCCCTGCATCACTTTCTTAAAGCTTGTTTTCAAATGTCACCTCTCTGGAATGGCCTTTCCTTGTCATGCTGTCTAGAATAAAACCTGCCCATTACCTATAATCATATATTTTATTTCTTTTTAAAATTTTATTTTATAAAGTAGTTCACAATATTTGATTACATTTAACATTCAAACACCAATCCCCTCACCATTACACCTTTCCACCACCATATTTTGCAAGTTTCCACCCTGAACCCCAACTCCTGTTCCAAAGCAGAATCAAAATAATTTATTTTGTATTGTTTGTTAAGAAAAAACACTGAAAATTCTACCAAAAGAGTTTCCTTAGAGGAAAGAGTGTGAAGGTTGTTATTTTTCACACAGGGGCTATTAAGCCCTTCTATAAGAGATCACGAACATGTTGTTAAACGTTGAGCCTTAAATGTGAAGTGGAATAAGGAAAGCCTCTTCTACAAGTGGTCCTGGGGAAACTGGATAGTTACCTCCAAAAAAATGAACTCTGACCTCTGTCTAATGCCAGGCACAAAAATCAGATCAAAGTGGATTAAAGACCTCAATATCAGACATGAATCTATAAGGTACATAGAAGAAAATGTAGGCAGAACTCTCCATGACATTGAAGCTAAAAGCATCTTTAAGGATGAAACAGCACTGACCATGCAAGTGGAAGCAAACATAAATAAATGGGACTACATCAAACTAAGAATCTTCTGCACTTCAAAAGAAACAGTGACCAAAATACAGAAAGAACCCACAGTATGGGAAAGAATATTTACCCAATACCCATCTGATAAGGGATTAATATCCAGGATATACAAGACACTAGTAGAATCGCACAAAAAAAACCCCAAAAACCTTCTACCCCATCAAAAAATGGAGAGAAGAAATGAACATAAGTTTTCTCAAAAAAGAAATACAGATGGCCAAAAGGCACATGAAAAAATGCTCCACATCACTAGTCATCAGGAAGAAGCAAATCAAAATAACAATAAGATATCATCCCACACCACAGAAACTGGCACACATTCAAAAGAACAAAAGCAACCAGTGTTGGTGTGGATGTGGGGGAAAAGGGACGTTCTTTCACTGTTGGTGCAAATGCCGACTGGTCCAGCCTTCCTGGAAAACAATATGGACAGTCCTTCAAAAACTAGAAATTGAGCTTCCATATGACCCCACAATACCACTTCTAGAAATATATCCCTAGGATGCAAAAAAAGCACAGTAGAAATGACATCTGTACCTATATGTTCATTGTAGCACTGTTCACAATAGCACAAATCTGGAAACAACCCAAGTGCCCTAGAACAGATGACTGCTTAAAGAAACTTTGGTACATCTACACAATGGAATACTATGCAGCTGTTAGGATAGATGAACTCATGAAATTTGCTTATAAATGGATAGACATGGAGAGTATCATGCTAAGTGAAATGAGTCAGAAAGAGAGGGACAGACATAGAAGGACTGCACTCATTTGTGGAGTATAGAAGAACATCACATGAGGCTGACACCCAAGTACAGTATATACAAGGGCCAGGAGGATTGCCCCATAGCTGGAAGACTGCTTCATGAGTGGAGGGGAGAAGGCAGATGGAATAGAAAAGGGATCACTAAGAAGATGATGGCTGGAGGAATCAGTTGGGATGGAAGATGTATGTCAAAAGCAGATAATAAACCAAACATGATGACCTCTCAGTGTCTGTATTGCAAGCCATAATGCCCAAAAGTAGAGAGAGAGAATGGGGAATATTGTCTGCCATGGAGGCAGGGGAAGGGTAGGGTGGGAAAGGGGGATTATACCGGGGATATTGGTGGTGGGGAATGTGCACTGGTGAAGGGATAGGTGTTTGATCATTGTGTAACTGTAACCCAAACATGAAAGCTTGTAACTATCTAACGGTGATTCAATAAAATTTAAAAAATAAATAAATAAAGGTGTGCTGATATGTATATGTATATGTATAAAAGATATATATAGGGTATATAAGATATAATATATAAGATACATATATAAGATTTAATATCACTTCACTATCATCCTGTTGCTCATCAATTTGTTCAAGCAGGCACCAGTAAAGTCTCCACTGTGAGACTTGTTTGTTGCTGTTTTTGGCATGTTGAATACGCCATGGGTATCTCTGATGTGTGGGCGAGATACTCTCGGTAGCTTGCTGGGCTCTCTGAGAGGGGCGGAGGAATCAAATCCAGGTTGACCATGTGCAAGGCAAATGCCCTACCACTGTCCTAGTGCTTCAGCCAAGATTTAATATACAAGATATATATAAGTATATATATAAGATATTTATTATATAGCTGTAAAAAATTCCCTTTAAGATTGGTTGTCTCTTACTTTAAATCCCATCAAATGTGGTGCAGTACTCTTAGAGTATGGGTGGTGTAAGGTATGAGTTGTCATGTGGTCATGAATATGGCTGCCTGGTCCAGGAATAGGTTCACTCATGATGAGGCTTGGCCTGAGCATGTGGAAAGCAGCTGTGAGCATGGAAGAAGTTGAGTTCTGGAGGTTGTCGTCTGCCAGGGCTAGATCCCTTGGAGCGGCGAGAGGGTTTCAACCCTCCGGGGTGCTCCCAATGAAACAGCCTGGTGAGGGGTCCAGCAGCATGGTTATGGCATATCTTATCTATTTTCTTTTACTCACCACTGATTAGCACCTCATACAGCATATATTTATTGGCTGACTTTTTTCACCATTTCTCCATTACATTCTAAGATCTAAGACAGCAAGAACACTGACAGTCACATTCACTGCTGTCATCCCAGTATCCACAATCATGTGTGACAGGCACATGTTTGTTCCTCAATAAATAATTGTTCAGTGAATGAATTAAAATGAGGAGAGTCAGAACTTGGAGAAAACCTGTATTGATCAACATCAAAATATACTGAATTCATGGGTCTCAACTTCTAGATTCTCAGAGGGCAACAACTGATGATGAAAGATTTCGCCTGGTTTGAGCAGGGAAAGAGAATGAAGAGAGAAGTGCTCGAGATGGAGGCAACTCCTTCATGATTAAGACACTTTCTCCTGGTTCTAGGATACACGAACACACTGGTTGCAGAGCCAGAGGGCAGCCAATGATCCAAGAGACACATTCGAAGAGAGTAATTTAGAAATTACATGCGATTTCTTTTGTTTTGCACTTAAGTCTGTATCCGAAGAACAGAGATGGTAAACTGATCAGATTCTTTGCATGCTGAAGTGAGCAATGGAATGAACAAAGGCACAAACAGGAGAGACAGAAATTACTGCACCTACAGAAAATGAGTTTAATAGTTTTTGTTTTTTCAGAGAAATTACTTTAAAATCAATGGATACTGCATGGAATAAGGAAAGATCCTACTTCCTCAGAGCGGGATAAGATACAGGAATGTTTATGAAGCAGGCAAATCTAGTTATTACGTAGCTGGTAAGATGCAGAGTTGCAATTCAACTCAATAAGTCTAGCTCTGAAGTCAATCCATTTTACCAAGACCCAGGCTGAGAGTTATAACTAACTTACTCTTGGGCTGGTCCTTCTATATGCCTCTGTTTCCCAAAGGTAGCAACAGTGCTCACCCTTAGAGCATTTGTGAGTCTCCAAAGAGCTCACACATGCAATGTGCCAGAATGGGCTGGTACATGATCAACATCCTACCTATAACTGTTTTATTTGTTGGTTCATTTCCTTGCAGTGAAGTTATCAGATCAAATACAGACGAAATATCTTTCCTAGAGTCTCCTCAGGTTTATTTATATTGCTTTGGTTCTTATACCTTTACCAGTTTTTATCAATTGTTTTCATCCTTCTTGCTTTTGATAACTTTCAGTCTGTGCTTTCTGACCTCTCTCAGATATTTCTTGGTGATCTCTGAGTTTTAATTGTGTATCTCAATCTGGCTAATGTTCTGACAATTTAGTCCAAATGGTTGGAGCTTGGGACATGCTTGCTGAGGAAGAGTAGCTAAAAGGGCAGCAAGTGTGGACATTTCAATTTGATTCTAATCTGTGATTTCTTTGCAGGGATTTGAAGAAAGTCATGTCCTTGAAAGTCTCGAGCATACCAATGTTCCAATGCCAAGAGGCTTTATCTCCTAGCTGCAGCTCCCATAAGATACACAGGTGAGAAATTTAATAGTTCCCCTTATAAACAGCACGTACTGCCACACTGACAAAATAGGGCACCTCATGGACAGGAAAATAAGTTATTCAGGGGCATCTAGATAATGGATGCCTTTGGCAGTGATGGATGAACCACGTAAAATAGAACTGCATGCAGTTGTGAATTTTCCGGGTCATTGACAGTGCAGATTGCTTTTTAAAAATTTTTAGAGTTAGGATGGGGTGTATAAATTCAGAAATGGATTGAAAGATTTGTGACATTTTTCTGTGACAACCAGCACTCCAGATATTCCTCATCATGTCCTCAGAAAGCGTGTTCTTGGGGTTTACTTTATTGCTTATCTCCTCCCCCTATTCCACTTTGGCTTCTAGAAAGGATAAAATACTTCCTGTTATACTGCAAATAAACTACTCCTAGTCTTGAAATAGTGTTGTTTTAAAATAGTGTTACCCCAACCGAGGTTATGATGGACTTCCACAGGCCCTCAAAAGAATAAGCCATAGGCATGAAGGCATATGTCAATGAATACCATTTGGCATTCCTACTTGGGGATAGGAAATCCTAGAGCAGTACCCTAACAGTATTTCTGAAGCTGAGGTCATCAATCAATAACCTTATTTTGTCATAGGAAAGGTTTGTGCTGATGACCATCTGAAACAATGGTGCCTTAATCATCTGGTCGGTAGTAATCATAGCACTGTAGCACTCTCGTCCTGTTGTTCATCGATTTGTTAGAGCAAGCACCAACAATGTGAGACTTGTTACTGATTTTGGCATATTAAATATGCCATGGGTAGCTTGCCAGGCTCTGCCGTGCAGGTGGGAAACTCGTGGTAGCTTGCCAGGATCTCCAAGAGGGACGGAGGAATCGAACCTGGGTTAGGCATGTGCAAGGCAAACGCCCTATCCACTGTGCTATCACTTATCCATATGTTCAACAAAATCACGCAATTTGCAGCAGTATGGATGGAACTAGAGCATATTATGCGAGTAAGTCAGTCCAAATAAAAGGATAAATAGAGAATGATCTATCGTGCATGGACTTTAAGACACACAACAAGGTAGCAACAAAAAGCCAAAGACAACACAAGAGAACTGATCCATTAAGAATTGAACAATTCAGTTTTGGAGAAGGGGAGTGGGCGTTTGAAAGGAAGGGTTCCTTGGAGCAGAAAAATGGTGATTGTTATGGTGTTGAAATTATGTCCATAGGAAGCCATCAATAACATTATGGTAAATCACAGAACCTCAATCAATAGAAAAAAAAACTTAAAAATTCATCTGTTCAAGTCATTTTGGCCAATTTGTGGCAAATTCATAGCAAATGAAGTTTTTAAAATGGCCAAATAAATGAAATAAAGAAGAGAAAATAATTTTGTTGTATCTTAGTGTCTGAGAATGGCTTTTTTCGCTCCATCCCATCCCATCTTCCTATCAGGACTGATGTCAGAGACCTGTACACAGAGCAGAACAGTTATACAGGCTGAAACAAGAGGTTCAATTGCTCTTTCCCCTTGGCCTCATCAAATTTTCTTTGGAAATTTCAGGGAGATTTTATCTATATCATTATGAACATAAAAAAATCTCAAAAATTACTTTAAAACTTACACTGTGTCTATATGATTTTTTTGAAGCACATTGAATCTTTTCATTTCTTATATTATTCCACATTATTTCTGTAGATCATAAACTCTAGTTTGCTTTCTCAGATATGATAGATATCTTTTATTTGTTTTTTTTAATTTATTTTATTGAATCACCAAGTGGAAAGTTACAAAGTTCTCAGGCTTATATCTCAGTTACACAATGCTCAAACACCCATCCCTTCACCAGTGCCCATATTCCACCACCAATAAAGACAAAAACAAAAGCAAAAACAAAACAAACACACAAACAAAAAAAACAGTATACATCCCACCCCTCACCCCCCAACCCACCCCGTAGGTGAGTGATAATTTCACTTCCTTTTCTCTTT
This sequence comes from Sorex araneus, assembly GCF_027595985.1. Lineage (NCBI taxonomy): Eukaryota > Metazoa > Chordata > Mammalia > Eulipotyphla > Soricidae > Sorex > Sorex araneus. Next base: position 80,818,394 of record NC_073305.1, read on the forward strand.
ACCTTGATTACATTTCAGATTTCAACACATAACTCACTATTGTTGTTAGATTTTCAAAACAGACTCACTATTTTTGTTGGAATTTATCCACTAAGAATACAGCTCTATTAACAGGGAAATATTTGATAATAAGTTTCCCACTGATGAGAATGAAGAGATAAAATGTTGCGCGGCCGCAGTAGCGGCCGCGCGGTTTATAATTTCTGTATTATAGTAATTAAGTCCGAGAAGATTTAAGTTTGAAAATGAATCATTTCCCTTCCTGGAACAGCATGTAGCCAAAGTTAGTTCACAGTCTCCATACATGGGTGCAAGCACTTGCTGGAACCCCAATTCCTAAAGCTGTCTCTGGTTCCCGCTCGTTCCACATCCACCGGCTCTGCAGAGGCATGGGCACCCGGGCCGAAAACCCGGCCGGCCGGAGCCGAACCGATATCTTTTATTTGACAAAGGATCTAAACATGGATATATTTTGTAGTATTATAAGGTGCAGTTTTCTGACATTTAGGTTCGATTCTAAACGTCAGTCTCTTTTATTATGAGTGTTAAGTGTGTTTGAATGTGCATGTAGGAGTATGAGTTACATTTGAAAATACGTATCATATGTGTGTGTGATTCAATTTATATCATGGCTGAAATGTACCTAAAATGGCATCTAGGGAAGATGTTCTGAACCTTAGCTGGGAAACTTTTTGAAGTTCTGATCCTCACATTTTTTTAAACCAAAAATAGGGTCTGTGATCTTCCAATTGACACTATGATTCCAATGTTACAGTCTAGGCTTTGTGAGAGAATGACCACTGGAGGTATCTGGGCGGAAGGTATTATCTTTGCAATATTCTGAGATTTTGATATTATTTCAAAACAAAAGTTAATGAAGTGCTGATGTACTAGTCATATGCTAGACCAATTAAACCAAAAGCTTTGCAGGTGGGACTCTGAAATGTCTACTTTATAGCTATCACAAAATTAGGATAAGGTAGACAGTCACTGATCTTTCAAAATTATTTAGATAATATTTATATGATTTTCAATATCTTTTCATATTGCTAATCACTTAAATAGTAAGAAAACATATTTTAATTATATAATATGAATTAAATGTTTATCATGAATATTCTAAAATTCCGGGAAATCTCAAAGATTTCTCATATAGAAGATGATATATATGTAATTTTGGCACAGTATTTTCTACAGCATGGCATAAAGGCAAGTGAAAAATCTATGTCCCAGCTTCTTTTTTTTATCTTCAACTTCAAATAAATTGGAAATTTACTTAGTTTCTGCTTCTATACTAAAATAAGAATTGCATCCTTTAAATATATATAAATACAGACAAATGTGAAAAGAAGAATTACTCAAAATCTTATTGAAGATTTTGTAGAGCTCTGGACTCTGATTTTTTTCTCTACATCCTGTGCTGCTTAGGATTGCTCCTGACTCTATGCTCAGGAATCATCCCTGTCTGTAGTGCTGAGGACCATATGTGGTCCTGGGGATGAAGCCCTAGTCAGTAAGTACTGTACTATCTCTCTGGATTTAGGCTGGGTTCTTATGTGAACTTCAGAATGAAATAATCTACTTATGGCAAAAAAAAATAAAGTCATTTTTTATGACTTGCAGTATTGGCATAGTAATGAAATTAGTATATCCTTTATCTTCTTATAGTACAAAGGGCCAAGACCCTACTTACTTACCTATTTTGGATCAAAAACAGCACTGAGCCTATGATGAAAACCAGAAAGCTTTTCCCATAGGAACATGCAGAAACATATGGTTCATAGACCCTCGGTAAGCCTCAGAAGCCCAGCAGTAGAGTCTGCAGGGTTTAGCAAAACTATGCCAGAGTGAGGGGGAGGCAGGGAATGAGGAGGGGTTGGCTCACAGATGAGAAAATCTGACACCTGGGCTAGTGTTTTTCCCTTTAGCATCATTTCTACAAGTTTAGATATGACTGTATCTATGATCCAGTCCCTGCTATGAGGATGCAATTAAATCCAACCTCACTCAGCTTACATGCTACAGCTTAAGACACTCTAAAACCCCCTGAGTCTTGACTTAGTTAATACATCATGCAAAGCCTAGTGGCACAAAGTGGGTAGTCATTAATTCAGCTTTGGAAAATTGCTAATATTACCATTTCCCTTGTCTACTGTGTAATATATGAAACTAATCAATTACTTTGTAGAGTTCTAAGGAAGGCAGAGAAGTGAAAAGAGTTGTAAAGACTCATAATTTCACAAGGGAGGTCTATAGAAGCAGAGCTAAGAACTTTCCCTGGTCAAACTACTTGGAAATAAAGTGGGGAACAATGTGAAGCTGTCAGGTTTGACCTGAGGGCCAGGGGTCAGTTTCTTGGAAAAGGAAAAGTTGAAGAGTAGTTTTAGAACATCTGTTCAAAACGACACAGACAGAAGTCATCCTAGAAGCAGGGAAGGCCCATATGATAACCCTGAAGCTGGGAGGCAAGTCTTGGCAATGACAACATCTTAGCAGTGGATTCTAAGGTGGGGTAACTTAGGAAAATCCTCATAAGATCAGTGTTGGAAAAGAGTAGACACATATTCCATCTATCTCAGAGTTATTCACAACTCACAAAGTTTGCTGGATTTTCCCTTTAATATTAGGGGGTTGCACTCCATTTGTAAGGAGTTGCCTGCATTTCAACTTGGGCTATGTACACGTCTCTCTGGAGAAACGTGCTCGCTCTAGAATCTGTGATCACTGCCTTCTTTCTCTTAAATAACATTTCTTTGCTTTAGTATTTTCTCCTGAAATTCTTTTCTGCAAGGCTAATCTGAAATAAATAATGAAAAGAATAGGCAATGAGCCTGGGAACGCGGGGTGAGGTCAGATATTGTTTACACCTTGCAGGAGTTCCTTTGGGTTTGTGTGAGTCCTGCCCTCCCCTGGCACCCCACAGGTAAGGCCTTGGGAGATGGGGTACAGCAGGACGGTGGTAGTAAATGATGTAGACAGGCAGGCAGATAGATAACGCTTCCTCCCCAGGCGATGGCAGTATATTTTCTGGGAAGTAATAGCTCTGAAGTTGCAAAAGCCAACCTTGCAGAAAACAGAAAATAAGACATGATAAGACCCTCACCTTGTGCCAGCAATGGACCCTGAGGAGATTGGACACCTACCCATGAAAGAAAGTCCGTGAATACCCTTGGACCTCTCCCTTAATCAAATTAACTTTAGTGATTCAGCCCACAGAAGACCTCAGATCATTCCAGACCAAGACATCCCCCAAAATTACTCTATAAAGGCCACCTTAAACAAAGAAAGGACACGCATATGCTGCCTGAGCCCATATGCTGCTTGCACCCATGTGACCGAGCACATGTGGTGCTCACATCTCCTCTCTTGAGATGTGTACTTTCATGCTTTGCTGCTGTCTAATGCTGGATGTGTGTAGGGGCTCTCTCCGCCCTCGGAGAAGTCCAGGTTCTCTCTTGAGCACATTACTCCTACTCTCCCACCTTCTCTTCTACCTTCCCTTCAAAACCTCCAAATAAAATCTATTTTACTTCACTGCTTGTCTACTCCTGAAATTCTTTTCTGAGAGGCAGGACAAGAACCCAGTAACCCTGTGTCCCAGGTGGCAGAGGCGGATCAGGAGAAAGTGACCATCTTTGTCCTCCCCACTTCACATAAGTCACCCGTGGGGCCCACCGACATCAGTAACACACACCTCACCTCTGTAGTTCCTCCATGCACCTACTGGCAACAACCGTATTCTAGAAGACACTCTTAGAAACTAAGCTACTGTATTGGCAACTAAGTGAAATGGGATGCACTGGAAGAAGAATCCATGTTTATGCTTTGATTCACACACTTGCTGCTCAGCAAATGGAAATGAGAAATACAGAAGGCCAAGTTGAATTCCTCTATCTTCTCTCTGCATGTACAGATCTGGAGCTGATACTCCCCTCTCTCGGCCCTGATCTTTTAGTCAGCTCTGGCCGTTCCTCTAGCTCCCTGGAAATTTTAAAGAAATGATCCCAGATCACTGGGGATTTCATTATTTGAAGTAAAGTCAGAGTGTTTATTTTCTTTTCCTTTCTCTTCTTTTCTTTTCTCTTTTTACATGTCCTCAAGATTCTAATGTATTCCAAGTATATGAACTGTTCTACAGGACAGAAGTCTCCTAGGAGAAACTATCGCTCCCAGAGACAGATACCCTCTGGGAAGCTCATGGTTGGACCAGAACCCTGGATGAATGTTATGCCTCTGGAGAGCTAAAAAAGCTTTGTAGGGGAGATACCGAAAGTCTCACTATCACTGATGATGAGAATATGGGGACTCAAGACAGAAGCAAATTATCAAAGGGCAAAAACTAAATAGCAGAAATAGAATTCTAACTCAGGGTCTTCTTTTTCACCCAAACACAGAACACAGATACTGCTTCCCTGTTGTTCAGACACACCTTTTCACCCCTCTTACCACTCCAAGCATGAACCTTATATTCTGCCCATTTTATCAAAGAATAAACTCCAAACTCAGAAAGGAAGACCTGTTTTGTAAATAAGGGACTAAATCAAGTACAACAGTTAAATAGAACATTCTAGTCATCCCAGTATCTTTATGAAACCAGATTTTACTATATCTTCACTCATAGTCTTTTTGGTTTGTTCTATTTTGTGTCTACACCCAGTGATGCTAAGAGTTACTCCTAGTTCTGCTCTAAGGAATCACTCCTGGTAGTATTCAGGGGACCATGTGGATGTAGGGGAATAGTCATGTGCAAGGTAAAGTAAAACACTTTTGGGTGTACTCAGGACTGTCCTAATATTAAAATCAAAGATCTTTCATTTGGTGAACCCCTCTTTCACAGGCAAACCAAGATGATTAGTCATTCAGTCTGAGAGAAAAAAAAAACATCAGGACAAGCCCAGTGTTCAGAGGGGTAGACCTATAATTTTGCACCAGAAGAGACTTTGATGAGGACTCGAGGAAGTAGCTTCTGTATGGTTATGCTGCTAAATATATTGTGAAAATTTGGAGATAGTTCACAAAAGAATCACAGAGACAATTTATCGCATGAAAACTAGACCGTTAAGGAGTTAGACATTAAGAACATTTGGTGAATGACTTAAATATATATAATGACAACAGAACATCCAGTATCATATATGCCAGGCATGGAGCACTTAACACTGATACTCATTAATTTTCCTCTCAGCATCCCTTGACGGATTTGCTAGTGTTTCAGTAAAACAGGAGCAGAAACCCAGGCAGGTTGACACGCTCAAGGCTGACATGTTCAACTACCGTGGTTTTGTTATAGGACCCAAGGATCTTAGGTACTAAGAGTAACAGAAATAAGCACAAGGCCAAAGAGAAAATCAGGGTGTATTTATTGTTTATAAGTGCATACATAAGGGAAACAGCAAAGAACAGATTTCAGAGGCCAGGAAAAGATTGTAGGGGCAGAACCTGGAACCATGTTAGATGGGAAGATACAGGAAATTGGAGTTGCAGGGTCAGTCAATGTATGCTTCTTCATAGCATGCATATATTGTTAGCAGGTTAAACAGTCATGAGCATGCATTTTATTTTATTGTATTTTTGCTTTTTGGGTCACACCTGGTGATGCACAGGGGTTACTCCTTGCTCTGAACTCAGGAATTAATCCTGGTGGTGCTTAGGGGACCATATGAGATGCTGGGAATCGAAGCCTGGTCGGCCGTGTGCAAGGCAAATGTCCTACCTGCTGTGCTATTGCTCCAGCCCATGAGTATGCATTTTAATATTAAAATGAGTGCAAAAGTTCAGTGATGGATCAGCAGTGGGGTTCATGCTGGCATAAGCCAATCTGAATTAATTTCTTCTGTCAAGTAAAACACCCTCTACTTTCCTAGTAAATATGCTACTCAAGGACATATGGTTGCATCTTTCCTTTTGAGGTGATAAATCAAGCAACAGGCTTTTGGGTGCAGCCGGGGTTTGGATTCACAACAGCATTTTAGGGAGTTGCACCGCATTTCCAAGGAGTTGCCTGCATTTCAACTTTGGGCTATGTACATACTATTCAATCTCAGCTTCCCTGGTTCTTAAGGACTGCAGACCAGGGAATGGAACACTGGCAGGGTTAGCTATAGGGGAATGGAAGATGAAAGAATCAAAGACAAGTTCCATTTTCACCTGGGGCAGGAAAAGACTTGGCGGTGGGGGCATCTTGGAATCTCTTCCAACTCCCTGACTATGTTTACTTTCCTTGTCTTCACAGCTGAATGTGAGCTGGGAAAAAAATCTTTCTGGTCACCTCAGAACTGATTTTTGTATAAAATCTTTAGTTTATTTTTCCAACATGCAAATCAGAGGTACAGACAGAAAATTCAATAACATGATAATCCTGGTGTTGCTTGAGGTCTGGGTTGACATTTATCTAGGCAGAAGCACTTTTGTGGTCGTAGGAATGATGGTTGTGGCATTTTCAAGCCACATTTGACCCTGCTGCATGCAGCAATCCTATCCCCAACTTTGATAAATCCTCAGGAATAAAACAGAATTTATGAGAGTAATGAAAAATAGGCTTCAATAATGAATGAACTATCATGTTTGGAAGCTCCCTGCCCATCAGTGATTGTGAACAGACCTTAGAAGCATTTTTCTGTGTTATGATGTCTGGAGTAGAGGTGGGGTAGATAAGAAACCCCTTGGGTGTGTATCCCCAGGTACAATCCTCACTGAAATGGAAATGCCTGGGAGAGCAGAAACATCACAAATTTTCTGAGTACAGACATTTGGAGTTTTTCTTTCACATTCCTATTGGAGGCATTAAATGTAATAAGTGATTCCTAACCATTCCTCTAAAACAGGGAAGAGGTCTTTCTTTTTCCATTTTGTAGGGTGTGGGGTTGAACTCAAGGCCTCGCGCATCCCAACCCTAAAGGTCTTTTTACAACAGTAGGGTCTAAGGATCCAGAGATTTGGAGTCAGTTGTACTAGGATTAGACCCACGTAGTGCTAGAACCTTCAGGAGACTTGAAAAGTAGCTACTAGTTCTCTGCTCAGGCTGTATTTTAGGACCATCTGAGTGATTTGAGGGACTCCCACTGCCCAGGTGACAGCTGGGTCAATTATATCAGAATCTTCAAAAGACCCAGCTTGCTAAAAACTGCTAGGTACTTCCAATAGGCAGTCAGAGGAGAGATTCACTGAGTTGATGGTTGGGAACCATCTATTGGATTTCTTGCAGTGTCTTCAGCCCCTGGCATTGAGTGGTTCTTTCTAATACAATTGCTTCTCAAGCATAAGCATTACAAAATCACTAATGGGGAGGAGGAAGAATCACCTGTGCTTTTCTCCAGCTGGTCAAATATTAAAATTATCATCAAGCATTTTATGCCTGAACTCAACTATGAATAACTTTGTAAATCCTAGTGCTCAAAAAAAAGAGTGAAAGAAAGAAGGAAAGAAAGGAAGGGAGGAAGGGAGGGAGGGAGGAAAGAAGGAAGGAAAATTGGACTATTGGGTCCATCTCCAAAGGTTCCTATTCATTTGTTCCAGGGTAGGACATAAACATTTTCATTTCTAAAACATACTCAAGGGAGATTCCTGCTAGTATAGAGATATTTTTTTAGAAATCTCATTGTTCTACATCATAACTGATACCAGAATTTTACACCAGAGAAAAGGGAACTGAGAATAAGTAAATATTTTGTTGGGAAAAATAGACTGGTGACGAGAAATAACTATACAAAACTAAAGGATCATCCCACAGACAGCTTTTGAACAGAGAAGGTGTACACCTACTAGGCATTAAAATGCAAAGATGATGGCCTGAGAGGTGAGAGTACAGAAAAGACATACTTCATTTACCTATGCAAACACTTGATCTAGAGCTTAGAGTTGTTTGTTAGTCAGATCATAAAAGGTAGAGATGATGATCATATGAAGGTTTATCAATAGTTTCATTCTGTCAGAATTGTCAATATATTTGCATATAGTCTTTCAGCTATTCACATGTTATGAGTCATTGGATACTTTTTCTGGATATACATATGAACCATGCTGAACACAAAATTTCATGATCACTGCCCTGAATGCTTTGGAGTGTTCCAAAGACTTAATGAACAAGAATTGGGAAATGGCGCATAGTGGGGAATAGATAAGGAGAATAATATTAAGCATTAATGTTAACATTAATATTATGCATATGTATTAAGCATATGTATTAAACATGTATTATGCATATGTATTAAACAGAGAGTCTCTTGCCCGCAGGCCTGGCTGTCTTCCCCAGGGCCCCTCGGAGGGGATGGACTCCAGCTTCCCTCCCGACCCTGAGCAGAGCTCCGGGAGGCCGATGACCACCGGAACCTAGCCACAGCCATGCTCAAGGCCCCTCTCCACACGTTCGGACAGGCCTCACGCATAAAGGTACAGGCAAAGGAACCCAGGTGTGTGTAATTCCATCAACAGTCAACATCCAGAGACTTAAAAGCAAGCTCCCAGAAGCGCATGGCCGCTTCGAGGCCACACGACATCTTGGAGCCTACTTCTCCCTCTGGGAGAAACTGGCAAGCTTCTGAGAGTTTCCTGCCAACATGGGACAGCCATGCAAGCTTCCCATGGTGTATTCATATGCTAAATCCAGTAACAAGCTGGACCTCATTCCCCTGACCCTGAAAGAGCCTTCAGTGTGACATCATTGGGAGGGCAGAGTCGAAAAAGACTTCTAAGACAGGGAAAGGATGAACTGAGAGGTTACTGAGCCCGCTTGAGAAATCGATGATTAAGAAGATTTCGTGATACGTGATTCATGATTAAACATCAGATAAGATTATTATACCCATTTTTGTATGAATACATCTTGTGTCTAATCCTTGTAAAAATTGTTTGGTAATAGAAGTTGAATGTACAGATAATGAAATTAAAGCTTACATATGACAGCTATTTGTCCAAATTTCAGAGCTTGCAGAGACAAAATTCTCTGCAAGCTGGAAGTGTATGTCTCCAAAACCCAGAATTTTTCTGTCATATCTCACTCAGCACATACTCAACACTTTGGTTCACTTATTCAGTGACACTGGAAAATTCCTAGCTTTCCTAATCTAGAGCTTTTCAAACTTTAGTAGGATAAGAATCCCCGGGGAAACTTGTTCAAATGCAGATTCTAAGACAGGACCTTTGATCCTTCAGTTGCAAGGGAGCTCCCAGGTGGTACAAAACCTGCTGGTTTATGAACCACTTTCCTATTAAAGTCTTAGAAGATACAGGTTTAAAGAGAATTTGACATAAATTTTGAGAGAAAAGGAAAACTTCCCAAAGAACTGCAGTTGCCCCATGATAATGTGGTGATAAGTGGTATTCACCTCCTGTGCAGTCAAAATCCCAAACTCTATTTATAATTTACAAAGGCCCTCCTTATCCTCTGGTTCCACATGGTAGTTTCCAAATCTTTATATTTAACCAACCAACATTCATGACTAGTGAATCTGTGAATACAGAATTACAGATAGAAAAACATCCTCCTATGAATAACATGCAGTTGTTCAAGAGTCAGCTTGAACTCCTTAACCTTTGAAGAAAACATCATTGGTTTAAGAAATGGAGAGTAAAAAGGAAGCAGAAGTTGGGATTTTAATATACAAGACAAATGTTGCATTTTGCTCTCAAGCATTCAATTAACACCTGTTTTGTATCATAGACAAATAAAACATTGTTTGAATCAGTACATGCTGGTAGACTGTCACCTTATTATAGTGGGAAAGAATAAGAAAAATGGTTTGCCTATTTATAACAAAGAAAAATATGCACATATGTGTATATATATGTATATATGTATATATATTGTATACATATACGTAAGTGCATGTATATGTAATTGCATGTAAGGGTTGGAGCGATAGCACAGCAGGTAGGTAGGGAGCTTGCCTTGCATGCGGCCAACCCTGGTTTGATTCATCCACCCCTCTCGGAGAGCCCGGCAAGCTACCTAGAGTATCTCACCTGCACGGCAGAGACTGTCAAGCTCCCGGTGACACATTTGATATGCCTAAAACAGTAACAATAAGTCTCACAATGGAGACATTACTGGTGCCCACTCGAGCAAATCGATGAGCAATGGGATTACAGTGATACAGTGATATACATAAGTGCATATATATATGTGTGTACACACAGACACACAGACACACACACACATATATACATATATATATATATAATTTTTCTTTAGCTGGGGAAGGGTGACCCACATTTGGTTGTGCTCTGGGCTTATTCCTGGCTTTGCACTCAGCAATCATTCCTGCTGGGTCTCTGGGGATCATATATGGTCCTGGGAACTGAACCCTGGTCAGTCATGTGCAAGGTAAGTGCCTTTATTGCTACATTATTACTGGGCACTTTTCAGTCAGTTTTACAATGTTGCTGTGAATGAGGATACACTCATAGTCCTGGCCCCTCCCCTCAATTATGTGTAAAACTGACTTATACTTTCAGAAAAATAATTCAATTGTATACAGAAATAGTGTTTTACGATAAAACTTCTGTGTTTTTAGGACAGAACATCTTCCAAACGAATGCCAACATTTTCCAACATCTCTATTCTTCCATAATGTCCATATAGATTGCAGCCCTGACATCCTAAAGAAGCAATCAATCTGGCTGTTTAGTAGACACACAGTGAAGTGACATTGAGAACTCTATCTGAAGGAAGGGTGAGAAAAAGTGGAGTTGCTTGTAACCAGTGAAAATTTCCAGTGAAATTTGATTTTCACTAAAAATCAAATTGAAATAAGCTAAAATCTCTTTAGACAAGAAGCAGAAAGAAGTGGCTAGACAAGCCCAGATTCTGTAAGAACACACAGAATTTGAGTAGGGAGTTATTTCACAGAGTTGTGTTTTTAATGAATAAATAGAACTGTACAAGTTTCAGCTTGGCCACCTTGACTTTCAACTCATACCAGATTTCCATGATGCCCAATATTTAGGCTCAAGCAATCAACTATATTTTAGGGAAGTAAAAACTAGCCGGACGATTGGATAAACTATTCAGAAGTTATACTGGTGTTGTTTTGGGCTTGACTATATCAATTTACCCTAAGAAAAAGTCTGGATTATAATTATACTGAGAGAATAATTGCTTTTATTATGAGAATGAGAGAATCTTGCTTTTATTTTTGTTTTGTTTTATTTTGTGCTGGCTAGGGATGGGGGGTGCTCTCCAGCAGTGCTCAGGGCCGAGAGTCACTGACTGAAACATCTGACCAGGTAGTGCGTGGCCCAATGCTACAATGTGCAATCTTCGAGCTCAGGGGAACTGGAGCCACCAGGGCCTCATCCAGTGATGCTCAGGGGACTGTGAAGTTCTGGAGATTGCTCCCAGGCACTTGTATATGGACTTTATCTCATAGAGTTATCTCCCTAGCCCAAAGAGGATTGCGGTGCCATTATTATTGAAGTAAAGTAGTTTTACAATAGTGGGCTGGAGTGATAGCACAGCAGGTAGGGCATTTGCTTTGCATGCCTCGGAGGGGGTTTGATTCCTCTGCCCCTCTCTGAGAGCCCAGCAAGCTACCAAGAGTATCTTGCCCGCATGGCAGAGCCTGACAAGCTACTTATGGCATATTCGATATGCCAAAAATAGTAATAACGAGTCCCACAATGGAGACATTACTGGTGTCTGCTCAAGCAAATTGATGAGCAATGGGATGAAGTGACAGTGACAATGACAGTTAATTTTATGATTTTTCAAGCTTAGCAAGTTAATACTTCTTATAGTATGCTTTACTCAAAAATGAGGGCAAAATTTTAGATGGGGCCATACCCAGGTGTGCATTGGGTATACTCCAGACTCAGGGCTTGGGGGTTGCTTCTGGTTGTGCTCAGGATTGCTGTCACAAACTGAGCCCAAGACCTCACATATGCACTGTAAGTGTGCTACCACTGAGCCACACTCCCAGCACTAATGGGCTAATTTTTCTTGTAGCTGAGTGCCTCCTAAATTTGTGATATTCAAATTAGTTTTATTTATTCTTAGCAAAATTGATGTCAGAAGTTTGTCCCTGAGTTAAGTGGCTTTCAATTGAGACTAGAAAGAATTGAGGTACTATTGGAGCCTAAATAGGGGGTTATAGAAATCCCACATCTCTTTCTCTTTAGTTGATTTAGATACTGAGATATTATACATTTTATCTGAAAAAGGTCAAACAACAATTTCATGATTTGGGAACTTCAACAGAAATACAATTTTAAGAGGCAGAGAAAAACATCAATAAAGAGGGGATTTGAAATTTAAATCTTTATTCCCTCTTAGAATTTGAGTTATGTTTCCTCTCACAAACTGACTCTGATGAATCATATAAAGTGTGTTGGGATGATGCTGAGGTTTAGCAATACCACCACGATACTGGAGCAGTGTATTTGCCAGAGACTTCAAATAGGGTAATGACAAAACTCCTGCCATGCTTGTTTCATCTCATTTCAGTAACAGGAGATAAAAGCCTTTATACTTAAACTTGGGAAGGTGGGGCAGGAAGAAGTATTAACAATTTTTTTCCTTTCCTGCTCAAGAGGAGATAATCTGAGCAATACAAATTTGTTTTAGAAAAAGAAATGAGTGGAGTCTCATGAATTTTCTGCAAATTGTGAATACAGGAGAAATTTTTCTTTGATTCACAAGAAAAACCATACATTTGCTGTAAGGAACGCCATCAATGTAATAACAAATCAAATAAGTCTTCAAAAAAGATGGGAACCCCTATCACCAGGAACTCACCATACCAGGAAGACATTTCATTTGTGAGCGCCTGCATTATTCCAGCAGTTTGAAAAATGTTACGGTTCTGTGCTTTTGTTTTGTTTTTTTTTTCTCTCTATAGTCATAACTTGGCTTCCAGAAAGGAAATCTAAATTATTTTGGAAAGGCAGAATGATATTTACAAACCTAGCTGACAATTTTCAATCAGAAAGAGAAGACTAATTACATTGCAACAATTTTCTCCTTTGTATGCATTTTCATAGTAAATAGGAGAAATACATTTCTTCACACTAAAATATATTCAAGACATCTTGCTCTCATGCCTACACATGGAAAAGTCCATTAATTTCTGGATTAGCGCACTCCCACTATCACATATGAAATATTGACAATATATTTTGAATTATTATTTACTGCACAAAGTACTTGTATTATTCTATGCAGAAATTAAGATAATTTTTTAAAATAGACACTTTTAGAAGCAGAGGGTTTGAGTCACACCCAGCAGTTCTCAGGATCTACTCCTGGCTCTTTGTTTTGTGCTCAGATCTCTACTGGTGGGACTAGAACTACCATATACCATATATGATGTTGGTGGATCAAACCAGGATTGGTCATGTGCAAGACAATGCCCTGCCTTCCATATTATCACTCCAGTCCCAAATTAGACACTTTAAAAATGATGTTAACTTTCTACTCAATGGCATGCAATAATTATGCCTTATGAAGTATTAGACTAATTAATTCACTAAGAAAAATAAATCCTGTAGAAAAAATGGAAAATTAATAAAAAATAAATTATTATAACAATCATCACTTCTTTTGATACAAAAATGGAGAATTTATCATTTACTTTCAGATAATGAAGAATGTTACCAGTGTCTGAATGTGCCACTGTATTTAATTTTCTCTTCTTGTGTGCAATGCAGATTGCAATTCAAGGTTCTATTACATGTGCATTGTGTAATTTAGCAAAGGATATGGTTTTTTCAATAGCATTAGACTACAGCACAATGTACTATGTTTTAGGGACTTTGAAGAGAAACGTGATTTTTAACCTTACATTTTCAATTAAGTGAATATTTATAAGCACATTTTTCTTTAAAAATATAAAGTTAAATAATACAAGGAACTAGAATAATAAAGACATTCTAAAGATAAAGAGGACTTTAGCAGAAAGGATGATGGGTACAATCCATAATTTATTTCTTCTTAGTTATGTATGCATTAAAGATTTCACCCCACCTCCCCAAATCACAGAAATGGCTTATCTAGTGCAAAAGAAACATGATTGTATTTAATTCTGGCATTTGGTTATTACCTTTGAAGACCTTATCAATTAGTTTATAGAGGTGAAGCTATAGCAAAATGAAAATTTGCCTTTAAAAAGTAAAATTATGCCTATTACAAAAACAGAGTTATGTAATCACTATGTAATATATAAAATATGTATGAAATATATTATTTATAATAAGAATGTATATAACCCAAACATGAAAGCTTGTAACTATTTCAGTGATTTAATAAAAATAAGAATGTATATATTATATAGCTTTATATAATGTAAAATTAAAATTTTTTAAATTAGCTAATTGATAAAGAAACCTTTAAGTTGTTAAAACCAGGTTGAAAAATAATCTAAGTACATATTCCATGAAATGATAAGCCTGGAAATGTAACCAATCTTTTAAAAATTACTATAAAAGATTTGCTGCAGTAAATTGGATACTTTGCTAAAACTCCAGATTTCCCAGTGTTTCCAGCCTATTTGTAACTCAATAACCCAAATACCTGTCACCACACTTGTGTTCACAATGATGAAGGGCTTGTGCTGTGTACTCAGCATCCCCTTCCCAACCAAAGCAGCCTGACAACAGAAACTTGCTTTGGCATCATAACATACTATGGGCTTTCTCTTTCTCTGGCGTAGATGGAGGGCACTGATGTCAGAAAAGTTACTGGACAGCTCCTCCCTGTAGCCCTTGTTAACAGTGCCCTGACAGTGCCTCTGCTGTATGCCCCAAATTACGAGCCCTGAGGGACCAGGGAGGCCTCATGACTTCTGGAGCCCTTCATAGATTGCCTCCAAGAAGAAACAACCTTACTGAATTTCCTCTTTCCTCTTGCTTATTCTTCTACTGTCACATCAGTCTCCTTATTGTTCCTGAATGTGGTAGGGACGTGCAGCCTGTTCTTTGTTCCTAGATTACTCTTGCTCCAAATAAGTCACACTCACTCAGTTCTCTAATATCTTCTCAGTGAAGCCTTTTGTGCAACTAAACCAGGCACAGACAACATGTTCTTGAAGAGAATTTTTGAGTCAGCCATGGAAGAATAAAACTCTTTCCTTTTTGATTCTTTGTTGGCGTATCTCCAGTCCAACCTCCAGCAGCAGCTACATCAACAGATCACGCTAACCACAGATCACAGCTGCAATAAAGACAGCACCATAAATATATAGCTAAACAAAATCCCTATGGTAAGTTTTCCGTGTCCTCCTCATACCTACAACGATTCCTGCCTCACAGATAAGAGTTCAAATTAGGCAACTTTTTGTTCAACTGGGATGCTAGGAATTGCTGTACTATCAAATTCTTTACTAACTTATTATTATTGGGGGGAGGGGGAGGATTGAGGTTTGGGGGACCATAGCTGGAGGTGCTCAGGGCTAACTTCTGGCTCTGTGCTCAGAGATAACTCTTGACATTGCTTGGAGGGACCAAATGAGGTGCTGGGTATTGAACTAGGGTTGGCTCCAGAGAAGGCAAAAGTCTTAGCTCCTGTACTATCTCTCCATCCCAACTCTAATAATTAATGTAAAATTTTAGCCTATTGAGAATAGTCCATTTGTTCCAACTGGATATAAGTTGGAACACACAGTAAGGGGATGCAGGGATAGGGATTTTAAAGCAGCAAATCTGATGGCTTCTTCCTTCATTCCTAAAATAAGACCTTTATCCTCCCTCGACACTCCTATGACTCTACTCTGCTCATTTTCTCATTTGTCACAGTTCAGCAAGTACATATATTTACTTCTTTCTTTTTTTAAATAATAATTGTAGGAGTATACTGTATTTATTCAGCCATTGATTAAGCTGATTGAATTGAGCATGAATTACACATTACTTTCTTTTTATTCTATTCTGAATGTTAACTTTATTTTATTATTATTTACCCCCTTTTTTGATTCACCGTGAGATACAGCTACAAAGCTTTCATGTTTGAGCTTTGGTCATATAATCATCAAACACCCATCCCTTCACCAGTACACACTTTCCGCCACCAAAATCCCCAGTATTCCACCCCTCCCCGTTCCAACCCTTCCTTCCCCTGCTTGTGGGGCAGACAATTTCCCCCATATTCTCTCTCTACTTTGGTTATATTTGATATTTCAACACATGAAAAGGCAATGCTAGACAAATTTTTTTGTATTGCTTGTTATGGATAGAATATAATGTCCGAGAAATTTGGTGTCATTCTCTTCCCTGAGATTTAGTTTATAGTCCCTGGGTCTTGGTAATTGATATTTACTTATTTCTTATCAAACAAAACATTGCAGAACTTGTCACCCAAAATATGCCTTTTTATCAGAAGAATTATTTTGAGATAACTGCTTTTGAGGAATAGCAGACACAGGAGGATGGATCTCTGAAAAAGAGAAGTTACTCTTTTGGAAGAGAAATTCACACTAATGAAGAAATCTCTATTTGAAAGTCTCCTTCCCTGTATCAGGAAGAGGAGATGGCTGTAAATCCGAAGGAAATCTAATGAAGAAAGGCACTTGATAACCTTAGCCTGAGTGTGCTCCTCATGGATCTCCCTGTAACTTCCCCCATGGTTTATGTCCCCACAAAAGAACATTCTTTCATCTTTAGCTTTTCACATTGGGGAGAACTAACTGATTTTTACCGGTGTACCTCCTATGCATATATAAGGTAGTACTGTCGTCCCATTGTCCATCATTTGCTTGAGCGGGCACCAGTAACGTCTCCATTGTGAGACTTGTTGTTACTGTTTTTGGCATATCGAATATGCCACGGGGAGCTTGCGAGGCTCTGCCATACGGGCTAGATACTCTTGGTAGCTTGCCAGACTCTTGAGAGGGATGAAAGAATCGAACCCAGGTAGGCTACGTGCAAGTCTAACACCCTACCCACTGTGCTATCACTCCAGCCCAGGGGGTATCATGTATACCAAGTTACCTTATCTAAGTCCCTAGTCTTTGTTCAGAGTGACCACTTCCTTCTATCACTGTTATAGTGGTTTCTTCCTTGACCTATCCCTCCTCCCCCATCTTACAGTGACAAGCTTCCTACTAAGGACCAGTTCTCCTGCTCTTTGTTTCTATTGCTTAAGGGCAATAGTTATCACCTCACACCAGAGACACTAGCACTCATCAAAAAGGAACAATAATAACCAGTGTTAGTGTGGATGTGTGGATGTGTGTGGAGAAGGTGGGGAGAGAATTCACTGCTGGTGGGAAAATCGACTGGTCCAGCATTTTTGAAAGACAATATGGACATTTCTTTAAAAAGCTATGAATTGAGCTTTTGACCAGAAATTCCAAAATATATCCCAAGGGACCAAAAACACAATGCAGGGAAGCTATCTGCACTCCTCTGTTCACTGCAGCACTATTCACAATGGTCAAACTCTGGAAACAACCCAAGTGTCCAATAACAGTCTACTGGATAAAGAAATATGGCATATCTACACAATGGAATACTGTTCAGCTGGAAGGAAAGATGAAGTCATGCAATTTGCTGATACATGGATGGATCTGGAGAGTTTTATACAGAGTGAAACAAGTCAGGGAGAGAGACAGACACAGAATGACCTCAAATCATATGCAGGATATAAAGAATCATAGTAGGGGAATAATTACCACCTTTGTTTTGATAAAACCCAGAAAGGTACAGAGAAAATGATCCGTCCCCTCCTAGACTGAAAATAATCACCATGTAAGTGATACGAAGACAAGAGTTTTTGTCTGTTACCTTCATGGCTGCCTGTCCACAATGTGGGGAACATGAAGCAGGGGCCCAGGGAGTCTCCAGTGACTGTCCATACAGTTTCCATAGAGACTGCCTATATAGGCAGTTCAGTTAGTTCAGTTCAGTCAGATATGATCAGTGCAGAGATGCTCTCCTAGTCACAGGGAATTGTCCAGAGCCTGTCTGGAATCTGGAATGCTGACACAGTCAGGGAAAACTGTCTAGAACCAGAGCACCATGGAGTGTGGGATTTCAAAGTCCCCAAATGCCAAAAAATTCAGGATCCCTAAAAAATTAGTGCATCCTGATGGGGGCAAAACTACTTGGGGTGTGTGTGTGTGTGTGTGTGTGTGTGTGTGTGTGTGTGTGTGTGTGTGTGTGTGTGAGGAGAGAGAGAGATGTGTGTGCCTGGTGACATTGTTGCTGGGAAATATACATTGCTGAAGGGATGGTGGGAAATGTGCACTGGTGAAGGGACAGGTGCTAGAACATTAGATGATTGAAACTCAATCTCAATAACTTTGCAACAGTGTGTCAAAAAAATCAAACACAGACAAAAACTGGAAAACAAAGAAAGTGACGGTCAGGGGGAAGTCCAGGCTGAACAGTGGGGCCAGGCTACCTGCCCTTGGATTAGCTACTACAGAGGCCTCAGGGATATACTTTAATTCCCCTTTAATTTTCAAATAAAATTTCTATCATTTTATTGTGCTCTGGATCTCCTGAATTCTTCTTTCTAGGGAGAAAGAATGAGAATCAATGCAAGATGCCAACATCCTAGCAATTTTCCTTCCCACTATGATCCAGTGAAACCATCACTGTATCATTGTCATCCCATTGCTCATCGATTTGCTTGAGCGGGCACCAGTAATGTCTCCATTATGCAACTTGTTGCTAATGTTTTTGGCATATCGAATACACCATGGTAGCTTGTCAGGTTCTGCCGTGTGGGTGAGATATTCTCGGTAGCTCTCGGTACAACAAGATAGGAGAATAATTTTTTAAAAAGCCTTTATACCAAACTTTAACCCAGCTATATCAAATCTTAACACTTTAGAAAGGAAAAAAATCTGAAGAGATATTACATATTCATATGAAGTTTCTTATGTACCCCTGTCTGATACTGTAGTTTTTTTCTTTTTCTCCCTGAACAATGCACAGGGACTACAGCAATAATACAGCGGGGAGGGCTCTTGCCTTGCATGCCACCGACACAGGTTTGATCCCCAGCATCAATGTGGTCTCCTAAGCCCCGCCAGGAGTGATCCCTGAGCGCAGAACCTGGAGTAAGCCCTGAGCACAGCTGGGTGTGGCCCCCAAACAAAAAAGAAACAAAATACAGCATTATGAATGGTTTTTTGATTTTCTTTTGGGGGCAGGCCCTGTGATAATGGGGACTTCCCTGTCTATCCCCGGCCACAGTCCAGTCCTCTGTGACTTTACATGCTATCACATACTGTACACATCTATCTGCAATGTGTTTGCATGTGTGAGGATGTTCAATCAGGTTTTTCAATATACTCCTTCCTTATGGATATATGAAATTTATTTTCACCCACTTTTTTTATTCCCCCCTCCCCTATGTTTGTGGCAAGGCTGCAACTTGATTGCAAGATCTCACACACACAAATTTTCTACCACTATACACTGTCACATGCCCTGTCACTCTTTTCCTAACCCCCCACAAACAAAATAAACAAAACCCAGGGGCCCCAGCCCATAATGCTGGAGCAGCAAGGGGCTGGGACCACTCTGTGATGCCAGTCCAGCAGAGGGGGGCTGTAGGTGGGGTCCCCAGGCCCGGGGGAGGGTGAGGGTAATGAGGCACCACAGACTCAGGCCCTGTGTGGGCCTAGCATGAATTTATCTATTTACTTTCTGTTCATGAACAGGTTCCTTGGCTCTTTCTAGTTCTTTTTAAAAAATTATAAACAAGGCTGCATCCACAAAATCCTTATACAAGTCTCCTGAGCACATGAAAGGACTCAGGCGCAGGGGCAGGCGAACTTCCTTTTTAGAGTCAAGCAGGGTCCAGGGAGATGGCTCAGCACAGCCCCCACACAGCAGGCATGAGGACCTGGTTTGATCCACAGCAAACTAAGTATATGAAACCATACCTAGGCATTTATTCAAAGGGTAGGACACCATTAATTCAAAGAGATTTGCACCCCTATGTTCATAGTAGCGTTATTCACAACAGCCCAAACAAGGAAGCAACCTAAAAGTCCATCTAGAAATGACTGGGTAAGGAAGCAGTGATTTACTCTCAGTGGAATAACAATTTTCTATTAAAAAATTTTAAAAAGATTTTAAAGAGAGTTAGAACAATGGGTAGGGCACTTTCCTTGCATTTGACCAACCCATATTTTATCCCTGGCATCCCACATGGCCCCCCCGAACCCTCCAGGAATAAGCCTTAAACACCACCAGGTGTGGTTTCAAAACCAAATGAAATGATTTTTTTTAAAAAGAAATGGTTCACTTGGGATAAAACAAAAAAGCTGGAATTTAAGTAACTTTACTAAGTGAAATGTAAGGAATTGTAAGACAATGAAGAAAATAGAAGCAAGGAAGTGAAAGAAAATTACTAAATTGTGAAACTGGCCTAATAGGAAAAGGCTTATACAGAGAAAATAACATTGGTTGAACCCTTAAGACTCTAAGACCCAGCCCACGAAAGAATTTATTGATGACCCTGGTAACAAGCAGTTTACAATCTGCCCTTTCTACAAACTAGACTCTCCCTATTCTTTACTTTATTTTGGGGGGGGGAGGTGAGAGTTTGGGTCATACTCCTGCAATGCTCAGGGGTTACTCTTGATTTTGCACTCAGGAATTACTCCTAGCAGGGTCAGAGGCCCATATGGGATGCTGGGGATTGAACCCTGGTCAGCCATGTGCAAGTCAAGCACCCTATCCACTGTGCTATAGCTCCACTCCCTTACTCTTTATTTTAAGCTGCTTATTGTGACTATGCAGACAGGATGGTTCTCTAGGACAGAAACCCTTTGCCTCCTAACCTGCTAAAACCTGCTAGTTTGTTGCTAATAAAGCTCTTTCTGTAATAATCACCTCATCTCTTGATCAACTGATACCCCTCTTTTTTTTTTTCTTTGGAGGGTGGAGTGCACACTCGCCTGTGCTCAGGGATTACTGCTGGCTCTGTACTCAGAGATCACTCCTCAGATGGCACTCAGCAAAGCAGACATAGTGCTGGATCCAGGATAAACAGCATGCAGGCAAACCAGGCAAATGCCCTACTGGCTGCCTGTACATCTCTTTCCCTGTAAGTTTCTCTCCCTGTCTCTCTGTCTCTCTGTCTCTGTCTCTATCTCTCTCTTGCAATGCAACTGACCCTCCCAAGCATCAGTGGAACCAGACTTTAGTAGCTGTTTCATTCCTTTGTAATACAAATTATAAAAATTAATTGGAAAACATAATAAAACTAGAGCTGGTTAGTACAGAGATAGTACAGAGAGTAAGATGCTTTCCTTTTGCATGTGGCCAAACCTGAGTTTGATCTCTGGAACCACACATGGTCTCTGGAGCACCTCCAGGAGTTACCCCTGAGCACAGAATCAGAAATAAGTCCTGAAACTGGGTGTGGCCCCAAAGCAATCAATCCTCCCCACCCCAAAATAATGAAACTAACTCCTAGACTCAGTGCAAACCATTTTGTTTACTAGAGGAAAAATAGGTGTATATGTGTAGGGGGTAGGGTGGTATTTTTGATTGTGGGATAAGTGGACTTTTGGTGATTATTAGACACATAGCTGTATTGAGATAAACCCCTTAAATTTATTAATGCATTAAACAAATGATAAAAAAAACTTAAAGATATCCACACACCACAGATTTTCAAAAAATTCAAAGAATCTTTACCTTGTCATATAACAAAACACGCCAGTTTTCTAATTAGTTTAAGAGTATGTTCAATATTTGATAAAGTAATTATTGTCTATTGATTCTGGAAGACAAGTAAAGAGTAAACCTTAGTATACCAAAAAAAAAAGCAAAGAAGACATTTCAAAGAACACCTGCTCTTACCAACAAATATCCTAAATATCCAGAGACAGTCTGATGATTACATGAAATGCTGGCCTATTTAGAAAGCTCATGAAAGCCCTAGTATTAATATTATGCCACTCTGGAACTTCAAAGACTTGGTGGGTTAAGATGAATTTGAAATGTCAGTTCAAGATCAGGCTAAATCATTAAATTATTCTGATCCATTATTTTCAGTCAAGACAGAGCCATTTCTCATTTGCATTCATACTGCTGGGTCGCTTATCAACAGTAACAGATGATCTTGCTATATCATCTTTTAAACTAAGGATGGAGATTTTTCTTGCTGATTCAGTTTCCCTTACTTTTGAAATACATATAATTTAGATGATAATATCATAAAAACAAACTCCATGTAGGCTGATATGCTTGTCTTCTCTTTTCTGCATAAGTTATAATTTCCAATTTTTGTTTGCATAGCTGGCAATTAATTCTAGCATTTTGAAATGGGTGTATGAAGCAAGTAATAATTTAAAACAAATGTATTTTGGCTCACATTCCCCTAAATTCCTCTTCAAATTTAACTGAATCCCACAAACTTTATTATCTGTTCTAAATTGCATATAGCATCCAGACATATAATTTAAGAGCTGTTTATTTCAGCCGAGAACATGAGCAGATCCATTTTTTCCGTGAAAAACCTCTTAAAGCTTTGTTCTTCCACAGTCAGATTACTGTCCTTATGAATCACTATGGATCCCTATAGGTCTACATATAGGTATAGGTCTAGATTCCTATAGGGCATATTCTAATGTCCACACCTTGTCCAAGGCCTGGGAGTACCTTCTCATCACCAGCATGTAATATTGGAACTCCAAACCTTATTTATTTCTTCAGTTTGTCTGATTCCCTAGCCTGGTTCTGTTGTCCTCCTATATACCTTCTCTTCTTTATTCTTCTCTTCCCTGTTATGTAAATTAGGAAGCCCCCAAGATCACAGAATTTTATAAACGAGGAAGCTGTTCCCATAAAATTCATACATTCCCTACACACACACACACACACACACACCATATTCCTTATTTTCTGGCTTCTGGTAAAGGTCACTCAGATGTAACCTCTAGCAGGGAATAATAGGCAGGAAAACAATAAAAACAAGTTGGGCCTATATGACACAGTTTCCCTCCAAGAAGAATTTTCAATCTCTGTCCTACTAATTCTATTTCTCCCCATTCCTTATTGGACTCCAAGACTGGTAACATCTCAACACAATATTCCAGAACTCTTGAGGACATATACATCCCAGTTACCTTAATGCTGCCTATATTTTGGTAGGAATTTTTTTCATTAATGTCTCTTCTTGATTGATTCAAAGTGATTTTATTAGTCTTTATTGAGCAACACCTTGAACTTCTCCTTTTCTAGCTCCCCCCCCCCAAATCTCAGCCAGGATCCTTCCTGAATATGTGCTTGTCTTCTCACTAGACAGACTTTCCTAGGTCACCACCACAAGCCACCCTCAGCGTCATATGATTGTCTTTGGCAGGCTTCATTCTTCTCTAACTGAGACTCACTGCTCAGTAAGAAATCTGAAAATAACTCGGGACATTCCTCATTTGCATTCATACTGCTAGGTAGCTTATCAATAGTAACAGATGATCTCTTAACCTGAGGTATGTTGATGTTTGCAGGTGACTATTGTAAGAGAGATGGTAGCCTCAAGAACAAAGTCTACTACTTCCCTCTCTACCCACCCTAGTCACCAGGAAGTGCCAGGGGAAATCTGAAATTGATGAAAATCAATTTCAGACCTCACATCTCACCAGCTCCAGGAGACAGCTGACAAGCTGCACCTGATGGTCACATGCTCTACACAGCATGGAAAACAATTCCTGTCACCTTATTTTTCTGAGAGCTGTGAACTCAGGCTGGAGTGAGGGATTATTCTTTATAGAAAAGTCAATCCTAGACCTTACCAGGTTTTTTGGGTCCATTGTCTTGCTCTCACAGAAATGAACTTTATGGGAAAATAATGAAGCAAAACAGCTTTATTTAGAAATTATGAGGAGGACAGGAGAGAGAGAGAGATAAGACAGAGAGAATGAGAGTGAGTGTGTGTGTGTGTGTGTGTGTGTGTGTGTGTGTGTGAGAGAGAGAGAGAGAGAGAGAGAGAGAGAGAGAGAGAGAGAGCTTCTCCAGAGAGGGAGAGAGCTGAGAGTACACATCTCAGAAGTGGGCCAGCAAGTTGGTTTTAGGTTTTCTCGCAAGCTGTCTCCCAACGTGACGCCTCCTAACTGATGAGAGTCTGTTGCTATGGTGTTAACAAGGAGAAGAATTTAAAATTTCTCCTAAATGGGTCCTCCCAACATCCTATACTTGGTGTTCCCTTCTCTATCTGAGCTGCCTTTTTCTCTAGCATGTGAGGCTGATTTCCAAGCTGTGGAGCAGACTTCCAAGTCCTTGTCTCTACTACGCTTGAAAGATGTGTGCCAAAAGTAGACTGTAGACCGAACACGATGGCCACTCAATACCTCTATTGCATATTTGTAACATCCAAAAGGAGAGAGGGAGAAAAAGGGAATGCCCCACCACAGAGGTGAGCTTGGGTAGAAGGGACAGGGACGGGATGTTGGGAGGGATGCCAGGAGCATTGGTGGTGGAAAATGGGCACTGGTGGAGGGATGGGTACTCGATCATTGTATAATTGAAATGCAAGCACGAAAGTCTGTAAGCCTGTAACTACCTCATGGTGATTCACTAATTAAAAAAAATTAATTTAATTAAAAAAAAAGAATTTGAAATTTCTAATGGTTTCTCTTCATATTTTTATCACAGGCCTTTGTCCCTGCTAGAACTTGTCTCCAGAAGGGAACCAGCCATCTATGGGCCTATGCTGGTACCAGTTAGAGTCTTTTCTTTGGGGCATTATGGTTTTCAATACAGATACTGAAAGGTTATTATGGTTGTTCCTTTACCTACTTTCAGCACATAGTTCTTATCCAGAGGGATCATTTCCAAATATCATTGTCATAGTGCTTCATTCTCCATCCCAACTACCTTCTCCCCCAGCAACTGAGGCAGGATTCCAACCATTGATCCATCCTCCTGGTTTCTGCTATGCTTGGGAATTAAATACTATTCAACCACCAGGAAAAAATAAAGTCATGAAATTTGCTTATAAATGAATATGAATGGATGGATATGAAGAGCATCATGCAAAGTGAAATGAGTCAGAGGAGAGGGACAAAGAAAATATTTGCACTCCGTTGTGGGATATTAAAAAAAACAACAACATGGCACCAGTTAGAGTCTTGTCAGACCTCAGTTCCTGTCCACAAAATGGGTTCAGCAATAATACTTTATAACTAGTGACAGAATAACTTCTTATCTTGATTTTATCAAGCCCCAAGAATTCATTGCCAGGGGCCCACCCTAATTACCTGACTGCTTCAACTCTAAAGGGAAATCTGAATAGATATGGAGGGGGAATACATGCATACCCAGATATTATTATGGTTTTATTACTTTATTATTAGTTTTGTTTTGTTTGGTGGTGCATAGTGGCATCTGTGCTTGGAGATTGGTGCTGGTGGTGCTCTAGGGACCCTGTGGTACATGCTGTAAATCAAACTGGGGACTCTATGCAAAGTCTGTGCTATAGCCTGTTGAATTATCTCCCTGTTTGATATTATTATTATTATTAGTTTTTTAATGTGTATCACACATTTCTGGAGAGAATGTCAGTATTGTTCATAGCTTTTCAAGGGACCAATGATATGGATGATAAAGAATTGATTTTAACAAAAGATGGGAAAGAAGATATGTAAGTTGAGACGAGTTCCATCATTTTCATCAGTGAGGCTTCATTTTTACAACTGCTTTACATTGGACAGTAATTTCTTATAATTTCCATTTATAATGAGAATGATCCAGTTGGATCTCCCCAAAATAACCTAGGTTATAAGCAATTTGGGAAACAAGATAAGCTAGTAAAGATGGTAGCCAAAATATCACTCTCATAAATCATAGAATTTAAGTATGAGCTAAGTAACTTAGTGAGAGCCAAAGGAAGCTGAATATATGTACTCATCAAACTACAGGGGAAGCTGGGTAGAAGAAATTTTTGCAATGAATCTACCCAGTAAGATTACATGGAGAACAGAAAAGAATCCAGACTTCCTTTGGCAAGCCTGAATCAAAATGGAAAAGAATGTAATAGGAGGATTTTAAAGTTCCCCCAAATGTATCAGCTATGTCATGCAATTTCTAGAGGGGCAAGTATATAAGTGTAGAGGGGCAGAATTTCTATCAACAAACTATAACATTTTTTCCTCTGTGTCTTACACAAAATTTCAAATTTTATCACTTGAAACATCTCAGGTGATACCTAGGAGATATGAACATAGGTATGATTTCCTTAGCTGTCGCTGTGTGTTAGATTTTAGTTATCCTATTTCACCTCATCATATCTCTAAAACAATTTAAAACTTAAAAAAGATTTTGTTTTTGTTTTTGGGCCACACCCAGCAGAACTTAGGGCTTACTTCTGGCTCTATGCTTAGGAATCATTCCTGGCAGGGTTGGTCTGTGAGGAACTGAATCCAGGTTGGCCAAATGCAAGGCAAATGCCCTGCCTACTACACTATAGCTGCAGCCCCCTCCAAGTCAGTTTCACTAGCCTCCATTCATCCCTGAAGAGCGTGGATGCTCATTAGTGAGCCAATCACTCACAAGACAATATAGGACTATTCTTATGTTACTCAGGTTTGGTGGAACTCAAGATCAGATCATTTTTCTCCAACCCCAAGATATATGGACTGAATGTGAGAAATGCTAATAACTCACCCAAACATGAAGTTCTCTTAGGGATCAAAGGAGACCAGATAACGAACATGGAAAATGTCTCATATAGTTGCCATGATTAAAGTTGCTCCCCTTTTATGTAACTCTAACCCTGTATAAATAACATTTGGGTCTATGATTCAAATGTAGATTTGGTCATAAGCAGCAAACAGAATGAAACATCAATAAACATGTGTCAAATAGAAACTAAAATGTACTACTAAAGTATATATCCTATGTGTGACCCAGAAGCAAGGCTAGACTGTAACCTCAGAGACCTTTTCCAACTCTCAATCAAAACTAAACTAAGTACACAGAATATAACCCAAGGAAGGATTCTCTCCCAGGCAACATATCTCAGGGTGTTTCTTATTACAGATAATGCTCTAGAAAAGATAATGCTCAAGACTAGTGGGAGATTACAATAATTGTATTTCCTAAAAGTCAACTAGAACAGGAGACACAAAAGAGATGGGTTGGAATAAAGAGGTCATCACCACAACAGCAACAACTATCCAGGTACTGAAAAGTTCATTTGTGTCAGGCTCTGTCCAAATATTCAAATACATTTTATTATTTAATTTTAATATTGCAACAATTCTATGAATAGCTATCACTCCATCGGTTTATGCACCAGGATATTGAAGCTTGGAGTATCTTGCCCAATATGACCTGCAAACCCAAGTGAGTCATTTGATTGCTCCAAACTGAGAGTTATCAAAATGTATTACAATTGTTTCATAGCTTGTTCCCCTTTCTGCATCCGTATGCTCTTTGTGGAAAGGGATATGTTTAATACATGTGAGTTCTCCACCATATAGCACACAGATTAGGAAAAAGAGCTCATTTACTGATTCCATGAACACTCCCAAATCTGCCACAGCTCCTCTACACCTGCCTGTTGTTGTCACATCAAAACCCTTTTATTTCCCAGCTGTTATGCTTATCAGAATACCTCCCTTGGCTTATCCTGCTAAATAAATTCTATCATGTTAGGCCCCCCAAATCACTCCCTGCTCTGAATTTTTATGTTGTACAATCATGTTCTGTCTTATACCATTATTTTAACATTTCTATATGCTGTTTCAGCTCTTGAATAGAAAAATTTTTAAAAATACCTTAGTATTCTATCCTGCAGCCTCCTATATAATTACATATATATGTATAAATATATTAATGCTTGATATTTGTAGCACAAGTTAATGCACAAAAGAAGTCTAACATACAGAAACCCCCAAAACCATTTTTAGCCATACAAATCTAGATTTGATAAAAAGTGATTTCTAGATCCCATAGATATCACACAGCAAAGAAGTCTAACCTTTGCCAGTGAAAAACAATGAAGCAATTATTAACACTTCATTTTTCCCATTAAAAAATCTTGGCCACACACATATTGGTCAGGGAAAATTCTTGGCTCTGTGCTCAGAGCACAGTATGCCTTGATCTTCTGCTTTTTTGTCATATTGGGCCTCCTCATTCCACCCTGCCCTCTCTCAGCCTGATACTTTTCTTCTCAAGTCCAGGTATGACCATGTTATCCCTAGGGCTGTTTTTCTCCTATTTAGAGAACTTCTCTGATTTACAATCCTTCAGTGACAATCCATTACTTGTAAACTAATGTCCTAAACACAACCCTACCAAAGTCTCAAAACTGTGCCCTCCTATCTTCCTCACAAATTTTGCGCCTGATGCACCAATTTCATCAGCTGACCTGCCATTTTGTTACTTTTGCTATCCCTGGCAAGAGGGTAAATATTTCAGGCTTTGCAAACCATACCATCTCTGTCAAAACCACTCAATTTGCCACTGGAGCATGAAAGTTACTGTAGACAATACATTTTTAAAATGTGATATCAACATGATTAGTTCTGATTTTCTACAATTTGATTTGAATTATCAAATCCACATGGAAATCACATTCTCTTCCCCAGGCTGCATAATCTTTAGTGCAGAAGTGACAGAGGAAAAAAATTCTATATAATTTTTTATATACATACAAATTCTAGAATTATATAGTCCTATTCCTTGGCCTAGGGATATCTCAGGGGCTTGCATATCTGAGGTACAAATTCAATCTCAGGCGACATCCCAAATACTCAAGTGTTATTATTGCCCCTTTAATGTGTGGAGTTCCAGCCACAACCAAGTGTGTGATATCTTGTGCACTGCATCCAAGTGTATGTTAGCATCACAACTAAACTGTGTGAAATGTTGCAACAAAGTGTGTGTGGTCTCTTGCCAAAACCACAACTATAACTACCACTATCAAAATTTTTAAAAGGGGGGAAAGGGAAATAGAGTAGAAGAAATCAATCAATAATAACTTTTTTTTTAAGAAAAAGTCTCAGTGTTAGAGAGATTGGACAGGATTAAGGAACTTGCCTTTCATGTGACTCACCTACTTTGATTCCCCAACACCAAATGCTTTCCTAAGTTCTACTGGGTGCAGTTGTGGAGGCCCCAAAACACAGCTGGGGTAACCAGGACAATCCCCAATACTACAGGACCTGAGTAGTACCACATCTTAAGGCTCACCCATAGAAACACTGGCCCAAATAAGGGAGAATAACTGGGAGAGACCCCTGGTTCTCCTGAGCACCTCTAGAGAGCATCCCTCCTATCCTGTCCTCCTCCCCCCCAAATATCTATTCCTTCTGTTTATCCCAAATGTCCTGCTATATAGATAATGGAGTCACAAAAAAGCACTAAGACCTAAATATTGGGAAAGCAGATCATCAAGATGAGGCCTCCTTGGGCTTTGATCTGCCAAATAGGCAAGATGACATTGACAAGGCTTTGCCAGGAAGGGGGAAGCAGACCACATCCCCAACAGAGAAAAATTCTTAACTTTTTTTATTGCCCCTAGAATTTAATTTTAAAAGCAGTTGCTCATGTGGAAATTTGTGTAGGGCATTCGATGACAAGTCAAATATTGTCTTTCATGACAAGTAATATTTCAAAAAAGATAGAATATTTTTAGGACTCTAGCTCAGAACAATATGAGGATTGCAAAAGCAGTTCTGAGGAGACAATAGAATTTCAGGCCCAGAATTCTGTCTTCTGAAACTCTCCCTTGAAACAAAGACATAATTAGAATATTGAAGGGCCAGGGTTCTACAGTCTATATTCCCTAAGATTTCTTCAAGGTCACAGACTCACATGGAATGTCTGGAGGCCCCAGGATAGATTTCCAGCAAGGGCCATGATCTAAATAAGAGAAAGATAGAATTGATACTGTCTCCTGAAAACAGAGGGACTGAAAAACAGTCTTCACTGGTTAAATGCTCAGGGGAACCCACCCACAAAGTTGCCAGGATGCTCCAGGGTAAGACTGGTTGTTTCTCCAGAACTTGCCCAAGGACTTAATTAAGACCCCAGAGATCTCTCCAAAGAATCTAGTGGGAAAAAAATTTATCTTGGAAAATGTTCAAAGTGGGCCGTGCCCCATCTTGGCAGTAGAAAATCTTCCATAATCCTTTCTTACAGGACTGCATCAGAATAGCCTAATTCCCAGTAGAACTTCCAGGGTGATTCAGCTGTGAAGTGTAGCCCCGAGTGAAAGAACAAGGGACTTGCTGTACAGAGTTATTTAACAGCAACTAACCAAAGAAGACCATTCAAACCAAGAACCCAGCTGACTATTTTTTGGCAGAAGTTAGCGAAAGGGGCAGAGTCTTGCTTGAGGCCACTCCAAATGTGCCATCTCATTACAATTTAATTGCCATAAGTAAGAAACTGACTTCCTGTTTGTTGTAAAGCATTGGTACATCTTTTAAATCATATATTTACGATGGAAGAAGTAATACAGAAGGCGTGTACTCCCTGACTAGCCCAGTGGTCAGGGAGGGAAGGAGTACAGATTTTTTTTCTAGAACACACAACTCAGATTCAAAGAAACCTGAGTTCAAATCCTATATGGGCACTATTTAATTCTATTACCTTATCGTCATTTTTTAAAATTCTGAGACTTGGGATTACTCTATTCTCTTGAAATGTCAGTTCTCTCATCTATGAAAGAGAGATGTTGACAGAAACCTCCTAAACTTGTTGGAAGATTAAAATGTGCAATGCATAAACACTCAGATCAGCTGCTTCCATAATTAGATGCATTCCACCAGTATCTGTCATACCAGCTTGCATGTAGTATGCATTAACAAAATATTTGCTGATTGATTAGCTAAGCTCTTGTAATCAAACTGATGGCTACTCAGCTGCTAATCATGGTGTAGGTTTAGAAAGGCTGAGATTTGCCTCACAGATGCCAAGGGTTTCATGATTGCTTTACAAATAAGTCAAGTCTTATCACTTATAAACAGCTTCTTATGAGGAAGGGGATGGAATAAGATGAATGACAATTTACAGATTACTGGGCACTGACAACAGGGGCAGAAAGCTGCTGTAACAAAGCTAATGAATACCTGACCCAAGGCCACCTGGAAAGTGGTAGGTGTTATTATCAGCATAATTCTACTGCTAAAATCTGATATCTATTCTTCTGGGAAAATGGTCCTGTCCAGTTCAAAATGTTGGGTGTTAAAGAATTTATGTAATCCCATACATCTTCTGAAAGATGTGGGGGGGATGCTGGTTTAATGAATCCTGTATGCTTGAATATTTATTCATAAAATGTAGGATACTTTATTAAAAAAATCAGATTTGCCACATGTGCTTGTGTACGCCATACACTGCATATCCCTCAGGGAGCAAGTCACATGGATTGGGGTGGACCTAAAATACACAGAACACTGATCAGTGCTGCGGGAGTCCCTTTAAACAGTATTCAACACCAGAGTATCTTGTTCCTGATTAAAGTTATGAATCCAGAATAAAAGTTTCTTCTGTTATTTGTGGTGGCTTCACTCAAGCAATTCCCTGGGAATCAAACTTGGGATCCCACAATGTAAATTATGTGCTCTAGCACTTGAACTGCATTCTATTCTCAATCCCCAGAATAGAAGTTCTTTTTTTTGTTTTTTTTTGGGGGGGGTCACACCCAGCAATGCTCAGGGGTTAATCCTGGCTCTGCACTCAGAAATTATACCTGGCGGGCCATCTTGCCACCTTCAACAGAGAAGAGGCCAGGCAGTCTGGTGAGCAACGCGGCCGGAGAAATGCTCTGGACCCGAATCCGGGCCAACAACACCAGGGATCCAGACGGAGGAGGTACAGCTGGTACACCTTCTCCAGATGGAGCCCTGGCGACACTGAGCAGCAACTAACACGGCTCCGGGTTGCGGGACTGGAACACATCCGAACCACGTTAGGACACAATAAACCGCGTTAGCGGCCGCGTGACCTTTTCTAAAAACTGAAAACATACAATCTTTTAATGACAAACCAATTATCAAATGCTTCCTTAATAAGGCTGTCTTCCTTGGGGGGAAACTCCAACAACAATAGTGAGTTTTGTGTTGCAATATAGAATGTAATCAAGGTAGAGAGAAAACGAAGTGAAATTCATCAGTTATACAGTTGGGAGTGGGGGGCAGGGGCGGGGGGTATACTGGGGATTTTGGTGGTGGAATATGGTCACTGGTGAAGGGATGGTGTTTGAATATTGTACAACTGAGACATAAACCTGAAAACTTTGTAACTTTCCACATGGTGATATAATAAAAATTTTAAAAAAAGAAAATAAAAGAAAAAAAGTTAAAAAAAAAGCAATTATATCTGGTGGTGCTTGGGGGACCATATGGGATGACAGGGATTGAACAGGGGTCTGTGGTGTGCAAGGCAAATGTCCTACCCGCTGTACTATTTCTCCAGCCCAGAATAGAAGTTCTTAAGAATAGAACTGATATTGGACTGGAGCGATTGCACAGCAGGTAGGGAGTTTACCTTGCATACGGCCGACCCAGGTTCGATTTCTCCATCCCTCTCAGAGAGCCCAGCAAGATACCAAGAATATCCCACCTGCACGGCAGAGCCTGGCAAGGTAACTGTGGCATATTCAATATGCCAAAAACAGAACCAACTCTCACAATGGAGATGTGACTGGTGCCCGCTCGAGCAAATCTATGAACAATGGGATGACAGTGCTGCAGTGCTGCAGAATTGGTACACACTTTAAAGAGATACTGGAATAGTTGGAATAGTGCAGACCTCCTCGAATACTGTAGCCAAATGAGGACACAATAAACTCCCATAATCAGCTTCTTGTTGAGGACTATGCATGAATCTAGAAATAGCAGGCAGGAGAGTAAAGAATCAAAAAAAATATTGATCTTCAAGCAAGCAAAGGGTGTTTGCAGATTATGTCAGTACAGAAAACTCGCTGGGCCTGAAACACAGGAAGCGAAGAGTCCCTTTACTCCTGGGAACCAATGGCTGACAATTTCCAGGCACTCTCTGGACACCAAATCCCAGTCTCTAAAATTGATGAACTGTTTTGGGTTTTCCAAGCACTAATCAGGAGACAGGAGTTTCTGAAATGCGTGACGAGGGAACACAACTACATCAGCTCAGTGGCAGTGCATCTTAATGATTCTAGGAATAGAACACAAAATTAGAAGTTGCAGATAAATGAATTGTAAGGGTTTAAAATAGACTTTCTATTTAACTAATTTAGCTCAGGCAATTTCATATAATTCAGTTACAAGATGTGTTAGTGTTTTTTATGCCTTTTTTGCTTTTATAATAGCTGTAAGAAGCTTTTCTCCTTTAAATGAAATGATGTTTGGGGGATTTGAATAATTGTCTTATGACTTAAGTCTGACTCATTAAATAAAAGTACTAAGCTCCCCTGCTTCCTCCTAACCCAATCTGAAACCTTAATGACATCTCATTCCCAGATATAATCAAAGCATTGTAGGGAGTATGGTCAAAAGTGTGAATGTTGTTATTGATGGTGTTCCTAGTCAATGTAATTAAGCTTCAGCAAATATTCATTTCAGATCATCGTGTCCTTGGGATCTGCCCAGTTAACTGGGGAGAACTGCTTGCTCTTTTTCTTGCAGTTCAGCAGGCAGCAGAATATCAGCAGCTGAAGCACAGAAGCTCTTGAAAAATCTTACCAAATAGGTATCTAGAAAGTTATATATCTGGTTCAACTGCGTACACTTCTGAAGCTATCTAAAAATGGCACTTTCTGCAGTGCCAAAAGAACACAACCCATTTCATCAGCTTAGTATAAATTTATGGTCCTCTGAAAATCCTTGGATGTTGATGTATTTTGGATTTCAGAGTTTTTCAGATTCTAAAAAAAATTACTATGTGATTATTATCACACACGTACACACATAACACATACACACAAGTCCAGGGCATCCTCTTATATCTAGAATATTAATATTTCTGCAGCAAACTGTATGATCAGTTACACCAAGGGATAAGGAGAGACTATAAATAGCCTCACTGTAGTTCAGGTCAGCTTTGCTGCCAAATGAGATTGCACCAATTGTCAGGGGGAAAAAAAAATCTTATGTTCCATGTCCAGAGCCTTTTGAATTTTAGTATTGAGGTTGAAACATCGATTCTCTCCCAAATGTTTTAAAGATGTTATGGCAAAGCTGAAGAGCTGTGGTATGGTGCTCAGGCCAGAAACAACTTCACCCGGGACTGTGTTAGCAAGGCAAATTCAGACCCTCTGAATCAAACATTCTGGAGGTGGGGCCAGAAATCTGTGCTGAACAAGCCCTGCAGGGAATTCTGAAACCCACAACAGGTGACAAGGATCACCAAAGAGGCTCAAGTATAAACACTGTCCTAGGAATAGCCAGAACCTGGCTACCTAGTGGTGACATATAATTTAGTAATTTGACTTAAGATGCAGGTCTACCTACCTTTCTTTGCTCAGCACTAAAAGAGCTTTAATCAGTGACAAGGTACTATATACATATATCAGTTATTTGAAATAAAAATAAAATTATATCAT
The DNA here is from genome assembly GCF_027595985.1 of Sorex araneus. NCBI lineage: Eukaryota > Metazoa > Chordata > Mammalia > Eulipotyphla > Soricidae > Sorex > Sorex araneus. The sequence continues at coordinate 80,852,823 of NC_073305.1, forward strand.
TACTAAGTGAAACTAATGAAAATGAATTACAGATCCATAAAACATACTGAAATAAAGCAAACAAGTCAAAAACCAAAAATGGCACATCTATGCCCACAGAAATGTTATGTAGGAGATTTAACTTTTGTCTAGTTCAAATTTGCTATCTCTAGAGATCCTGTCATATCAATTTACATTAATGCATGACACTATTGAAATGTTCAATACTGAAATATTCATATATAAATTCATTTTTGTGTGCCCATGACTCTTCATTCCAGACACTATTTAATAAAATGCTACCAAAACAGATCTGCTGTTTAGATTTTCTGAAGAAGAGAGAGATATCTAGACGGATGATAATAATGAAAAGATCTACTCCCAGTTCTGACACTACTGAACTGTGCCAACTTGGGAAAGTCCCTTTAGCCTCTCTGGAGAGTAGTTTTCAGACCTAAACATTGCTCTTCTAGTTTACTTGTCTGACTAGCAACTTCTTTTCAGTTTTTGGAACTGAGTATCAGTTAATCATCGAGTAACAAATGAGATAAACTGTCTTCTTTTCCACAAACCCTCTCAATGGAGAACAGAAATACCATCAGAATCAGGCTTCAGGGTATTTACTGAGCTTTGATATAGTAATCCTGCTTAAATATTTTGGTTTCCCCTCTCAGGCCGAGTTTTACTTGCTGTTAGAAATGACTGTTATTTCTATTTCCTATAATGCCTAATATTATTATCAAATGAAAAGTCTCACTAGGGAAAGCTCAGTCTCAGGAGTAATTCTCTCTGCTGTGACCACAGTCCAGTGATTAAACTCCATCCAAGGTCACTGTGTCCTGTTCGTGACTGCCTTCTCACCTTGATAACAGATGACAGTTTGCAAGCTCTCCCTAGCCAAGCAATTTGACAATTTGTTTCTTACCTAGCAAAGCCATGAATTCAAGCTTCTTGACTGAAGTAAGTGTAACAAGGTAAACAGAGTTTAGAGGGATTGATTGGATTATATGGTCTAAAGGGGTTGGGACTATGAATGAGAAGCCAGTGAGCGAGGAGGTGGTAATCTTTTCTTTCTTTCTTTCTTTCTTTCTTTCTTTCTTTCTTTCTTTCTTTCTTTCTTTCTTTCTTTCTTTCTTTCTTTCTTTCTTTCTTTCTTTCTCTCTCTCTCTCTCTCTCTCTCTCTCTCTCTCTCTCTCTCTCTCTCTCTCTCTCTCTTTTTTTTTTTTTGCTTTTTGGGTCACACCAGGCTCAATGCAGAAAGGTTACTCCTGGCTATGCACTCAGGAATTACCTCCTGGTGGTGCTCAGGGGACCATATGGATGCTGGAAATTGAACCTGGGTCAGTTGCAGGCAAGGCAAATGCCCTACTCACTGCGCTATCGCTCCAGTCCTGAGGTCATAATATTTTTTTAAATGTTTTATTAGTGAATCTCCATGGGGTACAGTTATATACTTACAAACTTTCATGTTTGCATTTCAGTCATACAATGATACAGTACCCATCCCTCCATTAGTGCCCATTCTCCACCACCAATGATCCCAGTATCCCTCCCACCACCCCACCACCTCCCCATCACCCCACCTTGCCTCTTTGGCAGGGCATTCCCTTTTGTTCTTTCTCTCTTTTTGGGTGTTGTAGTTTGCACTAGAGGCATTGAGTGGCCATTGTGTTCAACCTATTGTTTACATTGGGCTTACAATTCTCAACCCGAGTTGGTCCTCCAAATACCCTTTACTTGGTGTTCCCTTCTCTATCTGAGATGCCTTTTCCCCCACCATTTGAGGTGTAACCTTTTTTTAAAAAAATTTTATTGAATCACTGTGGGAGAGTTACAAGCTTTCATGTTTGGGTTATAATCACACAATGATCAAGAATATATCCCTAGGATGCAAAAAAGCACCATAGAAATGACATCTGTACCTACATGTTTATATCTGAGGATGCAAAAAAGCACAGTAGAAATGACATCTGTGCCTATATGTTCATTGCAGCAATGTGCACAATAGCCAAAATCTATTGTGAAACAACCCAATTGCCCTAGAACAGATGGCTGGTTAAAGAAACTTTGGTACATCTCCACAATGAAATACTATGCAGCTGTTAGGAGAGATGAAGTCATGAAATTGACTTATAAATGGATAGACATGGAGAGTATCATGCTAAGTGAAATGAGTCATAAAGAGAGGGACAGACATAGATGGACTGCACTCATTTGTGGAGTATAAAATAACATCACATGAGGCTGACACCCAAGGACAGTAGATACAAGGGCCAGGAGGACTGCCCCATAGGTGGAAGACTGCTTCAGGAGCGGAGGGGAGAAGGCAGATGAAATAGAGAAGGGGTCACTAAGAAGATGATGGCTGGAGGAATCAGTCGGGATGGGAGATGTGTGCCGAAAGGAGATAATGAATCAAACATGATGACCTTGCAGTGTCTGTGTTGCAAGCCATAATGCCCAAAAGTAGAGAGAGTATGGAAAATATTGTCTGCTATGGAGGCAGGGGGAGGGTGGGAAAGGGGGGGTATACCCAGGATATTGGTGGTGGGGAATGTGCACTGGTGGAGGGATGGGTGTTTGATCCTTGTGTGATTGAGGCATAATTTTAAGAAACTGCTTTGCTTCACCTTGATCTCAACAGGAAAGTGCTATAGGTTAGGACTGGATAAAAAATTGTTCCACAAGTACCTGTATGTTGTGAATAGTAGGATACACCAGCCCCACTACACAGCTGTCAAGTGACACTTGATCTAGGCATGTAGAACAGTCCCTACAAAGATTTCAGGGAGCCATCTAAAAGAAAAATGAGTTCTTTTATTGGTTTCAGTCACACCCTGTAGTGCTCATTGCTTACTCCAGACTCTGGACTAAGGGATCACCCTGGGCAGGACTGGGGGAACAGGGTGCTGGGGATTGAACCTGGTTGTCTGCATGCAAAGAAAGAAACATACCCTAGCTGTTACCTCTCTGGCTCCAAGTTGTCCATTCAGGCTATCTCTCCATTCATATTCCCAGATTCATTATCTACACTTACAGAAAAAATATTTCAGGAGATTAATAGTGAGCTAAAGTATTTTATTCAAAGGGAGAGAAGAAAAATGTGCTTAAGAGAGAGTGTGGGCTCCTCCAGAGAGAGAAAGGAGGGGCGCCATGAAATAAAGGAAAGGTAGCATGCACCCCAACTTGGGTTGCAGGTGATTATAAAACAGAATGTTCCTCTTTTGTTTTGTGTTGTTGTGGGGCTATCTATGTAGCCCCACAACAGAGAGTGTCCTCATAAGGACTTTCTCAATGATAAAGGACTTCTAATTCTACTAATTCTATGCATTTAGTTTTATCAAACCTTTGATTCTGCTGAATTCTCTATTGAGGGGATCCAGTTTGGACTGAGGCCTGTTCATCAGAAGTTAAATCCTCAGGCAGGTTTGTTTGTGGTTTTTCTTTTCTTTCTTTTCTTTTTTTTTTTTTGGTTTTAGGGTCATATCCAGTTGTGCTCAAGACTTACTCCTGACTCTATGCTCAGGGATCACTTCTGGCAGGGCTTAGGGGGACCATAAGGGATCCAGGGGATTAAACCTGAGCTGGCTAGGTGCAAGGCAAGCACTCTACCCATTCAGGACTAGCTTCAGGCTAGTGTGGAGTCTGATCGGGTCACTGGAGTTCCAAGTCTGGGTCTGGAGCAGGCAAAACATTTCCTTCTCAGACCACGTATTGCTTTCATTTCTTTCTGACATGCATTGCCTGCAACCCTCTGACTATCTGCCGTTTGCACTAACAGGATTTCCCATTTCTATCTGTTTATGAAGCTAAGGCAATGTAGTAATGAGGGGACTTTAAGATATCAGATTGCCTTCCAACAGCTCTTACATCTTGAAGAATTCATGTAATCTATGAAATGACTTGCATATCTATAAGATATATAGATATATAATACTTTATAGATATATAGCATTACATATAACATCTATATATCAATCTATATAATGTGTTTAAAAATCTCTACATAGTACTAGTGTCTTTCTCAAAATGAGTCAGAGAATATTACATGATGTTCTTGGTTAAATACCTAAAACAGGACTTCCCACTCAATATGAGTCCGCACTTGAAATTTGATGGTCTGATATTGTTTTCCAGGTACTTTCTAAATAAGGGAAACTACATTATCCAAGGCCCAGGAGACTATAGTGGGTAAGATGAGTTTAATAGATCAATCTCCCCTTGGTTAGAGGATCACAAATCCCAGAAAACTGAAAACAATCCAATTGTACTCCATAGAACTCAAGTAAATATATAACATATGAGCAAACATACACATTTAATGCACAGCCAGCAAACAAACTCTAAATGAATTAGAAAACCTATAGTGCATAATTAGGTGGTTCTTTAACAAAAGTGTCCCGTCTCATAATTGATCTAAATACTTTTCTAGCCCTCCCAAAACTAGTTAGGGAAAATACACAGAAAGAAATCTAGAATATTATATCAAAATAAAAGATGATTGTAGATGAATATAATACTCTATATACGAAAACTGGAGAGAGGAGTTTTTATTTCAATTGCTTCTTGAAACTATTTTAGAAAAAAGATTTTAAAAAAGCAAAGCAAACAGATGAGAACAAAATAGCCTTAAAAAAAAAAAAACCTCTTTGGGACATGGCCTCATGAAGTTCTTTCTGTAACCACTAGATGGTAGCCTGAGGTTGTTTGTAAGGTGATTTGTATTTAAGGCCCATCCCTGCTCATGCAGAGTGAAGACTGGAAGAACAGATTAAGAATTTGTGGGAATTGGTGGTGGAATATGTGCACTGGTGAAGGGATGGATGTTCGAGCATTGTATAACTGAGACTTAAACCTGAAACCTTTGAAACTTTCCACATGGTGATTCAATAAAAGAAAAAAAAAGAATTTGTGGGATATTTATATAATGGAATTTGATGTAGCTGTGGGAAAAGATTAACTCATGCAATTTGAAGCTACATACATGGAACCAGAAGACATCATACTGAGTGAAGTTCGTCAGAAGTAAATGGACTACACGATGATCTCTGATAGAGATATACAGCAAGGGAACAATGGATATTCAAAAGCTACAGAAATGGAAAGTCGTCCACAGAACTGAGTGTGTGATGAAGAGGTGGATGGGAGGGACCTTCACAATAGAGGGAAAGGGATGGGGAAATGCTAGTGATGGATGTAGTGCTGGAATAACACACGCATTAAACTCTTGTTAGCAATACTGTTAACACAAATCATGCAAAATTTAATTTTCCTGGGGATCCTGCGGCTCTTAGGAGCTTCTGGGCTGTTCCTAGCAATGCTCAGGGAACCATGTGGTGTAGGAGATCTAGCCCCATCTCACATGAGGCAAGTGCCCTAACTGCTGTGCTGTCCTAGGCCCTTGAGTAAAATTTTATTTTTTAAAAAATTTAAAAAAAATTTTAATTAGTGAGTCACAGTGAGGGTACAGTTGCAGATTCAAACATTTCGTGCTTGTTTTTCCCTCATTCAGTGTTCGGGAGCCCATCCCTCCACCATTGTCCATTCTCCACCACCAATGAACCCAGTATCCCTCCCACCCCCCAATCTCATCCCACCCACCCCACCCTGCCTCTGTGGCAGGGCATTCCAATTTGTTCTCTCTCTCCTTTTGGGTGTTGTGGTCTGCAATAGGGGTACTGAGTGGCCATCATGTTTGGTCACTAGTCCACTTTCAGCATGCATTTCCCTTTCCACGCGGGATCGCCAATCACATTTTACTTGGTGTTCCCTTCTCCATTTGGTATGACTTTGCCCCAGTGTGTGAGGCCAACTTCCAAGCTATGGAGTCAACCTCCTGGTATTATATACTACTATTCTTGGGTATTAGTCTCCTACTCTGCTACTTTATATTCCACAGATGAGTGCAATCTTTCTATGTCTGTCCCTCTCTTTCTGACTCATTTTACTTAGCATGATACTTTCCATGTTGATCCACTTATATGCAAAGTTCATGACTTCATCTTTTCTAACAGCTGCATAGTATTTCATTGTGTAGATGTACCACAGTTTCTTTAACCAGTCATCTGTTCTTGGGCACTCAGGTTTTTTCCAGGTTCTGGCTATTGTAAACAGTGCCGCGATGAACATATAAGTGCAGATGTCATTTCGACTATACTTTTTTGTTTCTCCAGGGTATATTCCCAGAAGTGGTATTGCTGGATCAAATGGAAGCTCAATTTCTAATTTTTTGAGAAGCGTTCATATTGTTTTCCAAAGGGGCTGGACCAGTTGGCATTCCCACCAGCAGCGCAGGACGGTCCCTTTCTCCCCACATCCTCTCCAACACCGGTCGCTTTTGTTCTTCTGGATGTGTACCAATCTCTGTGGTGTGAGGTGGTATCTCATGGTTGTTTTGATCTGCATCTCCCTGATGATTAGTGATGCAGAGCATTTTTTTTATGCCCCTTTTAGCCATTCATATCTCTTCCTTGGAAAAGTTTCTGTTCATTTCTTCGGCCCATTTTCTGATGGGGTTGGATGTTTTTTTCTTGTAGAGTTCAACCAGTGCTTTATACACCCTTGATGTCAACCCTTTATCAGATGCGTATTGGGTGAATATCCTTTCCCATTCTGTAGATTGCCTTTGTATTCTGGTCACTGTGACTTTTGCAGTGCAAAAGCTTCTTAGTTTAATATAGTCCCATTTGTTTATCTCTGTTTCTACTAGTTTGCTTAGCGTGTCATCTTTGAAGATATCTTTAGCTCCAATATCGTGAAGGGTTTTGCCGACCTTGTCTTCGATGTACCTTATGGATTGTGGTCTGATGTTGAGGTCTTTAATCCATTTTGATCTGATTTTTGTGTATGGTGTAAGGTCGAGGTCTAAGCCCATTCTTTTGCACGTGATTGTCCAGTTATGCCAGCACCATTTGTTGAAGAGGCTTTCCTTGCTCCACTTCACATTTCTTGCCCCCTTATACCTCGGAATCAGCTTAACTAAAGAAGTAAAGGGCCTTTACAAAGAAAACTATAAAACACTACTCCATGAAATAAGAGAGGACAAAAAGAAATGTGTAAAAAACTAAAGCTCGCCAAGGGGCGCGAGCGCTCGTGGGCACTCCGGGCGGCTCTGTCTCACCGCCCACGTTCGGTGCCCCGGAACCCCTGTGTGTGCTGTTGGTCGAGGGCAGGCGACGGGAAGGAAGAAGGCCAGACTGGTTGCTTGATCAGTTTATTTCATTCTCTCTCCCCGCTTCTCTCCCGGCTCTCGGTCTATCTCTGGATCTGTGGATCTGGCCCCCGTGGATCTGGCCCTGTGGATCTGGCCCCCGTGGATCTGGCCCCATGGATCTGGCCCTGTGGATCTGGCCCCCGTGGATCTGGCCCCCCAACCCACTCTTACAGCCTAGTTAAATCTCCACAGCATGAGGGGGTTGGGGCTTACACATAGGTGTGGTCACCATCAATAGGGTAAGGTCCTTTTCCTTAGGGGATGCTTCTCCTAGGACTTAATTCTCTTTCAGCAGGAGGATCCACCCAAGGGCGGAGTCCCATGAATGTGTTTCTCTTCTCCTCAGCCAGCAAACATATAAGAATTCATAATATTAATTATTTTGTATGGACACAATAAGAGATGCATGAAAGCTTATAGAATTGCTCCCCTGGGGCCATCTCAATCTCAGACTACAGTGCTCAGGCCAGATCAGTCTTTCCTATCCCTGGCAGGGTCCCAGTCTCTTAATTACTATTGGATCATGACAGCATTTGTCTATGATCAAGCTCTTAATTTATAGTTAAGAATTAGGCACTTTGGCCAGGCCCATCTAGATGCCAGGGTAGCACATAACTCACCACTTGCCCTGGATCCTTCCCGTCCCACGTCGGGGACCCTACTTTGGGGTGCTAGGAACTGAGGGCAACTGAGGCTTAAGTGGAGAAAGCAGATGCCCGGGAGGGAATAATATTTGAGGCCAATTAATTCCCAAGTTATAAAAACATAATATTGTCTTCTTGTGTCTATACAAAACAGACATAGCTTTAAAGTAAATTATTCAAAAGGCACAAGAAGAGGAGAAAGGCAATATTAACTTATATAATATAAATTCAGTATCCTAGGAAGGTCTGACCTTGCAAATTAGCAGAGTCAGATTAAGGGAAAGCCATGGATTAACTCTTTTGGGGAAGAGAGCATGGAGAAGTGATTATAGCTAAACAAAGGATGGGAGAGATTCGGGAACACCTTGATGGGTGTAACTGGGGTAAGCCTAAACTCCGGGAAAACCGGGACAAGCTACTTGTGGCAAGGGGGGAGAGGACAAAGTAATGTCATCCTACAGAAATGGAAACATATCCCCTGCTCATGGATCATATCATGGATAGGTGTAGGATTACATAGCCTCAGGTAGTTTAGGTTTATTGGGTTACTCCCGTTATGGTGCTCCCATTCCTCTTTGTTTATTTGTAGCTTCTTTCTTAGTGTTCTGTTGACTTGTAAATATTGTTTTTGTCTTCTCCTTGAGTCCTTTGCATAGTTTATTCAGAGCAATGTCCTTTTTGTATGGACACAGGAAGACTTAGCAAATGCTATGCTTTTGTAACCTAGGAGTCATTTGACTCTACATGATATTTTCCTCCCAGACATCTGTTCTCTCGACCTAAGCCTCAGCTGCCCTTACTTCCTAGCACCCCCAAAAGCAGGGTCCCAACGAGGGATGAGACGGACCCAGGGCAAGCCGTGAGTTGTATGCTACCCTGGCATCGAGATGGGCCTGGCCAAAGTGCCTAATGCTTAACTATAAGTTAAGAGCTTGGTCATGGACAAATGTTGTCATGATCCAAACAGTGATAACTAGATTTGGACCCTGCTAGGGTTAGGAGTGATTAATTTGGCCTGAGTGCTGTAGTCTGAGCCTGTGGCAAGATGTTGCCAGGAGAGCTGCCTTGCAAGCCTCAATGTATCTCTTGCTATGTCCATACAAAAATAACTAGTATTAAGATGTTAATAAGTGTTTGGACTAAGGAAAGGAAAAAAACCTTAAGAGTCAGGAAGGGCTTTGGAATGCCCTGCCCTCAGGAAGGGCTTTCTTATGTTGATTTTGCTACCTGGCTGGGTGTAGCCTAGAGAGCAAGGTGGGAGAGAGTAGGAGGAGAGACTAGAGAAGCCAGAGAGGCTGCAGTAGATCGAGAGAGAGGACAGAGCTGGGAGTGTGGGAGATGAGAAAGATGGAAGATTGAATAAACGGTAACTAATCAGCAACCAGCTTGTCCTCGTTCCTTCTGTTGCTTGCCCTTGACCAACAGCCATACACAGAGGTTCCAGAGCACGGAACGCGGGCAGTGAGACAGAGACGCCTGGAGAGCCCACGAGTGCACATGCCCCTCAGAGTGCTTTAGTTTTTTACAGATAGGGAGAATCAACATTGTCAAAATGGCAATACTCCCCAAAGCACTATACAGATTTAACACAATCCCTATAAGAATACCCATGACATTCTTCAAAGAAATGGATTAAGCAATCATGAAATTCACATGGAACAGTAAACGCCCATGGATAGCTAAAACAATTCTTGGGAAAAAGATGATGGGAGGCCTCACCCTCCCCAAGCTTAAACTTGACTACAAAGTGGTAACAATTAAAACAGCATGGTACTGGAACAAAGGCAGAGCTGCAGACCAATGGAACAGAGTAAAATTTTAATTAAAATCTGTGTGCATATACCTTTTTGTGTCTATGTGCCTATGTGTGCACATCAAATTATCGTGCTTATCACTGCCTCCCCTCCTCTCTTTGGATTCCTGACTCTCAGCACTGTTTTCCAGGCTCCATAGCTTCCAGATGCATATGTGGGAGATGAGAAGCAGGATGTATGGAGAATCTATTTCACATATCTCCCACCTTACTTCTAGAAGACATCCCTGGTAGTAGCTACATCCCCTCCTCACTCCCAGCAGCCTCCAGTTACTATGCGTGGCCCTCACTGCTAGATACTGGGGATAGCACCTCTTCCCCTGCTCTCAGTTATGGATGATGAGGGAGCCTGCTTTTCTGCATAACCATTGCCTAATAAGGTTCACAGCTCTTTTAAACCTTTTCATTAGTTCTCAGAATTAAATTCTTTATGTTAAACAACCTAGTAAGAGATTTATTTTCCTCACTGATTGCTAAATGATATATTATTCCTATCCAGGTATCACATTTGTAAATGAGCAATTATCAGTGGAAAACTTGTAAATAAGAATGATCTCTTCAGCAAAAAGACAACTCTCAATGATGATCCTGTACTATGAAATGATAAAAACTAATTGAATAGCATTTTTTAAAAGTTATTTATTTATAATTTTTTAATGAATCACCTTGACGTACAATTACAGACTTACAAACTTATGTGCTTACGTTTCAGTCATACAATGATTGAGTACCTATCCCTCCACCAGTGCCAATTCTCCATCACCAACGTATCCAGTATCCCTTCCACTACCCTCACCACATCCCCCCTTGCCTCTGTGGCAGGCACATTCCTTTTTACTCTCTCTCTCTCTCTCTCTCATTTTGGGTGTTATGGTTTGCAATAAAGGTATTAAGTGGCCATCATGTTTGTTCTAGGGTCTACTTTAAGCACGCATCTCTGATCTCGAGCGAGCCCTCCAAGCATCCTTTATTTAGTGGTCCCTTCTCTATCTCAGCTGCTTTTCCCCCAGCATGTGAGGCCACCTTCCAAGCCGTGGAGCAATCCTCCTGGTCCTCATCTTTTCTATCCTTGAGTGTTAGTCTCCCATTATATTACTTTATATTCCATGAATGAGTGCAGTACTTCTATGTCTGTCCCTCTCTAACTCATTTCACTTAGCATGATATTCTCCATGTCAATCCACTTATATGCAAATTTCATGACTTCATCTTTTCTAATAGCTGCATAGTATTCCATAGTGTAGATATATCAAAGTTTCTTCAACCACTCATGGGCACATGGGATTTTATCAGATTCTAACTATAGTAAATAGTGCTGCAATAAACACACAAGTACAGATATCATTTCTACTGTACTTTTTTGCATCTCCATGATATATTATCAGAAGTGGTATTGCTGGGTCAAATGGGAGCTCAATTTCTAATTTTTTGAGAAACATCCATATTGTTTTCCAAAAGGGCTGAACCAGTCAGCATTCCCACCAGCAGTAAAGGAGAGTCCCTTTCTCCCCACATCCATGTCAACACCGGTTGCTTTTGTTCTTTTGGATGTGTGCCAGTCACTTGTGTGTGATGATATCTCATTGTTGTTTTGATCTGCATCTCCCTGATGATTAGTGATGAAGAGCATTTTCTTGTGTGCCTTTTGGGTGTTCAGATATCTTCTTTGAGGAAGTTTCTGTTCATTTCATTGCCCCATTTTCTAATGGGGTTGGATGTTTTCTTCTTGTAGAGTTCAACCAGTGCCTTGTACTTCCTTGGTATTGACCCCTTGTCAGTACTGGGTGAATATCCTTTCCCATTCTGTAGACTGTCTTTGTATTCTGATCACTGTTGCTCTTGAGGTGCAGAAGCTTCTTAGTTTAAGATAGTCCCATTTGTTTATCTGTTTCCACTTTCTTGGTCAGTGCCATTTCATCTTTGAAGATAACTTTAGCTTTAATGTTGTGGAGGGTTTTGCCGACCTTGTCTTCAATGTACTTTATGGATTCTGATCTGATATTGGTCTTTAATCCACTTTGATCTGCCTTTTGTGCATAGTGTTAGGTAGAAGTCTGAGCCCATTGTTTTGCATGTAGCTGTTCAGTTTTGCCAGCACCATTTGTTAAAGAGGCTTTCCTTGCTCCACTTCACATTTCTTAATTCCTTATCAAAGATTAGATGATCCTATATTTGAGGGTGTGAGGAAGAATATTCAACCCTGTTCCATTGGTCTGTGTATCTGCCTTTGTTTCAATAACATGCTATTTTAATTATTATCACTTTGTAGTAGAGTTTGAGATTGGGGAAGGTGATGCTTCCTAACATATTTTCCCCAAGAATTGTTTTAGCTATTTGTGGGGGCTTGATGTTCCATGTAAATTTCAGGAGAGTTTGATCAATCTCTTTGAATAATTTCATGGGTATCCTTATAGGGGTCGCATTGAGTCTGTATAATGTTTTGGGGAGTATTGCCATTTTGACAATGCTAATTCTCCCAATCCATGAGCAGGGGATCTATTTCCATTTCCTCGTGTCATCTTTCATTTTGTGAAGTAGCGTTTTGTAGTTTTCTTGTACAGGTCCTTTACCTCAGTTAAACTGATTCCGAGGTACTTGATTTTCTGAGGCACGATTATAAACGGGATTGTTTTTTCATATTACTTTTTTCTCTCTCATTATTTGCATATAGGAAAACCATGAACTTTGGGGTATTAATTTTATGACCTGCAACTTTACTATACAAGTTATTGTTCTAGGAGCTTCTTGGTAGAGGCCTTAGGGTTCTCTAAATATAGTATCATATCATCTGCAAATAGTGAGCTTGATTTCTTCCTTTCCTATGCCCTTAATATCTTTCTCTTGCCCTTAATATATTTCTCTTGCCTAACCACTATTGCAAGTACTTCCAGTACTATATTGAAGAGAAGTGGTGAAAGTGGGCATCGTTGTCTCATCCGTGATCTTAGAGGGAAGGCTCTTAGTTTTCCCCACTGAGGATAATACTTGCCATGGGCTTGTGGTAGATGGCTTTGACTATATTGAGGAAAGTTCCTTCAATACCCATTTTGGTGAGAGTTTTTATCATAAATGGGTGCTGGATCTTGTCAAATATTTTCTCTGAATCTATTGATATGATCATATGGTTTTTATCTTTTCTTTTATTGATCTGATGGATTATGTTGATGGACTTGCGAATGCTAAACCATCCATGAATCCCTGGCATGAATCCCACTTGGTCATGGTGTATGATATTTTTGATGAGTTGTTGGATTCCATTTGCTAATATTCTGTTGAGGATCTTTGCATCCATGTTCAACAGGCATATTAATTTTTTGTGGTATTAGGGAGATATGTGCCTTATATAAACTGTTTAGGAGAGTTTCTGTTTCTTCACTTTCCTGAAAACGCTTGAAAAGGACTGGCAATAGTTCCTCTTTAAACGTTTGGAAGAATTTGCTGGTGAATCCATCTGGACCTGGACTTTTGTTTTTGGGAAGACTTTTGATTACAGTTTCAATTTCCTTGAAGTAATAGGACTATCCAGGTATTACAAATATTCTTTAAATCTTGGAGATTATAGGAATTTAGGAATTTATCCATTTCTTCTAGGTTCTCTTTTTTCATGGCATACTACTTTCAAAGTAATCTCTAATGATCTTTTGAATTTCTTTTGTTTCTGCTGTGAAGTCCCCTTTTCATTTCTGATTCTGTTTATTAAGGTTATCTCTCTCTCTTTCTCTCTCTACCTCTCGCTATCTCTCTTTCTGTGAATCTTGCTAGTGGTTTATCAATCTTGTTTATTTTCTCAAAGAACCAGTTCTTGGTTTCACTGATCTTTCGGATTGTATTTTGGGTTTCCATGTTGTTAATTTCTGCCCTAAGTTTTATTATTTCTTTCCTTCTGCTTGGTTTGGGCTCCTTTTTTTGTCCTTTTCTAAGATTTGAGCTGTGAAGTAAAGTTATTTATGTGGGCCCTTTCTTCCTTCCTGAGGAATGCTTGTAGAGCTGATCTATCCAGAGGTTATAAGTCTCCAACTACTATTGTGTTGCTACCAATGTCCTCCTTAAAGTCTATTAGCAGTTATTTTAAATATTTAGCTGGTTCCTCTTTGGGTGCATATATGTTTAGGAGTGTGATTTCTTCCTACTGTATATATCCCTTGACTATTAAAAAATGGTCTTCACTGTCCCTTCTAATCTTTCTCAGCCTGAAATCTATGTTGCCGGATACTAGTATGGCCACCCTGGATTTTTTGAGGGAGTTGTTTACTTGCTGGATTGTTTTCCATCCTCTGACCTTGAGTCTGTGTTTGCTCTAACTGTTCAGATGTATTTTTTGTAGGTAGGAGAATGTTTGGTTCAATTTTTGAATCCATTTGCCACTCTGTGTCTCTTAATTGGTGCATTTCTTTACATTTTAAAAACTTTTTAATTGGTGCATTTAGACAATTGACATTGAGAGAGATTATTGTCATGGAGTTTTGTCCTATCTTTCTGTAGAGGTTTTTTGTGCTTGTAGGGATTTTTCTTGTCATACAGGAGCCCCTCTCGTCTTTCTTTTAAGGTTGGTTTTGTGTCTATGAAGTTCCTGAGCTGTTGTTTATCCATGAAGTAGTGTACCATTCCTTAGAGTTTAAGTGAGAGTTTAGACAGATAAAGTATTCTTGGTGAGGCATTCATTTCATTGATTTCTTTCACTATGTCCAAACCATTGTCTTCAGGCTTGGAAGGTTTCCTCTGATAAGTCTACTATAAATCTAAGGGGTAAGGAGTAATCCTTTCTTTGTATGTGATTTACTTCTTTGACCTTGCTGCTTGCAGTATTTTGTCTCTATTTGTGGTATCTGTCATTCTGATTATGATATATCTTGGAGTCTTTTTATTAGAGTCTCTTTTAGCTGGTATGCTTTGGGGTCATCAGATCTGGATGCCTGCATTCTTTAGCTCAGGGAACTTCTCAGCAATGATATCTTTAACTGTTGCAATTTTATTGGGGTTGCCTCCCTGTCCTTCTGATACTCTGATGATTCTTATGTTGTTCCTCTTGAGTTCATCCCCTAGGTCTCTGATTTGCCCTAGCACTACTTTGAGGTCTTTTACCATTGTATCTTGTTGTCTGTAAGCTTTCTGCAGCTTATCTTCAAGCTCACTGGTTCTGTCTTTGGCTGTATTCATTCTATTGTTGAGGGCACCCACTGAGTTTTTTATTTCATCTACCAAATCCTTTATTACTGACACTTCTGTTTGTAGCTTTCTTATTTCTGCTCTCATTTCTTCCTGTATTTTCTTGGCTGTCCATTCCACAGTTTCTTTCATGTCCTCTTTTAATTTCCTGGATGCCTGTTTCACTGTTTCTTTGAGTTCATTGAACATCTTCAACATTTCATCTCTGAATTCTTTATCGGAGAGATCGTATTTGTGAGTAATCTCTGTTGAGGCTTCTGGGCTCTTTTCTTCATCCTCTCCTATGGTGGGCATTTGCACTGTTTCTTCATGTTGTGGTGGCAGTATGAAGGTGAGACCCTCCAGTTCACTATCAGTATACCCCTCTAGCTGCAAGAAAGGATTCTGGATGAGCTTGGTCCATGGTGGTCACCCTTTTCCCCTTCTAGAATACTACATTCCTCCTTGGTGCTCCTATGACTTATGTGAGGCCTCTAGTAAAGCTTCAGCTGATGTATTCTTTTGTATTAAGCTTGTATAGCTTCTTGTGTTATTTTGGTGAGACTGGAATAGGCTAGTGGACTATTGGCCTAATGTGTTTGAGATAGTCAGGATGTTCTCCACAGAATTAGGTAATAGAGATTGAGATGTGAGTTCAGAGTGCTGAACTGTAGATCCTGCGGGATGCTGGGAGGTGCTGCCATCCAAGCTCTGGGTTGGGACATGTGTGGGGAATGGGTCACTGGCCAGGGAGGTTCACACACTTGGTCAAATAGCATTGTTATTGGAGGACAAGACACTGAAAGCTGGCTGGGCCACTCTCTTTGAACTAAATCTGGTTAAAATATTTAAATGGGAATGTTGACTTAACATTACAAGAACAGGAGTTTAAAATCCAATGATGGAAAAACTAGAGAAAACTTTAAGGCATTTGGTATCAGAGAACAAAGTTATTGAAATAGAAGAGATCTCAGGATGAAGAGCAAAGGTAAATTCTGTGCCAC
Source organism: Sorex araneus (assembly GCF_027595985.1). NCBI lineage: Eukaryota > Metazoa > Chordata > Mammalia > Eulipotyphla > Soricidae > Sorex > Sorex araneus. The sequence goes on from NC_073305.1 coordinate 80,868,621, forward strand.
TGATCTGTGGTGTAAAGTTGTCCTTGTGACCATCTTACTCAAATTGTTACTATTATGTAAATATTTATAGGCATATGGAACAATAAGTACCCTTTATAAGTGGAAAAATAATCCTATCAAACTTAAGCTTTCAGAATACAGATTCAACACCCAGAAACAGAACCTCTGAATATAAAATTTAGTTCTTTTACATATTGTATAATACACAGCTATAGGTAGATTTTCTAAGGAGTGTGACATTTAGAACTCTTCTGTTTTCTTTTAAAATGGTTTCAAGGTGGGTTTCTGATCAGTTTTTGACCTCTAGGATTAAAAAACAATCTGTGATGACTACAAATGTTCATGATAGATGTCCCTTTGAACTACATTAAACTTCTCTCTATTAAAATTACCAGTATAAGGGAGAGCTGTAAGCAGAGTATGAGACTTCAAAGAGAGAACTAAGAAGTAAGAAGATTAAAGGAGAATGGTATAATTGAAACCTGAAGCAATAAGAGTCATTTTAGAAGCATATTGATGTTGGGAATATTACTTTCTCTCCCTATGTCCTGATATACTGTGAAACCATGATAATAACAGTTCCCTTGTAAAAGGATGAGTGGAAAATATGTGCAAAGTTCCCAATAGCATATGAGGAGTCATGACAGTCAAACAATATCAAGGATGAAATTTTTAGAGAAGTGCTGACCATTCAGGCCTTTCAACCATGCTCCTGTGTCAAACAACGGTGTTACGGAGTTGGAAATCCTAGGGCCCATCTCATCTTCATTCTTTAAACTCTGTGACTTGGAAAAGTCACACAATGCTTCATGCCTCAGTTTCCTCACACAAGACATGGGAATAACAGCAGTGCCCATAGTTGTCATGAAGAATGATGAAAATCATGAAATTACACCAAAAAAGTCAATCACCAATCCCCACTAGGCGTGATCCCTGGGTGCAGATCCAGGAGTCAGCCTTGTATACTGCTGCGTGTACCCCCAAAACAAGTCAACAAAAGTGCATAATATGTAAGAAATGTTTTGAGATTCTAAAAGAAAAATAGATACTTGAAGTTGGCTCTGGCAAGCTTCTTGACAATCTGTTTCGTTTTAAGGTTATGCTTTAAATGATACCCTTTCAATAACAGTATTGCAAACCACTGTGCCTAAAAGGAAAATAGAAGAGACAGACAGACAGACAGGACAGAAGAAAAGTGTCTGCCACAGAGGCAGTCTGTGGGAGCAAGGGAGGTGGCAGGTGGGCGGGCAGGAAATTGGGGACATGGGTGGAGGGAAATATGCACTGGTGAAGAAATCACTGTATCACTGTCATCCCATTGCTCATCGATTTGCTCGAGCAGGCACCAGTATCATCTCCATTGTGAGGCTTGTTGTTACTGTTTTTGGCATATCAAATATGCCACAGGTATCTTGCCAGGCTCTCCCAGAGGGGTGAAGGAATGGGTGTTGGAATATTGTATGGATGAAACTCAATCATGAACAATTTTGTAACTGTATATCTCACAGTGATGCAATAAAAACATAATAAGTTAAATATATAAAATACATAATGCTTTAAGAACTCCATTTATGCTTAGTAATTGGTGGAAAAGTGGATCAGCAACAAATGCATGAAAAATGAATTATAAAGAAGCAAACAATAGACCAATTTTTCTGAGTTTGGAAAAGAAGATCCCATGAAACAAGAAATATGACTTTAAATATTAAAAATTTTATATATTTGAAGTGCTGGTAAGAAGAAATTTAATTAGGTTTGTCATACTGAAAAAATATTTGAGTGTGTTATTTTCACACACAGTAAATACAGTAAAACTTAACATCATCAGATTCTTGGAAACTGAAAATTTAAGCTAAGCAAAGTAGAACAACTCAATTTACCATGGGCTAATTGGTATCAAAAAGAGTTAATTTCATTTAGCATGATTCTGGTCAAAATACATCACCAAACTTCTAAATGAAGACCCCCAAATGCTCCTAATCTTAAACAATAATTTTATCATCTATTTTTTAACTTCTAATTCCAGTTGAAGCCTAACCTAAAAATGGCAGAAAGCACAGGGGGGAATACCCAGGATATTGGTGGTAGGAAATGTGCACTGGTGGAGGGATGGGTGTTTGACCATTGTGAGTTTATAACCCAAACATGAAAGCTTATAACTATCTCACGGTGATTCAATAAAATTTAAATTAAAAAAAATGTCAGAAAGCACAATGGGCACCGACTCTGTACAAGACACCCTTCCATAGCAAGATTTCTCTATGCCCTCTCAAGGTTGCGTGCACGCATGTGCACTCGTGTGCGCACACGTGCACGTGCACACACACAAACACACACACTCCTCAGACAGAAACAAGAGACAATAGAGACTTTGCAATGAGCTTAATTGCACTTCTTTAGGAAATAAGAACAAATTAGAGTTCCTGAAGAAATCCTAGTAGACATGGGATGAACATGCAAACCTCAGTGTTCAGAATTTTTTTTTATTTTTTTACTGAATCACCATGTGAAAAGTTACAAAGATTCAGCCTTAAGTCTCATTCATACAATGCTCAAATACCCATCCCTTTACCAGTGCCCACGTTCTACCACCAAGAACCCCAGTATATCTCCCACCCCACCCCCACCCCCACCTGTGTAGCTGATAATTTTCACTTTACTTTCTCTTTACTTTGATTCATTCAATATTTCAACATAAAACTCACTATTATTTTTTGGAATCTCCCCTCCCCAAATAGAACCTGCTGAAAAGGTAGCATTTGAGAATTTGTTTTCCCTTGCTGAGAATGTAGAGATATGAGGTTGCGTGGCCGCTATGGCATGCTATGGCGGTTTTGGATTTCTGTATTTTAGTAGCTAAGTCCAGGGAAATTTCTGCCAAAAAATGCATCATTGCAAGCTCGTACCTCTGTTTAGTGGGACTTATAAGATGGTGGTCACCACGCTGTCCCCCCAAAAAGGAAAAGCCGAGAGAGAAAAGACTTTCCTCTCCTGGGGCGGCATGGGGCTGTGGCTTAGTTCATAGTCTGGCGGCATTTCTGCAAGAAGCTACTAGTGCTGAAGGTAGTTAGATGGCCTCTGGGATCATGGGCATTCAGCAATGGAGGGACTGCACATGTGTGGCCGCTCGGATCACATCTGGGCGGAGAGCAGTACTGGTACCACTCCCCCATCCCGAGATCTCCCTCGAGTCCTGTTGTTGCCAGAAATTATTTTTTTTAAAAAAATAAATATTACAACAAAACGATGTTAAGTGAAAGGACATTTTTCTAGGACATACTGTAATTCCTTTTTTTTTTAGATTAATTGGCTAACTATTCTGTTTTAGGAATATCTTGATAGTGGGGGAAAGGTCTCTTAACTCATGAAACTAACATTTGATGGAAGACAGTAAGACTGTAAATAAACAAGTAAACAAAGAATCACTTCTGAGAACATAAGGGTCAAACTGTTCATGGCATCAACCCTTGCACATTTGCCTTCAAACCTAAAGGCATTCACTTAGAATGGTTTCATTTATTAGCTAGACTATAAATCATAAACGCAAGAACTTCATGCTGATAAGAGCATAGACTGTCAGCTATGATCTTGAGTGAATTTGAGTATTTGGAATGCTTAAAAATTTTGTATGACCATCTTTTAGGGTTGTTATGAGAAACTGCTCAGTAGAGGATAAAACAGGACAAATAATATCAAGAATTTTTGATATCCTGAATTAATGCAACTGAAAAATGTTGGATAGAAACACAGGGTTGCAAGGTTTTATATTTCTAAATATGTTACCAGAAACCCTATTAACTACAATTAATATCTTTCATAAAAACGTTTTTAGATTCGGGTTGGAAGATGCGAACTAAAAGTAGACTATAGACCAAACATGAAGGCCATTCAATACCTCTATTGCAAACTACAACACCCAAAAGGAGAGAGAACAAAAGGGAATGCCCTGCCGCAGAGGCAGGGTAGGGTGGTGGGGGATGGGGTGGGGTGGTGAGAGGGATACTGGGATCATTGGTGGAGGTAAATGGACACTGGTGGAAAGATGGGTAAACAATCACTGTATGAGTGAAATGCAAATACAAAAGTTCGTAAGTTTATAACTGTACATAACAGTAATTCTCTAATAAAAAAATTTTTTAAAGTTTTTAGAGATCTTCGAAGAAGGAATGATAGTCTATTAAAATAAAAGATCCTCTAAATTGGGGCTGGAGTGATAACACGGGGGTAGGGCGTTTGCCTTGCACGTGGCTGACCCGGGTTTGATTCCCAGCATCCTATATGGTCCCCTGAGCACGGCCAGGGGTAATTCCTGAGTGCAGAGCCAGGAGTGACCCCTGAGCATCGCTGGGTATGATCCAAAAAGCAAAAAGAAAAAAAATCCTCTAAATTAACCAGATATGGTTAAGATTTTGTAATATTTTTCCTTTCTAATTTTGCAATAGGGTATCAAAAGCTTCATCAGCCAGAGACAAAACCAAATGATCTCTAAGTTATTCCCAATATTTTAAAAATATTTTCAAAATTTAGTATACTGTTGGGGTTTGGGTACTAATAGAACAAATAATGGGGATTGAGAGATGATTTCATGGATTTAAACCCAAGACTCCAAAAAAACAATAAACTATGAGAAAGTAACTAACTTAATGTCTCTGACACTCACTTTTAATTCATCCTCTCAGCAAATGTTTTAAGCAAAAGAGAATCTTTAATATTAATATTAACAATTTTTGCTTCAATTCTTTGGCAGGCAATAGGATGTTCAGATGAATGCTGTGAAAATTTATTTTCTTAGTCTTAGTGACTTCAGGTATGAAAGATCAAGAGACATGAAAGATGACAAATATTTAAAAGATGAGCTAGTCAACCTTCCATGGTTCATCTTTGGGAACATGCCCAGTAGTATCCACTCAAAAGAATTTATTGGTCTAATAATTGCTGATGCTTATCTTCTCTGGTAAATTTATTGCAATGTCATTAATTGTGGTCAGGTTTAATTCCTTGATAGAGGTCAAAAGCTTTGAAGAACTCTATTTTTCCAGCTACAGTCAACCTAGACAACAAAGGTACTGAAACAAGGCCTACAGACACAAATTTTGACCTAGAAACACCAGTGGAGTTTCTATGATTTGGGATTTGTGTAAACTAAATGTGCTAAGTACATTCTGAGTTACTTTCATTATTACCTATGCTGTTTCCAAATTTGTAATTTAGTTGAAAATGTGACTGAGCATGATATAGGAATAAAAACACAGAGTGTTATGTTTATTGAACAGAGTCCAATGAATAAAAATCTGGTTCAGAAGTTAGGATGCTTGGGCTTATTTTGGAAATTTCTTATTATAGACTAGAGTTACAAGAGAAACACTTACCAGGGCCATAATAGATAGATGAAAGTTCTTGTGTGCCTGAGATATTGTGATATTTTTATTCAAGCCCTCTTTTAAAAAACGTTCTTATAAATTTTAAATATAAAAAGTAGATTACATGTGACTTCAGAGTGGCTATAGGTATTTTGCTTTTTTCCTTAATGAAATAGGAAGGCACCATCCAATGATTTTGAATAAAAAGAAGACAAAATCTGCTTTCTTTATAATAGTATTCCACACATGGTTATCAAGGCAAAGAAAGACCAATTAATAGATTTTGCCAATAATTCATGTGAAAGAAGATGTTTTCTTGGTTGGACAAATGCAGAAGCAACAGAGATGTCAAAAATGTTGGTCAAAACTTTTAAGAAGCACTATATAAATTTTTTAATAGACTGGGTACGTGTTTTAAGGTAAGAAAATAATTCTAAATGTTTATAGCCTAAAAAATCAGAAAGAAGAGTTACTGATTCTTTAGATGAGAAATACTGAGAAAATAGTTGATAGGGTAGTGATGGGGGCAAATTATGAATTTTGTTTTGCACTGACGTCAAGTTAGGATGTCAAGGAAGATTAAATATCCAAGTCAGTGGTTCAGAGCTATGGTCCAGGACAACCCATGCATGCTAGAATTACTAGTCCATTTGGAATTTTTTTTAAAACCATGTGACTCTATCGGGTCAAAAGGAAGAGAGTGTAGATCCAAAGCCAGGGCCCTGGAACTTCAAATCAAGATGCAGAATAGGAAAATAAGCGAAGGAGAAAGAAGAGAATGAGTGAGAAAGAGCTCCAAGGATAAGATGAAGAAAATGTTGCAGCTTGAAAGAAGTAGCAGCTGTGTCTTAGGCTTATCCCTTAAATATCCAAAATCAATTTACAAATGTAATCAAATTCGTATACTCCTCTCAAAATAAAATAACACATCTAATAGTAATTACACATTTCAAATCAAAGTCTCGAGGCTAATTTGTCAGATGCTTAGTATGTCAGATAGTTTCAAACATTCCTAATAATGAATAACCACAAATAAAATTCATGATGACAAGATGCATTCCCAAACTTAGCATTCAAGCTATGGGAATTTTATCATCTCTCTGCTTTTTTAACACCTTTCATAGATTGCAAAATTGTATTCCCAATTTAAGAGGAACCTTTTTTTTTAATAAGGGTGCTGTGTTCTCTCTAGGATATAGCTTTTAAAACTGTGTTGTGGGTGACCTTTTGATGTAGTCAAGCTACTGAATGTGAGAGTCTCAAAAAGTATACATTTATAATCAGTAAATATTTGATTTGTATATCTATCAGGGGTTCCCAGGCAGCACGCAGGGGACATGGATGCTACACGAGGTAATACTCAGCTAACTGGATTAGCAGTTCAATGTAAGGATCCTAGGACCTGGTTCTACTCAGGTTCTGCAATGTTAGCGACCACTAAAAAGTCAACCCAGAAGACTGACACCAAAGTAATTCCAGTAGCCTCCAGGGGTTTTCAAGCAATATTTAGGCGAGCCCTAGAGACTATACTATAACTCAGGCCCAGATTTAAGTTCTCCTCTTATATGTAAACTTCTTTGGGCAAAAAGCGTCCAGGGGTGGAAAATGTGTAAGAGTCAGCCACTGTCCCAGATCAGCTGTTTATCTTTGACTAGATCATCTTTATTGTCCAAAAAAGAATTGAATTTCTGGTCAATGAAGTAAGGAAACTTAAGCACAGGTTGGTTTATTTTTATTCCAGGGTAAGACACTGAATATGACTCTACAGTTTGGTAGAAAGTTGTTCTGGGAGGGTCCTCAGATTACTTATAGCTGTAAGAATATCACACAGAAGAGCTTCAGACTCAAGAATGAGACCTAGAAAAATCTTAGGAGTCAATGTCTCTATGTTTCATTCATTCAAAAAAGCATTTCTATACTATATAGTGGGCTGAATGTTTTGTTTCCCCAAATTTATTTTCCAGAATCCTAAATACCTGCAATGGCAAGACATTGGGAGATGGAGTAGTGGAGAAATACTAGCTCATGAAGACCTTCATGAATGGGATTAGTGTACTTGAAAAAAAAATACTGAAATTTAACCTTCAGTAAAATTTATGGTCTAAAATTAACTATAAAATTATAACCTTTTATAATATAAATATAACTACAACCCATTTTGTACATATTTATTTGAAGATTACATAGATATATATTTTCCAGAGCTAAGGCCATAACCTAAAAGTATAAGTCAAATCAGTCTGTATAAGGCTTTACAAAGTTAACATATTTCCTTTAAATTTTTTTCTTTTTCTGGGCCATATTTTTAAATTTTTTATATTGAAAACTAAAAGGTATGATTACTTTAAACTCAAAAAAGTGATAGGAGAGTTTTCTTTCTTATTTATTTGTTTTTGGTTTGAGGGCCACACCTGGCAGTGCTCAGGGCGTACTTCTGGTTCTGTACTCAGAAATCACTCCTGGTAGTACTTGGGGGAACATATGGGATTCCTAGGGTTAAATCAAAGTTGGCCACATGCAAGGCAAGTGTGCTACCCACTGCACTATTGGTCCAGCCCTAGGAGCATTTTCTAGCTCTCTGCTCTTTATCATGCTCTTCATCACGCTCTTCACATAGCAAGAATATGGAAACTTGCAAACTTGGAAGTAGTCTCTCACTAGAAATATGAGAAATGAATACAAAATATTTAAGCAACCTAGTCAGTGGGTTTCAATTTTGTTTTTAATGGCTTCTGCCTGAGCTGACTAAGAGACATCATTTGCCTGACCCTGTGTGAGGTGCTGGGAAGGTTGAGATGCATCTGTGTCCCAGGGCATGGCTATTCTGATACCTTGCAACTGGTCTTTTCTGATGGTCAGCCATTGTGCCAGATCAGCTGTTATATAAGACGAATATAATCCATGGTGCTATCTTAATAAGAGTGAATTGAATAAATCTCTAACTTTCAGGTATTTCTGCTTTTAATTTAATGATTTCAAAGAGACCTCTTTCCCATCTGATTCCCATAACAATAACTGTAAGAGTCAAATAGTTCATTTAGGAGCTGTTTGCTAGACCTATTGAAGTTATTGTGTTTAAGAACAAATTTCCTATTACAATTCCAAGTACTTTAGTGACCTGGTGTTACAGCGGGTAGGGCGTTTACCTTGCATGCAGCCAACCCGGGTTCAATTCTTCCGTCCCTCTCGGAGAGCCTGGTAAGTTACCTGGCAAGCTATCCCGCCTGCATGGCAGAGCCTGGCAAGCTACCCGTGGCATATTCAATATGCCAAAAACAAGTCTCACAATGGATACATTACTGGTGTCTGCTTGAGCAAATTGATGAACAATGGGACGACCAAGCTACGACAGTACTACAGTGCTAATTCCCAGTACACAAAAATTAGAAAACTAACAAAACCATTGATATAAAAATAGATCAGGGGTCATAGAGGCTAGGGAGAAAGACATTCCTTGGCAATAATAGACATTCTCTATGATGACTTGATAAATGGACAAAGATCCACATATATACACCAAGATTATATTTAAAAACTGGTAAAATATGAGTAAGTGCTGCAGTTTAAGTGTTTTGGGTTATGAAAAGCACTATAGATATTACCTTTGAGATAATGGGAGAAAGAGTACATGGAACCACTCTGTTTCAATTTTGAGACTTTTTGTGTGTAAGAGTCTATAATTATTGCCAAATTATTTTCAAATATTGTTTGTTTTAGAGTCACACCTGGCTGTGCTCAGCATTTACTCCTGGCTCTGTGCACAGAGATCATTCCTAGCAAGGCTCTGGTAACCATATATGGTGCCAGGGATCAAACCTGCGTGCAAGGCAAAGGCCTCACCTGCCATACGATCTCTATTTCCAAATTGTTTTTTTTTTTTTTGCTTTTTTTGGGTCACACCCAGCGATGCTCAGGGGTTACTCCTGGCTTCGCACTCAGGAATTACTCCTGGCGGTGCTTGGGGGACCATATGGGATGCCGGGGATCGAACCCGGGTCGGCCTCATGCAAGGCAAATGCCCTACCCGCTGTGCTATCGCTCCGGCCCCCCTCCAAATTGTTTTATTGTTGTGTGTTTGGGCCATACCCGGCAGTTTTTAGGACTTACTTCTGGCTCTGTACTCAGAGAGCATTACTGGGAGGTCTTGGGGACAATATTAGGCGGCAGGAATCAAACCTGGGTCAGCTGCATTTAAGTGCCTTACCAGCTGTAATGTGTCTCTGACCCCTAATTTTCAAAAAATTTTAAGAAAAATATCATGTCTTAACTAATAGAACACTTAAGTGTAAATAATAAAACAAAAATAGAATATTTACATGCAAATAAATGTCCTATAATATAAAAACTTACTCATTTTAAAACTCAGCTGTCTATTCCTCAATAACCAATAAAATAGCAAATAAATTATACATCTTTTTCCAGTCTTAGTTACCACCAGCACATCTTTATTTATATAAACATGTTTGAGTCACAAATTAGCATATGTAAAAATCTTTCAAATTTCAACATGCTCCTGGATACAGAAGTGCTAAGAAAAGGAAAACATCCCATGAGTAAATAGACTCATTATTTTTGTGCATCACTACTTAGGAGCAAGCATATTCATCACGTCAGTGTTTGTAGTGGCAAGAAATTGGAAACAAGTTAAATATCCAAAATAGGTCGATTATTAAGTACATTTTGACAGACACCAAAATTGACAAATTGAAGACAATCAAACTGTTATTGTAGAAAGAATACTTAGTAATTTGGAAAATTGCATTGATGTTTCACTTTGCTAAGTGATAAGTTTGAGATGGTATAACACTATATTTATATGCGCATATGTAGTTGCATGGGCACAGCAGGTAGGGCCTTTGCCTTGCATGTGGCCGACCCGGATTCGATTCCTCCACCCCTCTCGGACAGCCTGGCAAGCTACCAAGAGTATCTTGCCCACACGGCAAAGCCTGGCAAGCTACCCGTGGCGTATTCAATATGCAGTTTCACAATGGAGACATTTCTGGTGCCCACTCATGCAAATCGATGAGCAATAGAATGACAGTGATACAGTGATGTAGTTGCATAGAGAAAATATGTAAATATTAGTTTTGGCTTTCTCTGCATGATAACATCACAATAATTTTTATTTTATTCTTCTGAATTTTTACACTTTTAAAAATTCTAATAGTAAATATCTGAATTATAATACAGAGTTTCCATCAAAAATATTTGTTACAATTTTAATAAAAGTAAAGTAGGCAGAACAACACATATGTCAAACCCAGTTTCTTATGGAATAGGATTTCCAAACTGAGATTCCAAATATATATTCACAGTGTTTCATGACTACTGCTACAAGAATATTTTCTGAGGTGTTGAGGAGGTGGGGATTGTAATATACTCAATGGTGCTCAGGGATTACACCTGATAGTGTTTAAGGGACTATATGAGGTATTAAAGATAAAACTAGACTTGGCACATGCAAAAACCAATGCCTTAACCCTGGTGCTATCTGTCTGACTCCTATGAGAATTTTTAATATGTTGCTTTCATTAAGATGGCAATCCTAATTTAATAATACAGGCATATCCAGTATCATCTGGAAAATCATAGTATATCAGAAATGGCCACTGTCCACATTTGTGTACATTTTTAACATGTGCAAAATTGAGAAGCACTACTATTCTAATTATTAAAAACAATGAGAAAACAAACCACTTAATATAAAAAGGTGGCAACCTCCTAGCTATTAAAGGCACCAAAAGCTAGTTCAGTGTCTACGTCAGGGTTTGCAGACTCTCCAGTGGAAAAAGGCTATCATGCATGCCAAACTCAAAAGAAGTTGTCTCCAGCAGATGGTGCCCATTAAATAATTAAATGTTAGGGCCTGAGCAGTAGTACAGTACAGAAGGTGCTGGCCTTGCATTTGGCTGGCCTGGGTTCCATCTCTGGCATCCCATATGGTCCACCAAACACTGCCAGAATTCCTGAGTGCAGAGCCAGGAATAACCCATGAGCATCGGTGGGTGTGGCCCAAAGAACAAATTAAAAGATTAAAGGTTCGCAAAAGGTACCATAACTTACACCAATCAGTGTTTTAATATGCTTGTTTTTATTTTTTCTATTTAATTTATAAATTTGTTCTGGTCTTCTGGAAAAAATGGCATGCCTAGGAATTTTGTGTCTATTGTAGCACTGTAGCACTGCCGTCCCATTGCAGGGCTCTTCGAGAGAGACGAGGAATCGAACCCAGGTCAGCCGAGTGCAAGGCAAACGCCCTACCGCTGTGCTATCACTCTGCCTGTTGAATTTAACTTATTCGTTTAAGCAGCATATTAAAATTATTCAATCAGATCTTTCCCCACCCCACCCCATTTTTAAAACACTGTTTAAGTTTGAGAAATACCTTTCTAGAACCAAAACCATCCCAGTCCCTTAAGAAACCACATAAACTTTCAGTGCACTAAGCTGTCATTTAAGCCCGTGCACTGACTAACAGAACGGTGGATCCAATTCCAAAAATTTGTTTCTAAATTGATTCTCTGCAACCAAAATCTAGGCTTAAAAATAACCTACAATAATGCTAAAATCCATAATTAGTTCCTTGGTCAATTAACCCAAGTCCTAACATTTAAAAAAGAAATTTATTCGGTAGAGGGCCATATCCAACTGTGCACAGGGATCACTTCTGGCTCTGTTCTCAGAGACCACCTCTGACAAGACTCCAGGGGCCTATACACGGTGCCATGAATCAAACTTGGGTTGGCCACATGCACGGCATGTGTCTTAATCCCTGTACTATCTAACACTTTCTGACCCAAAAACGTTCTGGGGTTAGAAAGAACATGTGCTCTGGAGTAAGGGAAATTTTAAAACACAAATTATTTTCCTTTTCTTCCTCCTTTTTTTAAATTTGCTTTTTGGGTCACACCGAGCATTGCACAGGGGTTTTCCTGGGTTTGCACTCACGAATTACTCTTGGAGGTGCTCGGGGGATTAGATGGGATGCTGGGAATTGAACCCAAGTCGGCTGCATGCTAGGCAAATTCTCTACCCGCTGTACTATTGCTCCAGCCCCCTATTTTCCTTTTTCATTCCTTAAAAAAAATGTTTCCAGTAAATATTTTATAACGGAGATTTTGGGCTACCCGACCTCATCTTCAGTTTCATTCCAACATCATTGATTCCCTGAATCTAAGCATCTCTTCTTTCTACAAGTTCTCCCTGCCAAAAAATAAGTGCAATAATCCATTTATAGAATTTTCAAGCTTTAGAAAGAATGTCATACAACCTGCCTTAGCTCATTTTTATACTACTTGATAAATGCCTTGATAAGAATAAGATTCTCATTTTATAGATGCCCAAACTAAGTTCAGAGAGGTAAAGTAGTTCCCCCATGGTCAAACAACTAAAAACTAATCCAGAGTAAAGCAGAAGTGTTCTATTCCTAGATCTCTGATTCTTCTCCAGTCATGGACAATAAATCACAACTCATTCCATTTCCTAGGTCATGCAGAGAAAATTTTTAAAATATTTAACGAACTTTTTTGAATGATTAATAACATTTAACTTTCCCTAAGATATTTATATTTTAGATGAGGGTGCCAGGTAACCCAAATTTATAATGTGGAGAATTGTTGAAAGGTATATTAGTGACCATAAACTGGAAGACTTGAAAAAGCAGAAATCGATTCTTTCACAGTTCTGTGGACACAAAGTCTGAAACTAAGGTCTTGATAGACTAGTTCTTCTGGGGCAATGATTTCCAACTTAGGGTTCACTGATGTCACTCAGTGGGTGTAAAAATGTTAAAACCCACTGCTCTTGGTTTTTAATGTGTTTATCCCCTCTTCTGTAACTGCTGTCAATCCTTGATGTTTTGCATGTAAATGTGTAATCTCAGCCTGTATTTTAACCTTACTTCGTTTTCAGTGTTTCTCCCCCTCCTCTATTTTGTCCATTCTCATCTCTCTAATTCCTTCTCTTTCCTTCTTTTCTTCTCTCTTTTCTTTTTTTTTCTCATTAAACTTTGTTTTTAATGGGTCTCAAAATTCTGTGACAGATTTTTGGTCAAGTTGTTTCTATTAAAAAGTACTGATTTTATCAATACCCAAAAATCCATGGCCTTCATATATGCAAACAATGAGGCAGAGGAAAGGGACATGAAAAAAACAATCCCATTCACAATCGTGCCCCAGAAAATCAAGTACCTCGGAATCAGCTTAACCAAGGAAGTAAAAGACCTCTACAAAGAAAACTACAAAACGCTATTCCATGAAATCAAAGAGGACATGAAGAAATGGAAATATATACCCTGCTCGTGGATAGGGAGAATCAATGTTGTCAAAATGGCAATACTCCCCAAAGCATTATACAGATTCAACGCGATCCCTATAAGGATACCCATGACATTCTTCAAAGAAATGGATCAAGCAATCTTAAAATTCATATGGAACAACAAACGTCCAAGTATAGCTAAAACAATTCTTGGGAAAAAGACGATGGGAGGCATCACCCTCCCCAACCTCAAACTTTACTACAAAGCAGTAACAATTAAAACAGCATGGTACTGGAACAAAGGCAGAGCCCTAGACCAATGGAACAGGGTGGAATATCCTTACAAACAACCCCAAATGTATGATCATCTAATCTTTGATAAGGGAGAAAGAGATGTGAAGTGGAGCAAGGAAAGCCTGTTTAACAAATGGTGCTGGCACAACTGGACAACCACATGCAAAAAAATGGGCTTAGACCTCGACCTGACACCATGCACAAAAGTCAGATCAAAATGGATTAAGGACCTCAACATTAGAACACAAACCATAAGGTACATTGAAGACAAGGTCGGCAAAACCCTCCAAGATATTGAAGATAAAGGTATCTTCAAAGGCGACACGGAACTAAGCAATCTAGTAAAAACAGAGATCAACAAATGGGACTACATTAAACTAAAAAGCTTCTGCACCGGAAAAGATACAGTGATCAGAATACAAAGATTATCCACAGAATGGGAAAGGATATTTACACAATACCCAGCAGATAAGGGGTTGATATCAATGGTATATAAAGCACTGGTTGAACTCTACAAGAAGAAAACATCCAACCCCATCAAAAAATGGGGCGAAGAAATGAACAGAAACTTTACCAAGGAAGAAATACGAATGGCCAAAAGGCACATGAAAAAGTGCTCTACATCACTAATCATCAGAGAGATGCAGATCAAAACAACGATGAGATACCACCTCACACCACAGATACCACCTCACACCAAAAGAACAAAAGCAACCGCTGTTGGAGAGGATGTGGGGAGAAAGGGACCCTTCTACACTGCTGGTGGGAATGCCGACTGGTTCAGCCCTTCTGGAAAACAATATGGATGATTCTCAAAAAATTAGAATTGAGCTCCCATTTGACCCAGCAATACCACTGCTGGGAATATATCCAAAAGAGGCAAAAAAGTATAATCGAAATGGCATCTGCACATGTATGTTCATCGCAGCACTGTTTACAATAGCCAGAATCTGGAAAAAACCCGAATGCCCTAGAACGGATGACTGGTTGAGGAAACTTTGGTACATCTATACAATGGAATACTATGCAGCTGTTAGCAAAAAGGAGGTCATGAATTTTTTATTTAAGTGGATTGGCATGAAAAGTTTCATGCTAAGTGAAATGAGTCAGAAAGAGAGAGACAGACATAGAAAGATTGCACTCATCTATGGCATATAGAATAACAGAGTGGGAGACTAACACCCAAGAATTGTAGAAACAAGTACCAGGAGGTTGACTCCATGGCTTGGAAGCTGGCCTCACATTCTGGGGAGAGGGCAACTCAGAGAAGGGATCACCAACTATAATGTAGCCGAAGGCCATGCGGGAGAAGGGAGTTGCGGGCTGAATGAGGGCTAGAGACTGAGCACAGTGGCCACTCAACACCTTTATTGCAAACCACAACAGCTAATTAGAGGGAGAGAACAGAAGGGAATGCCCTGCCACAGTGACAGGGTTGGGTTGGGGGAGATGGGATTGGGGAGGACAGGAGGGATGCTGGGTTTACTGGTGGTGGAGTATGGGCACTGGTGAAGGGATGGGTTCCAGAACCTTGTATGAGGGAAGCATAAGAACAAATGTGTATAAATCCGTAACTGTACCCTCATGGTGATTCATTAATTAAAAATAAATAAATTTATTATTAAAAAATTAAAAAATAAATAAAAATAAAAGGAATAGAAAAAAATAAATAAAATAAAATTTAAAAAAAGTTGTGGAAAATATCCTCAATGGAATACTACTCAGATAAATATTTTTTAAATCAATGGATTTTTTCACTTCTCTTTAGTAAATAAATTCCAAAAAGTAGTCAGTTTTTTTTGTTTATGCATAATTCTATAAAAATTATACAATAGTTTTCCAATGTAATTTTACCATTTTGCTTTACCAGAAGCACTATATGAGAGTTCTGGTTTCTCTAACCCCCAACAAAATTGCTTGGTGTCAGTCTTCTCAGTTTTCATGATACTAGGAGAAATATGAGGGTAGGGGGGTGGAGATGTCATCTCTGTGGTTTAAATTTGCACTGCTCTGATTATTGACTAGTTATGTTAACCACCTTTCCATGTGCATGATTACCGACATCTATCTTTTTTGTCAAAAAACTATTAGAATCTTTTGCCATTTTTCCTATTATGCTTTCTTATTTATATTCCATTATTTATATTCTATTGCAAGAACATTTTATTTTCATATACTCCCCTTGGGTCCTGAAACCTTAATAAATGCACTTATAAGTCTGGCGATCTTATGGTGGTTAATTTTCTGCATAGATCATGTTTTCTATTAATAAAGAGTTTCACTTCTTTCTTTCAAAAAAAAAGTACTGATTTTAAAAACTAATAACTTAAACTGCCACACACACAAAAAAACAAATGGTCCACAAAACAGTTTCCTTTCCCTAGGAAGGTTTTACGATGCACTGTTATCATTAACCAGTCTTTTACTATTAAACTTAAATGGCCAATTGAGATAAACAGTTCTGAGACAATTCTTCCACCACTGATTAAGACTGGGGTGGCAGGTACTGGGGATAATATTCATTTAGCCTTCTGAGCCTTCTGGTCAGACTTAGTAACCTTGCCAGCTCCAGCTGCCTTCTTGTCTACTGCTTTGATGACACCCACAGCAACAGTTTGCCTCATATCACGAACAGCAAAATGACCCAGAGGAGGGTAGTCAGAGAAGCTCTCAACACACACGGGCTTGCCAGGGACCATATCAATGATGGCAGCGTCACCAGATTTCAAGAACTTGGGGCCATCTTCCAGCTTTTACCCAGAACGATGGTCAATCTTCTCTTTCAGCTCAGCAAAATTGCAAGCAATGTGGGCTGTGTGGCAATCCAGCACAGGTGCATAACCAGCACTGATCTGAACGGAATGGTTCAGGATAATCACCTGAGCTGTGAAGCCTGCAGCTTCCACTGGAGGATCATTTTTGCTGTCACCAGCCATTTTTTTTTGTTTTTGTTTTTATGAATTAATTTTTATTATGTATTTGCTATGAGATGCAGAAATATAAGAATGACAGAATTAATGAACTAGTAAATTAGTTAAGAGAAGAATCATGAAAATGGAGAGATAAGCTGATTTTCTATAAGGCAATAAATGATTTTATGAAAATAAAATGATTTAATGAAAATAGGAAATCACATCATTTTGTGGTCTGGAGAGAATGGTATAAAAAGGTATAAAATTACATTCATTAAAAATTAAAAATTTATATGCACACTAGTAAAATCATAACCATTATCATACATATAAAACATTAAACCTAAACTATAAAATGTCCAAGTATTTCTGAGAAAATGAGGCAGATTAATATTTGACCAAAAAATATGCAAGTAAAGGATACTGAACTTTGTCAAAATTACAAATTTCTTCTATCAAAATACACAATAATTAAATGAAAAGCCTCTAACAACATTTGTAATATGTATGTTATTACACATATAGAAGACATAATTCAGAATATTTAAACACCTATAACTCAGTAAGTAGATAATATAATTATAAATGAGTTAAATGTTTGCAAAAGACTTCACCAAAGAACAAATTCAAGTAGATACTAAACATGTGGAAAGATATTTTTAAAAATTAACCATAAGGGAAATATTTTTTCCATCTGGACTTTATTGATCTAATAAAATTACATTAAGAATTGAAATGAATTATGCATTATTGTGCTCATGTTTCCCCCATACAAAGTTCAAGAACCCATCCCTTCACCAGTGCCCATCCTCTACCACCAGTAAACCCAGCATCTCTCCCACCTTCCCCAGTCCTATCTCTCCGCCCCACCCCACACTGCCACTATGGCAGGGTATTCCCTTTTGTTCTCTCTCTCTGATTAGGTGTTGTGGTTTGCAATAAAGGTGTTGAGTGGCCATTGTGTTCAGTCTCTAGTCTACATTCAGCACATGTCACCCCCTCCCCCGCATGACCTCTGACCACATTTTACTTGGTGTTCCCTTCTCTGAGTTGCCCAGAATGAGAGACCAGCCTCCAAGCCATGGAGTCAACATCCTGGTACTTATTTCTACTATTCTTGGGTGTTAGTCTCCTAGTCTACTATTCTATATTCCACAGATTAGTGCAATCTTTCTATGTCTGTCCCTCTCTTTCTGACTCATTTCACTTAGCATGATACTTTCCATGCTGATCCACTTATATGCAAACTTCATGACCTCATTTTTCCTAACAGCTGCACAGTATTCCATTGTATAGATGTACCAAAGTTTCTTCAACCAGTCATCTGTTCTAGGGCACTCAGGTTTTTTCCAGATTCTGGCTACTGTAAACAGTGCTGCGATGAAAATATAAGTGCAGATGTCATTTCGACTGTACTTTTTTGCTTATCTGGGATATATTCCCAGCAGTGGTATTGCTGGGTCAAATGGGAGTTCAACCTCTAGTTTTTTGAGAATCGTCCATATTGTTTTCCAAAAGGGCTGAACCAGTCGGCATTCCCACCAGCAGTGTAGAAGGGTCCCTTTCTCCCCACATCCTCTCCAACAGTGGTTGCTTTTGTTCTTTTGGATGTGTGCTAGTCTCTGTGGTGTGAGGTGGTATCTCATGGTTGTTTTGATCTGCATCTCCCTGATGATTAGTGATGTAGAGCACTTTTTCATGTGCTTTTTGGCCATTCATGTCTCTTCCTTGGGAAAGGTTCTGTTCATTTCTTCGCCCCATTTTTTGATGGGGTTGGATGTTCCTTCTTGTAGAGTTCAACCAGGGCTTTATATACCATTGATATTAACCCCTTATCTGATGGGTATTGTGTAAATATCCTTTCCCATTCTGTGGATAGTCTTTGTATTCTGGTCACTGTATCTTTTGCGGTGTAGAAGCTTTTTAGTTTAATGTAGTCCCATCTGTTGATCTCTGTTTTTACTAGATTGCTTAGTTCCGTGTCATCTTTGAAGATACCTTTATCTTCAATATCTTGGAGGGTTTTGCCGACCTTGTCTTCAATGTACCTTATGGTTTGTGGTCTGATGTTGAGATCTTTAATCCATTTTGATCTGACTTTTGTGCATGGTGTCAGGTTGAGGTCTAAGCCCATTTTTTTGCATGTGGTTGTCCACTTGTGCCAGCACCATTTGTTAAAGAGACTTTCCTTGCTCCACTTCACATCTCTTGCACCTTTATCAATGATTAGATGATCATACATTTGAGGTTGTGTGTGGGGATATTACACCATGTTCCATTGGTCTACAGTTCTGCTTTTGTTCCAGTACCATGCTGTTTTAATTGTTACCGCTTTGTAGTAGAGTTTAAGGTTGGGGAGGGTGATGCCTCCCATCATCTTTTTCCCAAGAATTGTTTTAGCTATCCGTGGGTATTTATTGTTCCATATAAATTTCAGTATTGCTTGATCCGTTTCTTTGAATAATGTCATGTGTATCCCTATAGGGATCGCATTAAATCTGTATAATGCTTTGGGGAGTATTGCCATTTTGACAATGTTTATTCTCCCTATCCATGAGCAGGGGATATGTTTCCATTTCCTCATGTCCTCTTCTATTTCATGGAGTAGCGTTTTATAGTTTTCTTTGTAGAGGTCCTTTACTTCTTTAGTTAAGCTGATTCCAAGGTATTTGATTTTCTGGGGTACGATTGTGAACGGGATTGCTTTTTTCATGTCCCTTTCCTCTGTCTCATTGTTTGCATATAGGAAGGCCATAGATTTTTGGGTATTGATTTTATAGCCTGCGACTTTACTGTATAGGCCAATTATTTCTAGGAGTTTCTTACTAGAGCTTTTAGGATTCTCTAGGTATAATATCATATCGTCTGTGAATAGTGAGAGCTTGATTTCTTCCTTTCTGATCTGAATCCCCTTAATATCTTTTTTTTGCCTGATGGCTATTGCTAATACTTCCAGTACTATATTAAAGAGAAGTGGTGAGAGTGGGCATCCTTGCATGGTGAGAGTTTTTATCATGAATGGGTGTTGGATCTTGTCAAATGCTTTCTCTGCATCTACTGATATGATCATATGGTTTTTATCTTTACTTTTGTTGATATGATGGATTATGTTGATTGATTTCCTAATGTTAAACCATCCTTGCATCCCCGGGATGAATCCCACTTGGTCATGGTGTATGATCTTTTTGATGAGTTGTTGGATTCTATTTTCTAGTATTTTGTTGAGGATCTTCGCATCGGTGTTCATCAAGGATATTGGTCTATAGTTTTCTTTGTTAGTGGTGTATTTGTTTGCTTTTGGTATTAGGGAGATATGTGCCTCGTAGAAACTGTTCAGAAGGGTTCCTGTCTTTTTAATTTCCTGGAAAAGCTTGAGGAGAACTGGCAACAAGTCTTCTTTAAATGTTTGGAAGAATTCGCCAGTGAATCCGTCTGAACCTGGGCTTTTGTTTTTGGGGAGACTTTTGATTACAGTTTCGATTTCCTTGATATTTATGGGCCTATTCAGGTATTTCAAGTCTTCTTGGTTCAGTCTTGGGAGATTGTAGGAATCAAGGAATTCATCCATTTCTTTTAGGTTCTCTTGTTTTGTGGCATACAGACTTTCAAAGTAGTCTCTGATGATCTTTTGAATCTCCTTGGTTTCTGTTGTGATGTCCCCCTTTTCATTTCTGATTCGGTTTATTACGGTTCTCTCTCTTTCTTTGTGAGTCTTGCTAGCAGTTTGTCAATCTTATTTATTTTCTCAAAGAACCAACTCTTGGTTTCATTGATCTTTTGGATTGTTTTTCAGGTTTCCATATCATTAATTTCTGCTCCAATTTTTATTATTTCTTTCCTTCGGTCTGGTTTGGGTTCCTTTTGCTGGTCCTCTTCTAAGATCTTGAGCTGCGAAGTCAAGCTATCTATATAGGCCCTTTCTTCCTTTCTGAGGAAAGCTTGCATAGCTATAAATTTTCCCCTTAATACAGCCTTAGCTGCGTCCCATAGGGTCTGGTAGCTTGTGTCTTCATTCTCATTTGTTTCAAGGTATTTTTTGATTTCTTCCTTGATTTCCTTTGTGACCCACTCATTGTTCAATAGTGAGTTGTTTAATTTCCAAGTGTTTGATTTGGTTCTCCGTGTCTGTGCATGATTAATTTCCATCTTCAGTGCATCATGGTCTGAGAAGATAGTTGATATAGTTTCTATCTTCCCGATTCTATTAAGGTATAATTTGTGGCCCAGAACGTGGTCTATTTTGGAAAATGATCCATGTGCGCTGGAAAAGAATGTGTATTCTTTCTTTTTGGGGTATACAGCCCTGTATAGGTCTATTATCTCTGAATCTTCCATGTCTTCCTTCAGAGACATTGTTTCCTTGCTGAGTGTTGTTCTTGTCGATCAATCCAGAGGTGATAAAGCAATGTTGAAGTCTCCTACTACTATCGTGTTGCTACTTATGTCCTCCTTAAATTCTGTTAGGAGTTCTTTTAAGTATTTTGCTGGTCGTTCATTAGGTGCGTATATGTTTAAGAGTGTGATTTCTTCCTGTTGTACATATCTCTTGATGAATAGAAAATGGCCTTCACTGTCTCTTCTGATCTTTTTCAGCCTGAAATCTATGTTGTCGGATACTAGAATGGCCACCCCAGCTTTTTTGAGGGAGTTGTTTGCTTGCAGGATTGTTTTCCATCCTTTGACTTTGAGTCTGTGTTTGTTCTGGCTATTCAGATGTGTTTCTTATAGGCAGCAGAAAGTTGGGTTTAGTTTCCGAATCCATTTTGCCACTCTGTGCCTCTTGATTGGTGCATTTATACCGTTAACATTAAGAGAAATTATTTTCATGGGATTTTGTGCCATCTTTCTGTAGGGTTTGTTGTTCTTATAGGTCTTTTTCCTTGTCTTATAGTAGCCCTTTGAGTCCTTCTTTTAAATTTGTTCTTGAGTCTATGAAGTTCCTGAGCTGTTGTTTCTCTGTGAAATAGTGTATGGTTCCTTCAAGTTTAATTGAGAGTTTAGCCGGGTAAAGTATTCTTGGTGAGGCATTCATTTCATTGAGTTTTTTCACTATATCCCACCATTGTCTTCGGGCTTGGAAGGTTTCTTCTGATAGGTCTGCTGTGAATCTAAGGGGTGCTCCTTTGTATATGATCTCCTTCTTTGATCTTGCTGCTTGCAGTATTGTGTCTCTATCCATAGCATCCATCATTCTGACTATGATATGCCTTGGGGACTTTTTATTTGGGTCCCTTTTATCTGGCACCCTCCGGACTCTTTGGATCTGGATGCCCGCATTCTCTTGTTCTGGGAATTTCTTAACAATGATGTCTTTAATTGTGTTTTTTTCATTGGGGTTACTTCCCTGTGCTTCTGGTACTCCAATGATTCTTATGTTGTTTCTCTTGAGGTCATCCCCTAGGACTCTAATTCGCTCTAGAGCCATTTTGAGGTCTTTTGCCATTATTTGTTGTTGCCTATATGTTTTCTGCATCTCGTCTTCAAGATCACTGATTCTTACTTTGGCAGCAGTCATTCTACTGTTAAGGGCTCCTACTGAGTTTTTTATTTCATCTACCAATTCTTTTAATTGTGTCACTTCTGTTCGTAGCTTCGAAATTTCTGCTCTCATTTCTGTTCGTAGCTTTGAAATTTCTGCTCTCATTTCTTCCTGGATTATCTTGGTGGATCGATCCAATGCTGCATCCATATCCTCCCTTAATTTATTGGATGTTCGATCCATAGTTGTTTTGAGTTCTTCAACCATCTTCACAATTTCCTCTCTGAATTCTTTATCAGAGAGGAGACTATATTTCTGGGGAGTCATTGCTGGGGTTGCAGAGATCCTCCCTTCCATCTCTGCTGGTGGTGGAGATTTTCGCTGTTTCTTCATGTTGATATGGGTTTTACTATTAAGCGCTCTCCTTAGCTTGAGAGGGGTCTCAAGAGAAAGCGTGGGGCTATGATCTTTTTAAAAAGGACTCTATGTGCAGCTCGATGAGTTCATTAACAGTTTTTGTGAAATGAGGATAGGCTAGGTCAGTTGACTCTTAACATATAGTGACTAAGATGACCAGGGTATTTTCAGAGGGATAGATTCTATCGATTAAGGTGTCTGCTCCAGAAGGAGGCCACGCCCCTTTCGAGGCCACGCCCCTTACGTGTGGACACGCCCCTTACAACCTGATAGAGATAGGAGGGGTCAGGCCCACCGCAGGGAGACTCAGAGGCGCGAGATGGGCAGGGTCTAGGGTCTCCAGGGACCCAGGCCGTGGTCGCGGGGGGATACGAGCGCTCTTCCACAGGGGGTAGGGCCCGAGAGGGAGAGTGCCACTCACCTAAGAGCTGTCACCAGCCATTTTACTATGACAAACATCTTTAACAGACTCGTTGTTGATGTTGAAGCCCACGTTGTCCCCAGGAAGAGCTTCTCTAAGAGCTTCATGGTGCAGTTCAACAGACTTAACTTCAGTTGTAACATTGACTGGAGGGAATGTGACCACCATACCAGGTTTGAGCACACCAGTCTCAACTCGGCCCACAGGGACAGTACCAATACCTCCAATCTTGTAAACTTTCTGGAGGGGCAGACGCAGGGGGTTGTCAGTTGGACGAGTGGGAGGCAGGATGCAATCCAGAGCTTCAAGCAGTGTGGTTCCACTGGCACCGCCATCCTTACAGGTGACTTTCCAACCCTTGAACCAGGGCATATTAGCACTTGGCTCCAGCATGTTGTCACCATTCTAACCAGAAATTGGCACAAATGCTACTGTGTCAGGGTTGTAGCCAATTTTCTTAATGTAGGTGCTGACTTCCTTAACAATTTCCTCGTATCTCTTCTGGCTGTGGGGTGGTCCAGTGGAATCCATTTTGTTAACGCCAACAATGAGTTGTTTCACACTCAGTGTGAGTGCTGCCACTCATTTCTGATTGTATTCAACCTAACACTAGAATTTCCTCTAAGTTTGGCCCATTCAGATGATCACTTCCACTTGGTTGGATACCCAACCTTCATCACTTTCCCCACCCGACATGAGCTCCCACTCTTCTGAAACAAGCCCACATTGGAGGAGAGTGGGAGATCACTCATTCCCCATGCTAAAATGATCTCGAACTCTGTTTAAATCAAGCCCATTGTTTCCATGAAAAGCTCACTTTTTGGCCCCTCTCACCTTCAACCCAGATCTTCAAGTCACCAAGAGAGCTAATTCTGGGGAAACATTATTGGTTATTCTTGAAGGTGAGAAAAAAATGGTTTTCTCCTGGATCCAGTCTTTTTTGCATAGGGGTTAATCCTGGCTCATGCACTCAGGAATTACTCCCGGTGGTGCTCAGGGGACCATATGGGATGCTGGGAATCGAACCCGGGTCGGCCGCGTGCAAGGCAAACGCCCTACCCACTGTGCTATTGCTCCAGCCCCCTCCATTTGTTCTTCTAAGGGAAACCAATTACACTCTCATTTCAAAGATTAAACAATAGTTGACTGCAACTCGTTTTGCAATAAAAGATGGCCTATGTATGTCAATAAATTGCAATCTGCAAAAATTCACACTATCATCTTATAACAGGCTTGGGGGATTTGGATAAAAGTTTTTCCATGCATATGCCATGCAAAAAGAATGGATATATATCTTTCTCAAGCCATTCCTTCAAATCTCATTAAATTCTGGCAGACATTTATTTTTGGGTCTGTTTTCATTTCTTTATAAGACTTCAAATGTGTTTATCAAAGCAATAAACCTTTTAGTTCAGTCTTCACTGATCATTTAGGCTTCACAGCATTCATGATTTTGATGGGAGACCAAGGAGAGCTGTTTGTGGATTTGGGTGATTTAAAGCAAATGTTTCTGTCAGCTCTTTCTTTTAATGGTTACAAATGACTCACAGGTCTCAGCACCGTGCTCTTAGCAAACTGGGTAAGGTAAGTTGGCTGTGAACAATTTGAAAGATACATTTTCCACTTAGAGTGGCTACTTACTTGAGTAGTTTGACTACAAATTGTTGTGAAAATATCAGTGTAAATAACAGCACTTAATTCCTGACATCTTGTGCTTTATTCTCATGATTTTATTTTATTTTTTTAAAATCAAACAAGTAGTTTATAATGTCTCAGATAGAACTTACAGTGTTTTGATTTGAAATTAGGCATACAGTTAGATGCTAGGAAACTCAATAGCAAATATTAAGTATTCTTCGACCAGGTTCCTTGCCAAGAACTTCACAGAGTGATAAGGGTCACAGAGATCTCTAAATCACTGTTTCTTTTGACCATGGCCTACTTTCAACCTTGTTTCTTCTTACAGCTCCAAAGTGCTACTGTTTGACCCCCTAGCCTATTGTGGTCTCATGTTTGCTTGCTTTTCACCTGGGGACTTGGAATATTCCAGAGGCCTACACAGGATCATATAACCTCTGGCTAAGGAATATTTTTCTAAACTTATTCTAAAACCCTAAGCTCACAGAGCTTGTGAATGAGATGGCATTGTATCCCAGCAGCTGGAAGACTTGCTATAGCCCTTTTCTGCTCATTTCTTATCATTAGTCAAGAAGTCAGAGACTGATCTGGGATTCGAGAGAGGACAGGGGAAGAAGTGCCAAAGGAGTTAACAGTCAACAGCAGAAAGACACAGGGCACACTCCCTTTAACTTATTTGGTGTAAATAAGTGCAACTAGGTCATAATATAATGTGGTTAAGAGCAAGAGCAGTATTCATTTTATTTTTTATGTCATATTTCCTCTCAGGTAACAACCACTCAAATATAAATATCTGAGTGGAAGTGAGTGCAAACATAATGACTTGAAACACTTTAAAACTGCAGCAAGGGCTGAGGACAGTATTTCAAGTGGTAGAAGACATGTCTGATATGCCCCAAACTCTTTATTTCATCTCTGATACCTCATGCTCCTTAATCCAAACCACTAGCTATAGCAAACCATCACCAGAGTATCACCTTAGGCCAGGAAAGCCCCATTTAAAAGAGCATGCTAGGTGTGATCCCTTACAAAAAGCTAAAACAAAACAGCTGCTATATGTGAACCCTCAAGAATAATTCCAAGAAAACTCAGGCAAAGTGTCCATTAAAAAAATACTCACATTCAGGCCAGAAGCTTGTACAGTTGTTAGGGTGTTCTAGCATGCATATGGCCAGGGTCTGATTCCTGGCACTCCTTGACATGGCCCCACAAAGCACTGCCAGATGCATCCCTGGAGACCCTCGAGAGCACAAAGTGGTCCAGGTACTACCCAGTACTACAGGTCTCAAGGTACTTGTATTGAAAATAATGGCTTGGTTTTCTTAGTATCCTAGATGGGGGCCCTGGCCATCCTAAACACCATTTAAGACAACATCCTCTGCCAAAGGCCACCACTAAATGGTAGCAAGAACAAGACTGACCCAGTACTCGGTTCAGAAGATTGAAAGAGTTCATTTTAGTATGGACAACTACTTAACGGGGAGGGTATTAGACCTTGAAGGATTAGATTCTAAAAAACATAGGTAGGGTAGGGGAATGGAATCCATTGGAAGACTGCAATTTTATCAATTTCTGTTTTGGATATGCCAATATCTTATTTTGTGGCAGTCAGGAAATTGTTATTTGTTGTTATTCAGGTAACTATATATATAATTCAACAAAATTTGGAGGTAATGCTACAGCTGTGGTGATCCTAGTGTGGCCCCCAGACATGCAACATCAGAATCCTTTTCTCCAGGGAACCTATTAGATATGCAAATGCCAGGACTAGGGGTGAACCTAGTGGAGGTCTCCCAAGAAGTATTCCCTTTCCATCAGCATTATAACAAGTGGCCAGTATGTGATAAGCACAAGGTTCAGCCACACACCTACAGAGATGCTGAACTTCCCAAGTCACCTCTCCAGTGCTTCCTAACAATTTCAGGATGACTTAAGAGTATCTGATAACAACAAAGATGGGTTGATTGTATAATCTGACAGAGGGGGAAACTTTAGCAGCATGCCTGTAAAGAGAAATGGGAAATAAAGAACAAGAAGAAATGTAAGGACTTCACAAGAACTGGAAAGTGAAATGGAATTTACTAGCCAACTCTGAAATTGCCCATCTGGAAAGAAGCAGCTTTGATTTTTCAAAGTCATCAGTCTGTTGAGATTGATACTTTCAAAATCTGTGATTATTTTCTCAGGAGGGAAGCTGTTTATAAAACACTTCTGAGGATCTTTCTGGCCAGACTCCTTCTGGAATCAAAAACATTTTCTCTTTTCTAGATGGGCTCTGTCAGATGCCTTGAAGAGATGGTTTTTAAAACGTCTTTGACAACGTTCCCATTACTTCCCTGCAGGCAGCTCAGACAGCTCTGCTCTCTACTATTTTGCTCTGGTACCTGTTTCCATGTTTAGAGTTATTCAATATGGGGCTAAACAGCTGCAGTGTCTGCAGGTGCTTGTGGCAACCTGCTACAGATGGTACTAGGTGTGAAGGGCTCAGACAGTGGCACAGGTTCTCTGTCCTGCTTTGGAAGACGGTGGTAAATTAGTTAAGCACTTTAGCCTGATTTTACTCCACTAAAAAGCAGAGCCAGATGCGCGGCCCTTCCTGTATAGGAAATTCTGCTGAAAGGGATAAATATATCATTTTAAAGTTCCAGCACTATTCCTGTTTCTGGGAATGATAACAGATTATGGCCGGTCACTATCAATAGGGATTGCTAGTGCCCAGAGTTAGGGTAGCTCACCTGGAGAAGGATCTCAGAGTCTTGGACTCTCTCTCAGTGATGAATCCAATGGACTCATCCATTCACTCCATTAAAGACAGGTAATGTAGAACATGAAAAAGATGGACTAAGAACTTGTTAAGGATAAGATCCTCCTAAAGGTGCCTGGTATTCATGTTCATTCTCATACACTGCTACTGTATGCCATGCCAGGAAGTCAGGGAGCTAAGAATGGGTCAACCATCACATAAAATCCTGGGTCCTGTGAGACATTCTAGGATCTTGGAATTTGATAGAAATATATCAAATCGTGATAATCCACAGTTTAGACTACATGCTACTAAAATCTCTTTTAAATGTTGACCTTGGGTTACAGAACTGAGATTTCTGAGCAGAAGGGCTGAGATAATGAAGGTGGGTTAATAGTAACATTTTAGTGGAAGGTCTTGGGCATTTTGAGGGTGTTGAGGTGCAGAAACCATAATCAAACCCATAAGTGTTAACGCCATTATAAACTTGCTACTTAAACTATAATTAAAGATATATATTTCATTATTCTCACAAATATAATTTTCTTATAATTTGAATAAAATATTGTCTTCAAGATTTTAGAAATAGAGCACATAAATATTGGGAATAGTTAAAGCTTTGTAAAGAATGTTTATGTAAAGAAAGAGGACAGTCTAAATAATTTCTTGGGTTCCAGAGTCCTAAAGATGAACTGTTTTACATACAACTATACAAGCAAAAAATGAACACACTAATTTAAAATTATATCCAATAAAAGCAGGATCATACAATGAAATCAGAAATGTTACAATTCAGGACTAACTTATATTATTAATCATTCAAAGGTTTATTAACTCTATATTAGGCTTTATATATTATTTAATCAATTTTGAAAGAAGTTAAGTTCATAAATGCAATAGATTTTTGGTAGTATTTCATTACCAAAACATGTGCTATAGATGGACTAGAGCGATAGCACAGTGGGTAGGGCGTTTGCCTTGCACACGTTGACCCGGGTTCAATTCCTCCATCCCTTTCGGAGAGCCCATCTCTCTCGGAGAGTCTGGCAAGCTACCGAGAGCATCCCACCCACTCGGCTGAGCCGTGGAGTATTCAATATGCCAAAAACAGTAACAAGAAGTCTAAAAATGGAGATGTTACGGGTGCCCGCCTGAACAAATTGATGAACAGTGACAGTGACAGTGCTATGGGTATGTACATCCAAATTATATACTTTTATTCTACATTATCAAGAGAGTAGTCACCACATAAGGTGGATTCCAGTTTAAGCTCATGAAAGTGTTAGATTTTTAAGTTATCACCTCAATATTTAGTTCTTATGCACTGAACATTAATTCATTCATTCGTACTTTTGCAATATAAAGTCTGTTCAGCTCTAAGAACAAGGTCAGTATTTTACTCCCTCATGTACATTGTATTAAAATATACTCTTCATGTGAGACTTTACAAAATGTTTTTCTACTAATACTTTGAAATGTCAGTTGATGTGAGATATTTCAACTATACAAATGGTTTAAACTATATTTTAACAGCATTCTACCTGCAGTGCATTAAGACATGCTAAAAATGCTGAATAAAATTTGGTGAGGAAAATTCAGAACAAGAAACAGTTTAGGGGATTAGATATGGTATGTCTCCACCTTCTGGCCACTAGGCAAAAAGGCATTTCTGAAAATTTCTCTGGGAATAAACGAGTTTATGCAACCCAAATCGCTACCTATTACGAACATGTTCAAATATTTCATGAACATCTAATCTAGGTGAGATTTCATATAAAGAGTGAACCTTTCGAATAGTATATAGTGAATCTTACTTTATTCTTTTGTAAAAAGAATCTCTTATAAAATAAAACTTTGAAGAATGCAAAGTGCATTCATGTTATTTGAAAAATATTTAAGGTTAACAAGGATGATAGTCTTAGACTATTTGTCAACTTTTGGTTTCCAGCATTTTTAAAAATCGTGATGTTGGTCAAACTTACCACTGAGAGATAGTTGGGACATGCAAGAATCTGAGAGTAGAAAGGGTCTCAACTTCTGCAGGGTTAAATTTACCCACTAGCAACACCATTTGTTAGTATGTAAGTTGAAGGAATACCTTGACTTTTTAAATATATATATATATGTATATATATATATATAGGTTATTCCTATGAGAGCCTGAACTGGCATGGGCAGGTAGTGTTGTGTCCAGTGGTGCAGACTATAGGGCATCACAGGTTGCCTGGGATCACACTTGGGATTTTGCACATTTTATCAGGTGATCTATCACTGGGACTAGTTATCTCCCAAGTTCTCTAAATCAGTTGAAGACATTTCAGATATTAAACTGAGAGAAGAGCCCATGGGTTCCTGAGAAAATCACATTAAACAAACTCATGAAATTTATAAAACGTCCACTAACAGGTGAATGAATAACTGATAGTTTATACACATTGTGAAATATTCAATTATTTAAAGAAAAATGTCTACTATAGCGCATGTGTAAATGGATGAATTTATAGGACATTAGGGTAAATAAAATAATCTAGACACAAAATAGTAAAATTATATGGTTGCACTTTTACGATATACTAAGACTGTCATCCCGTTGCTCATTGATTTGTTCGAGCAAGCACCAGTAACGTCTCTCATTGAGAGACTTATTGTTACTGTTTTTGGCATATACAATATGCACGGGTAGCTTGCTAGGCTCTGCTGTGCGGGCTCCATACTCTCAGTAGCTTGCCAGGCTCTCCAAGAGGGGTGGAGAAATCGAACATGGGTCCGCCACGTGAAAGGCGAACGCCCAACCGCTGTGCTATCGCTCCAGCCCATACTAAGACTAGATGAGTCAAATTTTGAGACTGGGAATAGAATAAAGGATATCTGGGACTGAGTGAGGGAACATGTTCTTTTTAATAGATAGGGTATTTTAGCACTGTAGCACTGTCATCCCCGTGTTCATCGATTTGCTCGAGTGGGCACCAGTAACGTCTCCATTATGAGACTTGTTGTTACTGATTTTGGCATATTGGATATGACACGGGGAGCTTGCCAGGCTCTGCCTTGCGGGCGGGATACTCTCAGTAGCTCTCCGAGAGTAATGAAGGAATCGAACCCAAGTTGGCTGCATGCAAGGCAAATGCCTACCTGCCATGCTATCGCTCCAGTCCATAGGGTATTTTAGCCAGGAAAAATGAAAAAAAATCTGGAGATGGCTAGTGTAAATGGTTGCACAACAATGGGATTACTTAATGCCACAAAACTGTACACAGATCCAATTTTATTTTATTTTTTTACATTGACTGTCCAATTTTCCCAACAACATTTATTCAAGAGACTTTCCTTGCTTTATTTCATGCATTCAATTCCTTTGTCATAAACTGAAGTCCCTTTCTCACCTGAAGATTTCTAACAATTTATTGTAGGTCTTCAAGGTCCAATATATGGAAGACATAGATATAATTGTCCCTTTCTCCCCCTAAAACTAATATAAAATAACTTAAAGTATTTGTAATAATAGTAATGGTGTTTCTTATTTTAATCTTAGCTACAATTTATTGAACACTTATTTTTTCAGCTTTTCCGACATTGTAACACTCCTGACATTGGTAAGGCTAACAGACACTAAGAAACTTTCAGAAGGCCCCATAGTTACTAAGTGGCAGAGCTGAATTTTCAACTCAAATCTGTCTCTAAGCCTCTCCTGACTCTAATTCTTTACCATAAAAGTTCAAGTCAAGGGGCTGGAGTGATAGCATAGCGGGTAGGGCGTTTGCCTTGCACACGGCCGACCCGGGTTCAAATCCCAGCATCCCACATGGTCCCCTGAGCACCGCTAGGAGTAATTCCTGAGTGCAGAGCCAGGAGTAACCCCTGTGCATCGCCAGGTGTGACCCAAAAACCAAAAAAAAAAAAAAAAGTTCAAGTCAAAACAGTTCTTAATACCATAATACCAGAGGCACACAAACCAATCTCAGAACCCAGCAGCTTTTGGCAGAAATGCATCTGGACTGAGCATTAAGCTACAGTGCCGTGCCACCATGGGTGGGGAAAGGTGTTTGTCCCTTCCGCCTTTTCTCCCTGGTGGCAGGGTGGCTGCCACCTTTTCAGAGCCTATTGGACAGCCATGTATGAGACTGCAATGACATGACACGCCGGGCCTCATGGGATTGGGGGTGGAACCGACCCTTCTTCCCGCCCTGATGAGGACCTGAGTTGCTGCCCACGAACGGCTCCTGGCTCCAGAATGGCCATGATCCCAGAGGCACACAAAACAATCTTGGATCCCAACGGTTTTTGGCAGAAATCCCTCCAGACTTATTACTAAAATATCGGAAATCCAAAATGCTCTTCATATCAGCAATAGAAAACAAATTATCTAATGCTGCCTCTTTGGCAGATCTGAATGTTGGGGAAAATTCCAAATAATAATGGTGGATCTTTTGTTGAAATATTGAATGTGATCAAAGCAGAGAGAGTGTGAGGTGGAAATCATCTGCCACATATGTGGGGGTGGGTGGGATGGGGGTATACCGGGGTTCTAGGTGGTGGAGGGTGTACACTGGTGAGGGATTGGGTGTCTGATCATTGTATGACTGAGACTTAGACTGGAAAGCTTTGCAACTGTTCTCACGATGATTCAATAAATAAAATAAAATAAAAACAAACAAAAAGGACAGTTCTTAATAGTAAAAAGATGTATGGTTATATGATAAGTGGAAACAAGGTTCTCCTCATTAGGTTTAAATTCAGAAAGCTTAAGTTGGTTTTCTTCATCTGTTCATCTAGTTCAGGGATGAACTACACTTTGGATATAGGTGTGGAATCAATATTTCAATTAATGGGCTTCCCACCGTTAAATAAAAAGATTGTTGCAATAAAAGTTCTGATCAGTCTGTGCTCATGTACAAAAGTGACAGTAATTGGGAAACAGAACAAGCAGCAGCATCTGGGCAGGAAGTGAAGGTCACAGGGGAAGATGCAGTGCTTATTACAGTGCTCAGCACAGGCTGAGTGTTTTAGTTGGTACCTGGGAATGGGGTTGCTAGTACTCTCATTGTTAGCATTTTGAAAAATCTCCATACAAACTTCCAGAGAAATTGAACAAGTTATCATTGACACCTAAAGAATATGTGGTATATCCACATGATGAAAACTCAGTTGTAAGAAAAGGTTCCTTCTTGAATTTCACATTAAGGATGAAACTGGAGAGGGTTATGTTAAGCAAAGTAAGTTAAATAAAAACAAAATTTAGATGATCTCACTCACATGTGGAATACAAAAAAAAAATCAAAGGAACAGATTTAAGAAGAAGAAAAGTAACCTAATCATTGGGTTTAAATTACTGAACTGAGACTGCCAGAGGGGGAGGGTGTGCAGCGGTGAGGGCCTCCAACAGAAGACGGTGGAGGGATGTCAACATTTTGGTAGTGTTCATGGTGTGACAACTTACTTCTGAAGAGGTGTGAAAAACACTCCTAAAAATAAAACTATGTAAAATAATAATACCTCAATAATAAAAGAAAAATAGTTCAAAACACGGATATCATTATTATAGTTTATGCTAATCTCACTGAAAATAAAAGTTTTGAAAGTTTGGCATGGCATAATCACAGTTTGAATTGTATCCTAAATACAACAGTGGTATTGGTGGGCTTTATAAGTAATGAACAGGGGCTGGAGGGATAGTGCAATGGATAAGACACTTGCATTGCATGCACCTGATGTAGGTTCAATCCCTAGAACCCCTTATGTTCTCCAGAGAGAGAGGGAGGGAGGGAGGGAGAGAAAGAGCTTTTGTTTTGTTAAGGATAGAAGATTACATATTGATAAAGATAATCTAGTAAATAAGACAATTCAAGAAAGGGGTCCCTTAAAGTACAAAACTTTTAGAGGGTAAGAAGGTAGGAACCCTGAGCACAGATGAGGAATTGAACCTTTCTTAAAAGCAGAGACCTTTAGTCTGCAAAAGAAGGGAAGGCAGTGATCATGGGATCGTGTGAAGTTAAGTGGATAGACTTGGTAGTGGGAAGATGAGAGTAGAGTATTCATGTTTGTTTCTATGTTGTCAATTGAAGTGTTCGGCAACAACACTAGTTTTTGAGGAAAAAAAAATTTAAGTGTGAAAGAACCATTTTAAAGAGTCAAAAGGTGAACCACTATAATAGAAATGCCAAGAAGTATTAAATGTCTACCTTTGGTTTGTTGGGTTGAATGTAAAGTGAGCAGAGTCAATTGGTTATAGATTTTTTTCTCCAGCAACTGTTCAGGAAAAGACTTATTAACTGAGTTAAGGTAAGGCCATTCTGAAGGAGAATTTTAAGATGGTGGATCACAACAGTGAGCCTGTAAAGAAGACTGTAAAGAAGGCTGTAAAGAAGTTATAAAAAGGAAAGGGGCACTTAACTGAGGAACTTAAGAACTACTAGAGTGAAAATACACGAAGTACAGAAGAATTTTTTTTTTATTTTTATATAAAATTTTATTCATTTTTGGTAGAAAACTATCATTCACTTATTCAAATCCAATATTTTGAGCAAACGGTATGTTTCATGCTAGTTCTAAAACATGAGTATATATCAGTAAATACTATATAAAATAATCTTAATCCCTTGATACATATATTCTAAGTCAACCATTGAGCAAATTAATGCAATCAACTTGTAGACACATGTTTTTCAGTCAATATCGTTCTCTATAGTAGAGGAGAGGAATGATGTATATCTGCTAGACTGACATATTTCTTAGATAGTCACATAAAGATGCAAATATTTATGTAAACATGCTCAAATAATCATAATCATTATTTACCACCAAAGTTTATGTATATGGAAAAGTCACAAATATAAAAAATATGGAATTATCACTAAATAAACTGTTTATATATTCTAAGGAAAATCAGAAAACCTTACTTTTCTTGTTTCAATATCAACTCAATCATCAGATACTATCTTTTCAAAATATTTATTGATCAGTTTTCTTTGAAGCTACCAAATACTTTCAGTGTACAATCTCCTCCCATTTTCACTTAAGGTTGAGTCAATATCCTTGCTATTATGTTAAATTTTATAATGAATAATAAACATGTTATAATGAATAATAAACATTATTAGGTTAAGTGTTTTAATAATAAATATTACCTTTTGAGAGAATATTTTGTGTCCTCACTACATTTCAAGAATTGAAATTTCTGGGACATATGACAGATCTATTCTTCTTTTTCTGAGTAGTCTCTGTACTGCTTTTTTTTTAATAAATTTATTTATTTTTAATTAATGAATCACCATGAGGGTACAGTTATGGATTTATACACATCAGTGCTTATGCTTCCCCCATACAAAGTTCGGGAACCCATCCCTTCACCAGTGCCCATACTCCACCACCAGTAAACCCAGCATCCCTCCCATCCTCCCCAATCCCATCTCCCCCCACCCCACCCTGTCACTGTGGCAGGGCATTCCCTTCTGTTCTCTCCCTCTAATTAGCTATTGTGGTTTGCAATAAAGGTGTTGAGTGGCCACTGTGCTCAGTCTCTAGCCCTCATTCAGCCCGCAACTCCCTTCTCCCACATGGCCTTCGACTACATTATAGTTGGTGATCCCTTCTCTGAGTTGCCCTTTCCCCAGAATGTGAGGCCAGCCTCCTAGCCATGAAGTCAACCTCCTGGTAGTTGTTTCTACAATTCTTGGGTGTTAGTCTCCCACTCTGTTATTCTATATGTCATAGATGAGTGCAATCTTTCTATGTCTGTCTCTCTCTTTAGTACAGAAGAATTTTTAATTGTGATATTTTGAGTCAAAACTTTAAACTTATGACAGCATCTTAAAGAAATGACCTGATTTATAGTTCTTCCAAGTGCAGGCTCAGTTCTAAATCTCTTAGATTGCTCGTGGCTATTTACTGTTTTCTGTTTCTATAGGTCTTTGGTAAAGTCATATAATATTTCTGAGTTCTTATCTACAAAATAGGCATACTAGTCCATTATTATGACTTGGAAGGTTGAAAATAATATATGTAAAGCTCTTAGTATATAGCACATGTTCAGCCTTGGTTGTTACTTATAATTATTTCTGTTACAATACATAGATTTCTTGTTTCCCCTACATTATGTGATCATAGATGATTATTCTTTAGTAGCTCATGTTCCATATTTTTGTTCTGCAATTATTTAATTTGCTATTTTCATTCCTTGTCCCTTTTATAGTCATTGGCTGTGGATAACACTGAGAATGGGGACACTAGATCCTGAGTATATTTAAAGCAGGTAGTAGAAGATGGAACTCTCAGAAAGACAAGCTTTTTCATGTAAACTTAAATTTTGCCTCGAATAAGAGTTACTGTTGTTGCTTTTCAGTACACTGTTTTCCAAAGTGGTGGCAGAAAAAGGAGGAGGAGGAGGGGAAGAGAAGGAAGAAGATAAAACATGCCATCTGTGGTATATGACATTTCATCTATATTGAAACAACGCAAACAAAATTTAAAAAAACACTGATGGAGGAATAAATTAGATAATGTTATGTTAACTTTGCTGGTCATAATACCTCTCCTTTAAGTTTCCTGCTGGGAGTCCCCATAGTTATTCTTTACTATCAGTGGGAATTTAAGTGGTTACACAATGGGAAAGAAAATTCAGTTCTTCTAGTCTATTATCCCCACTCTACTCTTGGCTAATATTACAGTTTATCCCTAGATTCAAATTTAGTCCATAAAATAATAAAGAATCTTGTTGTTTATCCTGTTTAAGTATGCCTATTTTTCAAATTTCTATTTAACTGAGCACCAAATAGGCAAAGAATAAGTTATAATTTAAATTTTTTCATTCACTTTTAATCCCTTTGCTTAATATTAAAAATAATTCTTTTAAAAAATGATTTTCCACCCAGATGAGATCCGGAGCAGCCACGCACGAAATGCCCCCTCTGCTCCTTAAAGACTATGATCTGGGAGGTCTACTAACCCATTTTGACACCCAGCGGCTTCTCATAGAAATGCATCTAGACTGTGAACTGAGCTACAACCCCGTGCCGCCAGGGGAGGGGAAAGGATTTTCTCCCTCAACCCTTTCTTTCTGCAGGGGAGATGGCAGCAGCGACAGTGGCAGCAGCGGCGCCCACGTGGCATCTGCCATCTTCTAGAACTCACAACCCAGATGTATGAGTTTGCAGTGATATGGCACGCAGGAGATCATGGGATGGGGGTGTTACCGGCATGCTCTCTGCCCAGATGAGATCTGGAGCAGCCGCACACGAAATGGCCCCTCTGCTCCTTAAAGACTATGTTCCGGGAGATCTACTAATCCATTTTGGCACCCAGCAGCTTCTCATAAAAATGCTTCTACACTGTGAATTGAGCTAAAATATCAGAAATCCAAAACTGCATGGCCGCGCTCATATAATCTTCATTTTCAGCAATGGAAAACAAATTATCAAATGATGCCTTTTCAGCAGGTTTGATTGTTGGGGGAAAATTCCAAATAATAATAGTGAGTTCTCTGTTGAAATATTGAATGTACTCAAAGTATAGAGAGAATAGAGTGAAGATTATTAGCCACTCAGGTGGGGTGGGGGTGTGTGGGAGGGGGTATATTGGGGTTCTTGGTGGTGGAACATGTGCACTGGTGAAGGGATGGGGGTTTGATCATTATATGACTGAGACTTAAACCTGAAAGCTTTGTAACTTTTTTCACAGTGATTCAATAAAATAAAAATTAAAAAACATGATTCTTTAACAAAAATCATTGTTCTAATAAGATTCAGGAAAAAAAACTGAGTAACTAAATACTTAACTTTTGTTTAAAAAAATCACTTTTGCTGATCCAGTAGAAGAAAAATTAAAACTTAGTATTTTTTTTTAAGAGGAGGAAAAAGCAGGATCTAATTGAAGGCTTTCAAAGACAAACTGAATCAAGACAAAAACAAAAGTGGAAGTGTGTATGTCTTTTAGAGAATAAAGCACATCCTGGAAACACAGTAACAGTTTTAACTATATTAATTAGGCTAATTATATTAGAAAATGCAAGCAGTTAACTTGAAAAAATAGATTTGCTGCTAAGAATTTTAAAATTCTAGTTCTGCAAGCAGTTAAAAGTCCTCTTCTCTGATGGATTATAGCTTAATGAATGATATCATTGAAGTAGAGAGAGAGGAGCGCCTTTCTACACATTCGGACAGGCCTCATGCATGAAGGTACTGGCAGAGGAACCCAGGTGTGTGTAATCCCCTCAATGGTCAACATCCAGAGACTTAAAAGCAAGCTCTCAGAAGCAATATCTTTAACCTGCTTCTCTCTTTGGGAGAAACTGGCAGTCTTCTGAGATTTTCCTGCCCACATGGGACAGCCTTGCAAGCTTCCCATGGTGTATTTATATACAAAATCCAGTAACAAGCTGGATCTCATTCCTGTGACCCTGAAGAGCCCCCAGTGCAACATCGTTGGGAGGGCCAAGTCCAGATGGACTTCTAAGATCTCAGGGAAAGGACGAAATGAGATGTTACCGGGCCCGCCCAAGAAATCGGTGTTTAACGGGCTATCATGATATCGTGATCGTGATCATTGAAGTAAATTAGAAGAAGAAAGACAAATACCAAATGATCTCTCTCATGTGTGGTATACCAAGGAACAAAGCAAGGAACAAACATTGTCATTGAAAATAAGCCTTTAGGCTCTGACCACAGAATGAGGTTACCAAGGAGAAAAGGGAGTGGGTTGAGTAGATCCCAGGGGCTGTGGTGGAGCAACATCAGCACTTTGTGGTAGGCATGGACCATAACCTTGTGCCTCAGAATATGCAAATATTTATACTTCTCTGCATCAGTGTTACTTCACTAGAATGTATTTAAAATACATAGATAAAAATGTGTAATTGAAGGAAGTCTTTAGGGTAAACAAGAGTACTGTCTGTTATGTGTGTGTGCGCGCTTAAAAAAATTGGGAATATAAAAACATGTAATAGTACATTATTTTTAACATACAGATTTTTTCTGGGTTGTTGCATCATTTCAATCAGTGTTGTCACCAGTGAGCACCAAATGTCGCCACCTTTTCTCACTGTCACCTGTTGAAGATGTTAATATAAGAAAGTCCTGAGAAACAAAATCATTATGATAATAGATCAGGACACAGACTTTTGAAAGCTCACCAAACTGAGCATACAGACTGTTGGCAGAGTGAATGAGGTTT